>NC_089499.1:7653534-7959913 GCF_036850765.1 Saccopteryx bilineata
GACAAAATCTATGGAGCTAGGAAGTAGATTAAATGGTTGCTTAGAGCTAGGATGGAAAATAGCTAAATGGTATGTGTGTTTTTGTTTTGTTTTTTGAGGTGATGAAATGTTTTAAAATTTACTATGGTGGTGGTTGCACTATCTGGGAATATAAAATTCATTTAATTGCCTGACCTGTGGTGGCGCAGTGGATAAAGCGTCGACCTGGAAATGCTGAGGTCGCCGGTTCGAAACCCTGGGCTTGCCTGGTCAAGGCACATGTGAGAGTTGATGCTTCCAGCTCCTACCCCCTTCTCTCTCTCTGTCTCTCTCTCCTCTCTAAAAATGAATAAATAAAATAAAATAAATTTAAAAAAAAAAATTCATTTAATTTTCCTTATAATGGGTTTTCATGGTATGTGAATCATCTCAATAAAGCTGTTTTTTAAAAAGTTTGTAATTTTTTTTATTCCTGTTTATTTCTGTCTCCATTTTCATTCCTGATTTTAACTATTTGACTCATTCTGTTTTTTCTTCATCAGTCAAAATAGTCTTGTAAATATTGTTTATCGTTTCAGGGAAACAACTTTTGATTTCATTCATTCTTTGTTTTTCTTTTCTCTAATTTATTTCTGCTCTATTGTTTATCTTCTTTGTGTTGCTTTTGAATATGTTTACTCCTCTTTGAATAGTTCCTATGTTTGCTCTTCTTTGAATAGTTCCTTAACCCTTTTTTGAGTAGTGACTTTTTTCATGCTTGCTGACCCCCCAGGAGTGAGGTGTTTTTTTTTCTTTCAAAAAATGAAATTAGTTCCAGTTATAGTTTTATTAACTTAGTCATGTTTGTTTGATAACCAATTTATGGAAGGAAGAACAACATACATTTGCCCTTTTTTTAATGTTACCTTACACATTTTTAAAATAAATCAATCATACTCTGGATGGTCAGGAGGCACGAGGACGTACATGAACGTTCGTACTAAAAGGGTTAAATGGGTCTCTTCAGACTTAAAATCCGCGGTTTCTGTGAGTTTGCATAGGGTCTATCCTGTTCTCTCTGTAAAATGTAAATCTAGCAGTCTCCACTCATTTTGGAGATATAAAAACTGATTTTCAGATTAATCAAACTGGTCACTCTGTCATGCAGAACAGATCATTGACCTGTTTTTAACCATGGTTACTAATCCAGGTACCAAGCCTTTCAAATAAAAATCCATTTATAGCTTTTACAATATTTCTTAGTTTGAAAACTCCCTTTCTCTTATGTGGAGACTGAGATTAGCAAGCCAGGCCACATCTCTGCTGTTTGGGGATGCGGCACAAGTCGGGGCCCCGCGCAGGCAGGCTGGGCTGGGCAGCCTGGACCTATTGAGAGTGCTGGGAAAAGTCGCACTTTCCTACAGGTTTTTGTGTGGTTTTGGTTCATTTGTTGTAGGGTCTTTTGGTTCCCTGTGGTCATGGAATTGAAAAGAGTTGGCAGAGACTTTTTATTTAATTCAAAGAAGTTTCTGTAGTTTCTAGAGTCAGGGACATGTTTTTACATGTAAATTTGTTTTGAAATTTTTGGTAGATGATAGCACAGAGCATTAGTGGTTAAGAAACAGGTTGCAAATTTAGCCATTTCTATTTCAGTGGGATTTAAAACAAAGAGCACCTTTCCCCCAAAATCTAGCAGCCGTAGTCCTTGTGGGGCAAGATGCCCTGATTGACAGCGAACTGTGGTTTCCGCAGTGTGCAGAGCATGGGTCAGACTGCTGCAGGAAGCACTGCAGATCAAGGGCGATTCTGTGAATGGCATGAGCAGCAGAATTTATTCCTAGTGTCTGCAAGTAGCTTATCAGGTAACCTCGTATAATCAGTAGTTGTTACAACAGAATTTGAGTCTTTTGCCATTTAATAAGCACTAAGGAAAATGAAAGCGTAATATGAATAGTATTTTCTAATGAGTTTGTAGAGAGCATTCTATAACTAATGCCGGTATATTGTAGTTACTATGGTTTATATTGGGGTGTGACTAATAAAATAAATTAGGAAACTGCAAATGGTGCTCCCTGTGGAATAGGCTCAGCAGAGTTGTAGTGGGAAGTCAATAGTGTCCCTCCTTTCTTTTTTTAATTAATTAATTAATTAATTTATTTATTTATTTATTTTGAGAGAGGAGAGAGAATGAGAGAGAGAGAGAGAGAGAGAAGGGGGAGGGAGGAGCAGGAAGCATCAACTCCCATATGTGCCTTGACCAGGCAAGCCCAGGGTTTTGAACCGGCAACCTCAGCATTCCAGGTTGACACTTTATCCACTGCGCCACCACAGGTCAGGCCCTCCTTTCTTTTTGAACTATACTCTAACTAGGGAATTCAGAGAAAAGAAGTATTAAATTTACATTTCAACTTACACTTTCTTTTTTTTTTTGTATTTTTCTGAAGTTGGAAATGGGGAGGCAGTCAGACAGACTCCTGCATGCGCCAGACCAGGATCCACCCGGCATGTCCACCAGGAGGCGATGCTCTATTGCAACCAGGCCATTCTAGCGCCTGAGGCAGAGGCCACAGAGCCATCCTCAGCGCCCGGGCCAACTTTGCTCCACTGGAGCCTTGGCTGCGGGAGGGGAAGAGAGAGACAGAGAGGAAGGAGAGGGGAAGGGGTGGAGAAGCAGGTGGGCGCTTCTTCTGTGTGCCCTGGCCGGAAATCGAACCCGGAACTCCTGCACACCAGTCTCTACCACTGAGCCAACCGGCCAGGGCCTTAACTTACACTTTATATACAAAATAGTGCCTTATTATATAGCATACTGATGTGAAGTAGAATGATGTAGGATTTTCCTTATCAAGTGACTATTATACTGGGGTGATACATTCATCATACTCATTATTGTGATGCTTAATATACTATGCTAGCTACACTTATTAACTTAAGTATTATAGTGGTTAAAGAATAACATAGGAAAATAATGTTTCCTCATGAAATACAAGACATTTTTTGGATTTCTCTTGTTAACCTTTATTAACTTTTTATTACTGATTTAGATCAGTGGGAATATTTGGTGATATAAAAGTAAAGATATATGAGCAGCAGACTTGAAACACTTATTTTCATTTATTAGGAGATTTTTTAAATTTTTATTTATTTATTTATTTTTACAGAGACAGAGAGTGAGTCAGAGACAGGGATAGACAGGGACAGACAGACAGGAATGAAGAGAGATGAGAAGCATCAATCATTAGTTTTTCATTGCGCGTTGCAACACCTTAGTTGTTCATTGATTGCTTTCTCAATATGTGCCTTGACCGCGGGCCTTCAGCAGACCAAGTAACCCCTTGCTCAAGCCAGCGACCTTGGGTTCAAGTTGGTGGGCTTTTGCTCAAACCAGATGAGCCCACGTTCAAGCTGGCGACCTCGGGGTCTCAAACTTGGGTCCTCTGCATCCCAGTCTGATGCTCTATCCACTGTGCCACCGCTTGGTCAGGCTATTAGGAGATTTTTTTATAGGAATTATACAGGAAATGAGTGTTAGCTTATCAGAAAGGGCTTCTTCAATCAATTAAACTCAAGTCATTTATTAGAAATCTACTGATTTCTTTAAACTTGTATAGTTTTTTGTTTTTCTTTGACCAGAGAAGAAAAAATAATATGGATAGTTTAGACTTTTGTATTTAACTAAAAATATTACTAGGTTTTATTTGTTCTCAGTTATGGGGGAAGGTGGGAGAAGTTAAGACAAAAGATACGGAAAGATTTTTTTTTTTTTTTGCAGAGGCAGAGATAGACAGGGACAGACAGGAACGGAGAGAGATGAGAAGCATCAATCATCAGTTTCTCGTTGCGCGTTTTGACTTCTTAGTTGTTCATTGATTGCTTTCTCACATGTGCCTTGACTGTGGACCTTCAGCAGACGGAGTAACCCCCTGCTGGAGCCAGCGACCTTGGGTCCAAGCTGGTGAGCTCTTTGCTCAAGCCAGATGAGCGCACGCTCAAGCTGGCGACCTCGGGGTCTCGAACCTGGGTCCTTCCGCATCCCAGTCCGACACTCTATCCACTGCGCCACCACCTGGTGAGGCGATACGGAAAGAATTTTTAAACGCTTTTCAGAAGTCCTTGAAAACCAACATTTTCTGAATACCTGTATTTGTCATACGCCACACAGGGGTTTTCTGATAGGTCATTTGAATTTCTTTTCAGGGCAACCTTCTGGAAGGAGTGGCATTGTTTTTATTATAAAGGCAAGGAGTCTAAATAAAGTTTTGGCAGGTCACATAGGCTTGTGAAAATGTGGGTTAAATTTTGAAACTAAATCTCTCTGACTCTTTTCACTCTAGCACACTGCCTAAAGTGTAATATGTAGGTGCGTCTGTCTGTTTTTACTCACTGAACCAGAATGATTGAAGGCCTAGTAGATATTCAATAGCTCTATAGTACTGTACTGCCTTAGACAGTATGGGAAACATGAAGGAAAAAGATCAGGGCCTCTTGGTAGTTAAGACCTGGTCTTTATGTAGAGTAGAGCCTTATGTAGGCTCCACATAAGGAAACAGGGAAATGCACCAGGAAGAGCAGCTGTGGATGATTTTATTTATCGTAATTTTTTATGTCTTTTTTAAAAGATTTTATTTATTGATTTTAGCTTGACCATGCAGGCAGTGGTGCAGTAAATAGAGCGTCGGCCTGGGATGCCGAAGACCCAAGTTCAAAACCCCAAGGTCACCGGCTTGAGTGCAGGCTCATCTGGCTTGAGCGTGGGATGGTAGACAATGACTCCAAGGTCACTGGCTTGAGCCTAAAGTGGCTGGAGCCCCCTAATCAAGGCTCATATAAGAAAGCAATCAATAAACAACTACGGTGCCACAACTATAAGTTGATGCTTCTCATCTCACTCCCTTCCTGTCTCTCTCTTGCTTGCTTAAAAAGGAAAAAAGAAATAGATCAATACTTTGGCTCTCCCATACTCACCTGCTTTTTTCTGTCTTTTCACCTTTCCCTGGTTAACGGTGACCTGATTTCTGACACCTGGTTTTGGAGTTTAAATTAATAGAACCCTAAAGTATGTGTTGTTTTCCATCAGACTTTTTATGCCAATTGTATGGTTGTGAGATTCATCAATAGCACTGTCTGTAGTTGTATTTTAGACACTCTCAGCCATATAATAGCTTTTACTTTTTTCCATATTCTATTACTTGTTCTCATTTTTTTGTTTATAGAAGGAGCGGAAGAGGAAAAAATGGAAACAGACACTGATGGGCAGCAGCCTGAAAAGGTAAAGTCTGTTTGAATTCTCCCACAACATAAAAGTCCCAGAGAGCATGCCTCCTTTTATTGCTAGTGGTTTGGGCTTGTTCTGATCTTTTAGTCCCTCTCAGGGGACTATAAATAACTCTGTCAGCTATTTGGACTTTGCAGATTGAAGGTATAGCTCTCACAAGGTGTAACAGAGGACATTTATTTATTTATTTATTTATTCAGTGAATATTTACCCACTCGACCTCTTCTTTTATACTCCTTTCAGGCACAGCTGAGAATATGAATATGAGAGTTGTAGTTCTTATGAATATTGAATTGTAGGGTTTAAGTCCTAATCTTGTGCTAAAAGAGAATTATAGAATATTAAGAGTTTTTCCTAAGAGATTGTACTGCCAGCAAAAAAGTATTTAGAAAATACTTAATGAGAATGTGACATTCGAGGTAGATTTTAAGGAGCAGGCAGTACCAGAAAGGAGGAATGGAGGAAGGGGAATAGAAGTTGCCAGCTGGCAGGGGAGGGGGGGACACGAGCCAGTATGCAGAGGGCATCAAAGTGCCTCCTGTGGTTGGAACCCGATCCCTGTCCTGGGGGCGCTAAACACGGGGTAAGCTGCGCAGAACTGGGCTCGACAGCGTCTTTAAGACTGGTCACTATTTGAATGAATAGAAACAAGGAGGATGTAAGATACTAATTACATGAAGTGCTTTAAAATTGTATATAGCTAAGGAGAGGATGAGGATGGTAATAAAATTTTATACCAATTCTTACCATATTCCAAATATTATGCTTTGAATTTGACGTTTATGCGTTCATCTGATTCCTAAAACAGCCTCATCAAGTCATTGATATTCTAGTTTCTTCATTTTATATTTGATGTTACAAATTTGTCCAAGGTCACAGGGATTTTAGAATCAGCAAATGATACCAACTGCTAACCAGAAGAGCTACAGGTATTGGTCCCCGGAGCATCCTCACTGGGGGCTGTGTGTGCCTCTTTCTCTAAGCCAGAGCAAACGGCTAGGTCCGCTTGTGTTTTGGTAGCATGTGCATTTTAAATGCTCTTTGTCTTTTTGAACAACAAATCGATCATTTGTTTATTATTTCTTTCTTTAACCAATAAATAATATAAATGAATTTGACATTGTTGGATGTTGTAGCCCTGCCTTCTAGTAGAAGGTGCAAGAGGGACCATGTCCGTTGTAGGGTGTTGAGGCAGTGAATGATATTTCTCTGAATTTATTAATTTCTTTTCCAGCTTTTCTCTCTAAGGCTTTTTTGAATCTGCTCTACTTCTGTCAAAAATAGTAGAACCTTTAGTTATTCCATGATAATATCACTTGTAAGTGGCTTTTATTTTTCCTCACTCTCTGTCCTCTTCTTTTGTACTCTATACAGGCAGAAAACAAAGGGGAAAATGAGACAGAGGAAGGCGATAAAGCACAAGACGGAGACAATGAAAAAACCAGCGAGAAAGAGCAGGATAGTGAAGCTAGTGAGGACACCAAATCAGGTAACGTGAGGAACTTTTAGACTTTTGTTAGAAAAGCTGGTGGATAAATGTGGGCAGTTTAATTGTGTAGAACTAATTCCTCATTTATTTTGTGTTTGTCTCGTAATGTGACCATTAACGTGCAGTTAGTTTTATTTTGTGGGTAGGCACCAGTGCTCCTGCTAGTGGCTTCCTTGTTTTCAGTCGCATACAGACAAGCATGTAGTTCAGTGTCCCCGAGGTCAGCACAGGGACCTGCCTTTCAGTGTCAGCGTCCATTGCTGGCGGATCTCCTCGTGCCACCCAGAGGCACAGGAAAGTGCTGTCCTTGGTCTGATTTCCTTCCTACCCTGCCGTTCCCAGAACGCTTCACTGACTGCTGAACAAACATGCTGGTCTTAAGCCTGCGTTCCCCTGAATTTTCCATTCTATCCAAGGGACCTGTGCACAGAGCTGAGAGACAGGAAGTGCAGACAAAGTGTACTGTTTAGAAAACCTATCTCAGATAGAGACCAACCTATGTACCTGCAGTGGTTCAACAGAAATCTCAAAAGGAGAAAGGCAATGAGGTCTCTAACATCAGGCCTGGTGTGTTGTGTGGCAGAGGTGAGAAGTAAGATGTTTGCTGACTGGGCTCACTGCTCATAAAGCTTCTGCTTCTCTTCAGAGGAAAAGGAGCCCGAAGAGAACAAGGAGCTCACTGATGCCTGTAAAGAGAGAGAGAGTGACGCTGGGAAGAAGCGAGTAGAACACGAAATTTCTGAAGGAAATGTAGCCACAGCCGCAGCAGCTGCTCTGGCCTCAGCTGCCACCAAAGCCAAGGTTTGCTGATGTCCCCTTCCCAATGCTCAGTGTGAATGGGCACGTTGTGTTTAGTTTATTGGGAATAGTCAGCATAGAGAGCCTCGCTCTCCAGAGGAGATGACTGCTTGAATGGTATTTCTAAGTGGAGAATTCCACGGGCAGGAGGTTGGTGGGAAGGTAGGTCTGGTCCTGGGGGTGACCGCCTTTGACACAGCCATCGTGTCATTCAGCCAGCTGCGGGTGGAAGGCAGGGTGTGAACCTCTCTAATTGGCCTGCAGAGCGTGACTTGGGCTGCTGTTTCGATCTTTGCCAGATTGAAATATTTGTAATTTTTAAGACAGAAATCTGTTTCCTTGTATAAATACTTCATCCTGCTCTTACAGACTAAAAGGAGAGAGGGGCAACTTAAAGTAGCTCTTTCACTTGAATTTGCCAGCTTTTCTGAGGGTGGTTTTCTCTATTTATAACACAGTATTGGCTTCACAGCATATTTAAGAAGAGAATATTTTCCTTTTTTTGTGTTAATTTAGCATTTTAAAGATTCCAGGCATGAATATGTAGTTTTAAAAAACCTTTTACCTCTTCTCCATTTACCCTCAGAGGTAGTTTCCTTCCATTTCAGGTCACCACATTTCAAGTAGTAGTTATAAGAACTCACCCAGGCCCTGGCCATTTGGCTCAGTGGTAGAGTGTCGGCCTGGCGTGCAGGAGTCCTGGGTTCAATTTCCGGCCAGGTTACACAGGAGACGTGCCCATCTGCTTCTCCACCCCTCCCCTTCTCCTTCCTCTCTGTCTCTCTCTTCCCCTCCCGCAGTCAAGGCTCCATTGGCCTCAGTGCTGAGGATGGCTCTGTGGCCTCTGCCTCAGGTGCTAGAATGGCTCTGGTTGCAACAGAGCAAAGCCCCAGATGGGCAGAGCATCGCCCCCTGGTGGGCATGCCAGGTCGATCCCAGTCGGGCGCATGCGGGAGTCTGTCTGACTGCCTCCCCGTTTCCAACTTCAGAAAAATACAAAAAAAAAAAAAAAAAAAAAAAAGAACTCACCCAATTGTTATATTCTTGAGCTGTTCCCAATCCACTGGTGAAGATGTTCCTCATGGTCTAATTCCCCCAAACCACTCAGTTCCTGTGAACCACTTCTCCAATGTTTCACCTGCGGAGCATGATTTATAAGAGACCACAGATGACCAAGTTCCAACCACAAAACCATTGTTTTGAGTGTCCACCCATCAGAAGTAGGCATCAGCAGTGGGGGAAGGGGTGTTTCCAGGCCACACGCATGCTCAGCTGGTTGTGACTATTATAGTAGCTTGAGGTCCTGCATATTCATACGTGACAGTCTCTTCCATAGAACTCATCTTCCTAGTTCTTTAGCACGATGTTGGGAAATCTCTTTTCCTCTTCCATCCCTCACCACCTCCAGGATGTTTTGAGGTGCGCTCTTGTCTGAGTACTGAGGCGCACAGCAGTTTTGAGTATTTTTTCACATTTGGTTGGTTTTGCTTTTTCATTTGAAGTTATTTTGTTTTAAGTCTCCTTATCTTCTGCCAGGTAGTGTTCTGGCATCTTTTTGTCTCTGAGCTGTTCAGGTTGTTACTGTTCATCCCGTCTCAGGCAGGCATTTTATAAAGGAGGAGCCTGAGCCAGAGGGCTTCCATCTGCGTCCCTTGTTGGAGCACAGCACAGCCGGCACCCCAGCCCCGACACCTGCAGCCTCAGGTCATTTTGGACCCCTCCTGCTTTCTCATTTTCCATAGTTCTGCCACCAAATCACATTTTTTTGTGTTGCTTGGGTTCATCTGATAATGACTGGCCCCTTCACTGTCACTTAGGGTTACCTCCCATCATCTGTTGCCTGTATCCTTCATCCCATTCTCTGTCCTTCAGCCACTGTAATCTCTTTTTTATATTATTATTATTATTATTCATTTTAGAGAGGAGAGGGAGAGACAGAGAGGAGAGACAGAGAGAGAGAAGGGGGGAGGAGCTGGAAGCATCAACTCCCATATGTGCCTTGACCAGGCAAGCCCAGGGTTTCGAACCGGCAACCTCAGCATTTCCAGGTCGACGCTTTATCCACTGCACCACCACAGGTCAGGCTAATCTCTTTTTAATGTTTTACTGCTGTATAACTTACACTCACACGAGTGCATATACACATCTACAGCTCCTGAGTTCTTCACAGACTGAGCCTCCCTGTGGGTTCACAAGAAGCACCCATGGCAAGCCTCACGAACAGCCCTCCACAAGCCGCCTTGCATTTCTGTCCAGGCGCCATGCCTGCCCTCACGTATGTGCTGGCCTATTTCCTCACCATGGGTGCGTTTCTCCTGGTTTTGATTTAATGTAAATGGAATCACATAGTACACAGAAGAGTTTTAAAATATACTTACGAGCACAATACTTTATTAAATAACCTCCGTCTCTCTCAGGCTCAAATTTCAAGGTCTTCAGTTTGGAATTCATTGGTTTTTTGTGATCAGGACCCTCCTCCCTTCACAAAGGTCATTTCTTGCCTGTTCGTCCTGAAATGTTCCTTTGGAGTTCCAGACAGACCCCGGCCTCTCTCATCTCCAGCTGGGCGTTTTGGACACTCTTCCTTCTCACCGCGCCGGGTTCTCTCTTTCTTTCCATTGTTTCTCTGTTCCACTGTGGGTTGCTTTGCTTAAGTTGCCAGAGAAGGAACTGAGATGTTAGATTACCATAAATTTTATGAATTCTTTATGGCGTTTTCATAGCTGATGAAAACATGATGACCTCATAGCTGTTAATGTGTGCAACTTCAGGCACAAATGTCTGTGTTCTGTGCTCTACTCACCTTGCTACAGCCGTGTGACTCCATCATTGCAGAAAAGCTGCTTTTATGAATTAATTTCCCTGGCCCTTAGTTAGCCCATACAAGGTTTGGACGAGTATCCAAAGAACATTTTCGTTCCAGGTCACTGAATTATTACTTTCTCTTATTTACATCACTCCTATTTCTGATAACGGGGAACTCAGATTTTATTCTCCAATCACATACGTTTTCTCCTGATTCGTGCAAGTGATACAGACATCATGCTACATGACTTGGCGCACCCGGACTGTTCAGGGCCACTGCGGCTGGATCTGACACATTCATAGCACACATCATCATTTCTATCCTCCATGGTAATGAAAGGGTAAGGAATTCACTTAAGTTACTGTGATTAGTGCAATTATCCAACCAATCTAAGTTTTCTGTTACACTCTTTTTGTTCTTCTCTGTCTATAATCAGCTTTTTTATTTAGAGTTTTCCTTGATACATGTTAATTGTTTGTCACACTCTGACATGGAGTGGTAATTAGAGGTTCTAGTGGAGCTCCAAAACACACAGGGTGGGCTGCTTCCTGGCTTGCCAGCGAGAGACCATGATAGCATAACCATTTTTTTCATTCACCTACTGACAGGTTGGGAATTGACCCGCTTGAAGAGTGGTGGGCAGCTGCTACCCGGGACCCCACGGGCTGGGTTCTGCGGGTTCCTCCTGTCTGGGTACTCAGGTTTAGCTTGAAGGAGGAGTTCAGAACTTGCTGGAATAAACTGGATCCTCCAGAAACATGCTATCTTTTTTCAGCAGCAATAGGATCCAGTTCTAAGATAGCAGAGATCACATTTTCTTTCTTTTTTCTTTTTTTCTTTTTTTTTTTTTTTACAGAGACAGAGAGTCAGAGTGAGGGATAGACAGGGACAAACAGGAACAGAGAGATGAGAAGCATCAATCATTAGTTTTTCGTTGCGCATTGCGACACCTTAGTTGTTCATTGATTGCTTTCTCATATGTGCCTTGACCATGGGCCTTCAGCGGACCGAGTAACCTCTTGCTGGAGCCTAGGACCTTGGGTCCAAGCTGGTGAATTTTTGCTCAAACCAGATGAGCCCGTGCTTAAGCTGGCGACCTCGGGGTCTCGAACCTGGGTCTTCTGCATCCCAGTCTGACGCTCTGTTCACTGCACCACCACCTGGTCAGGCAGATCACATTTTCTTAAGACCACAGACATTTCCTTCAGATTTATTTGACCATCACCAACCCTATTCCTACATACTTGAGAATGGCTAGGGCAGGGTCATCTTCATGGTATGTGGGTGTTAGTTCTGGAGCAACAGAAAGATTTTTTTTACCCTTAGAAATAACCTTTTACCCTTCCCCCCACTTTTTTTTTTTAACAGAGACAGAGAGTGAGTCAGAGAGAGGGACAGACAGACAGGAACAGAGAGAGATGAGAAGCATCAATCATCAGTTTTTCATTGCGCATTGCAACACCACAGTTGTTCATTGGTTGTTCTCTCATATGTGCCCTGACCACGGGCCTTCAGCAGACCAAGCAACCCCTTGCTGGAGCCAGCAACCTTGGGTCCAAGCTGGTGAACTTTTGCTCAAACCAGATGAGCCCGCGCTCAAGCTGGCGACCTCGGGGCCTCGAACTTGGGTCCTCTGCATCCCAGTCCAACGCTCTATCCACTGCGCCACCGCCCGGTCAGGCTGAATTTTTTTTTTTTTAAGTGAGAGAGAGAGAGACAGAGGAACAGACAGGCAGGAAGGGAGAGAGATGAAAAGCATCAGCTCATAGTTGCAACACTTTAGCTGTTCATTGATTGCTTTCTCATCCATACCTTGACCGGGTTACTACAATCGAGCCAGTGACCCCTTGCTGAAGACATCGACCGTGGCCTCAAGCCAGTGACCTTGGGCTTCAAGCCAGTGACCTTTAAGCTCAAGCCAACGACCATGCAGTCGTGTGTATGGTCCCATGCTCAAACTGGTAAGCCCACGCTCAAGCTGGCGACCTCGGGCTTTGGAATTGGGGGTCCGCAGTGTCCCAGGCAGATACTCTATCCACTGCGCCACCGCCTGGTCATGCTACCCTTTCCTGTAATACCTAGAATTCTTTCTTGAGATGGCAAATTTTCATGTACAGTGTAATCACAAGGCTTTATCAGATAAGCATTGATTAAAATTGATTTATATTTGCATTTATTACTACTACATCTTTTATTTGATGATATTGAGAAGAGAAGTCATAGGGGAAATTTGACTATTTAATCAGTTTGCCTACAGTTAACCCTGTTGACTTCAGCTTATGTAACTAAATGCTTCCATTATACCAGCTAGAATGGCTTTGTCATGTGAAATTTACCTCAACTCTCTTCCAACCAGTTTACTTTCTTTTTTCTTTAATTTGTTTTCTTATGCCACTATCTTGACTGGAACTTCCACTTTTTTGTTATCACTGATTTTTTTTAAAGACTTTACTTATTCATTTTTAGAGAGGAGAGAGAGAGGCAGAGAAGAGGGGATGAGCAGGAAGCATCAACTCCCATATGTGCTTTGACCAGGCATGCCAGGGCTTCAAACCGGCAACCTCAGCATTCCAAGTCAATGCTCTATCCACTATGCAACCACAGGCCAGGCCCTGATTTTTTTTTGTATTTCTCTGAAGCTGGAAACGGGGAGAGACAGCCAGACAGACTCCCGCATGCGCCCGACCGGGATCCACCCGGCACGCCCACCAGGGAGCGATGCTCTGCCCCTCCGGGGCATCGCTCTGCCAGGACCAGAGCCACTCTAGCGCCTGGGGCAGAGGCTGAGGAGCCATCCCCAGCGCCCGGGCCATCTTTGCTCCAATGGAGCCTTGGCTGCGGGAGGGGAAGAGAGAGACAGAGAGGAAGGAGGGGGGAGGGTGGAGAAGCAAATGGGCGCTTCTCCTATGTGCCCTGGCCAGGAATCGAACCCGGGTCCCCCGCACGCCAGGCCGACGCTCTACCGCTGAGCCAACTGGCCAGGGCCCCTGATTATTTTTTGATTGTCCTACATTCCATACATCTGTGGCACACTCTGAGACCTCATCATTCTTCTCAGGTTTTAAAGCCAGTATGTGAGGGGGTGGGTTGTCTCTGGCCCTTGGTTTTGGAAGCTCTGGTTACTGCTGTTCCCAGACCTTTCCAGCCCCCGCTGCCTGAGCACCAGCAGTGTCCCTGCTCAGTTATGTATCACTGTGTAGCACACCTAGTGGCTTTTACCCTTGAAGTAGTGAAATTTTTCATGCTCGCTGACCCTGGGAGCGAGTTTCTTTTTCAAAGAATGAAATTAGTTCCAGTTACAGTTTTATTAACTTAAAATCATATTTGTTTGACAACCAATTTATGGAAACAAGAAGAACATACATTTGCCCTTTTTTTTTTCTGTATTTTTCTAAAGCTGGAAACGGGGAGAGACAGACAGACTACCTCATGCGCCCGACCGGGATCCACCCGGCACGCCCACCAGGGGGCGAGGCTCTGCCCACCAGGGGGTGATGCTCTGCCCCTCCGGGGCGTTGCTCTGTTGCAAGCAGAGCCACTCCAGCGCCTGGGGCAGAGGCCGAGGAGCCATCTCCAGCGCCCAGGCCATCCTTGTTCCAGTGGAGCCTCGGCTGCGGGAGGGGAAGAGAGAGACAGAGAGGAAGGAGAGGGGGAGGGGTGGAGAAGCAGATGGGCGCTTCTCCTGTGTGCCCTGGCTGGGAATCGAACCCGGGACTTCTGCACACCAGGCCAACGCTCTACCACTGAGCCAACCGGCCAGGGCCACATTTGCCTTTTTTTAATGTTGCCTTACACATTTTTAAAATAAATCGATTGTACTGTGGATGATCAGGAGGCACGAGGACGTACATGAACGTTCGTACTACTCAAAGAGTTAAAGCCACACTTACTGTATCTCTTTTGATTTTTACAAGTGAAAAACTCAGGCAAGCTCAGCTTGAAACATTTTGCTGCATGTGGCACTGGCTAGGTTCACTCAGTGCTCACCGCATGGCTGAGCTCCTGTGAAGGGCTGAGGTGACTTCACTTGGGTGCCTGACATCTAGACTTCCTGGGGCTAGATGCCGCCACTGTCTCCACAGACTGTCTAAGCAGGTACATTGGCTTTTTCACTTTAGGGTAGCATCAGAGTAGTTGGACCTTTTAACGACAGCTTATAACTAAGAGAAATGTGTCCCAGGAGATAAGAGGGAGAACTTGCCTTGTGCCTATGGCTTGGACCCCCTTCCTGGCACTGTGTAATTTTTCCCCAACTCTGCTGGTCAGAGGTTCTATCCAAATTCAAAGTGAGGGCATCAAAGAACACACCTCTAGATGAAAGGCATGCCACCTTAGCCCACCACAGTGTGCCCTCCAGATACAGATTGCATATGTGTCTCCCATTTACAAAGTAGACATTCTGTTGTCTCATATCACAGTATCAGGCTAAGGCTGGAGGTCCAGGTCCAGATCCATGCTGAGAGTGGTGATGCCAGTCAACCCAGAAATATAATCTGATTTAAAAATTCTTCATTCTAATGAAAATGTTTTTAAAACAACTTGAAATCCAACAGCTAACAACTTTTTTTTAAGCACCTTTAGTGTAGCAATTGTGATTTAAGTTTCTAATTTTGTGTGTGTGTGTGTGTGTTACACAGAGACAGAGAGAGTCAGAGAGAGGGACAGATAGGGACAAACAGGAAGGGAGAGAGATGAGAAATGTCAATTCTTCGTTGCGGTACCTTAGTTGTTCATTGATTGCTTTCTCATATGTGCCTTGACCGTGGGGGTACAGCAGACCGATTAACCCCTTGCTCGAGCCAGCAATCTTGGGTCCAATCTGGTGAGCTTTGCTCAAACCAGATGAGCCCGCATTCAAACTGGTGACCTCGGGGTCTCGAGCCTGGGACCTTGGCATCCCAGTCCAACACTCACCGCCTGGTCAAGCTTAAGTTTCTAATTTCAGAACAAAAAATATAACAGGAATAAGAAGAAAACATTTATACACATCATTTTCTAAATGTTGTCAACTCGTCCTGGTGTCACTGTGTGTGGCCTTTCTTACTGCCCGGTTTCTTTCTAGGCAATCGCTCTTCAGAACTGCGTTTGGTTCCAAGCTCACTTAGCTGCAACCCTCAGCAAGATACTTAACTTCTCCAAGCTTCACTTTCATTTTGTATTAAATGGAGATAATGTGGTTCTTGGTCGTTCTTATTTGAAGTAAAATAAGTAGGAAGATAACACACCTGGTGTCTAGACTGAAATAAGCTCTTAATGAGCCTCATATTTCCCCCGGTCCCATATGTATGCCAACAATTAAGTCTTACTTTTACCATCTTCTTTTTATTTTTTATTTTTTTGTATTTTTCTGAAGCTGGAAACAGGGAGAGACAGTCAGACTCCCGCATGCGCCCGACCGGGATCCACCTGGCATGCCCACCAGGGATGACGCTCTGCCCCTCCGGGGCGTCGCTCTGCCGCAACCAGAGCCACTCTAGCTCCTGGGGCAGAGGCCAAGGAGCCATCCCCAGCGCCCGGGCCATCTTTGCTCCAATGGAGCCTTGGCTGCGGGAGGGGAAGAGAGAGACAGAGAAGAAGGAGGGGGGGATGGAGAAGCAAATGGGCGCTTCTCCTGTGTGCCCTGGCCGGGACTCGATCCCAGGACTTCTGCATGCCAGGCCGACGCTCTACCACTGAGCCAACCGGCCAGGGCCACTTTTACCATCTTTTAAGATTATTTTTTTCTTAAAGCAGACATGGGTAGTATTTGGATACGTTAACAACTTTTGCCTAGTACTCGGTAACATTTATTTAATCACTTCAAGGCCCTGTGAAAGGTTTGTATTTGCCTTTAGAATCTGTTTCTGGCCCTGGCCGGTTGGCTCAGCGGTAGAGCGTCGGCCTAGCGTGCGGAGGACCCGGGTTCGATTCCCAGCCAGGGCACATAGGAGAAGCGCCCATTTGCTTCTCCACCCCTCCGCCGCGCTTTCCTCTCTGTCTCTCTCTTCCCCTCCCGCAGCCAAGGCTCCATTGGAGCAAAGATGGCCCAGGCGCTGGGCATGGCTCTGTGGCCTCTGCCTCAGGCGCTAGAGTGGCTCTGGTCACAATATGGCGACGCCCAGGATGGGCAGAGCATCGCCCCCTGGGGGGCAGAGCATCGCCCCTGGTGGGCGTGCCGGGTGGATCCCGGTCGGGCGCATGCGGGAGTCTGTCTGACTGTCTTTCCCTGTTTCCAGCTTCAGAAAAATGAAAAAAAAAGAATCTGTTTCTGAACCTCTTTGACTTCTGCTGGATTGACCTGATATGTGTATGCCATTAAATCCATAAATTAGTAAAATTTCTTAGAGTCTTGATAGTGAGAAGTGTGCTGCTCTATGAACGAAATGACTGCCGCCTTCTCCCAGATGAGAATCTCCTCCCAGTAAAAATAGGACTAGTCATGGAAGTTAAATGAGCAAAAAGGAGGCTTTTCCTCTAGCTCTAGAAATACAGGAGGCAGTACATTAACAAGTTCACTAGGATTCAGTCAGCAAAATTCAGAAAGGGAGATGGTACACAGGACTGGGCCTCTTCAGAAGAAACTGTTGCAAAAGATGAGAAGATGCGGTTGTTTGGTTTTAACAATTGCAGACTACATACAATTGTAGTCTTCCTCTGTGGTGGTAACAATTCAGAAGTGGGGACTGAGTTGAATGAATCTAGATGGCAGTTTGGTCATTCTCCTCCTGTATTACCTCTCCTTTGGATGTGACTTTCCAAAATTTTTTATTGAGATTTTGAAGCAGTCTTTATTGCCTGAAAAGTGAGTTTGCAGAATTTGTTCTTTTCTTAAACCTAACTCCTTAAAATACCATCCTCTGCATCTTCCAAATCTGCCAGGGTCTTGAGGTGGTTGTCAATCTGTGTCTGAAGTCCTGCGGGTCTCTACCAGTTTCACATCGTCCCTAGGCATGAATTATGAGTTCTTCTGTACACTGGGGACAAGTCTCATCAGACATAGGATTGCTCTTTCTTTCTTTCTTTCTTTCTTTCTTTTCTTTTCTTTTCTTTTCTTTTCTTTTCTTTTCTTTTCTTTTGTGAGAGAAAGAAAGGCAGACAGGCAGTAAAGGAGAGAGATGAGAAGCATCAGCTTGTAGTTGTAGCACTTTATTCATTGATTGCTTCTCTTATGTGCCTGGACCTGAGGGCTCTAGCAAAGGCACTGACCCCTTGCTCAAGCCAGTGACCATGGGGTCATGTCTATGATCCCATGCTCAAGCTGGCTACCTCATGCTCAAGCTGGTGAGCCTGTGCTCAAGCTGAAAGTTCAATTTGTCAATCTTCTCTTTTATCACTTGTGCTTTTGATGTCATAGCTAAGAAATCTGTCACTTTTCTCAAGGTCACCCCAAGGTTAGACATTCATATACTTGACACATTGCTCCCCTAATATTTCAAGTTGTGGTCTTTTTATTTTTCTATTTTTCTGAGGTGAGAAGACGGGGAAAGGCAGACAGACAGACTCCTGCATGCGCCCGACTGGGATCCACCAGGCATGCCCACCAGGGAGCAATGCTCTGCCCATCTGGGCCATTGCTCTGTTGTGGCTGCAGCCATTCTAGTGCTTGAGGCAGAGGCCATGGAGCCATCCTCAGCGCCTGGACCACCTTTGCTCCAATGGAGCCCTGGCTGCGGGAGGGAAGAGAGAGACAGAGAGAAAGAAGAGAGGGAAGGGTGGAGAAGCAGATGGGCGCTTCTACTGTGTGCCCTGGCAGGCATCAAACCCGGGACTTCTACACTCCGGGACAACGCTCTACCATTGACCCAACCAGCCAGGGCCAAGTTTTGGTTTAAATGTTTCTTTTCTTGTTACTTGGTGGTCCTTTCTGTTTGAAATCTTGTGATCTTCAGTTTTTTGTTGGTTTTTTTTTTGTATTTTTCCGAAGCTGGAAACGGGGAGAGACAGTCAGACTCCCGCATGCACCCACCAGGATCCACCCGGCATGCCCACCAAGGGCGACGCTCTGCCCACCAGGGGGCGATGCTCTGCCCCTCCGGGGCGTCGCTCTGCCGCGACCAGAGCCACTCCAGCACCCGGGGCAGAGGCCAAGGAGCCATCCCCAGCGCCCGGGCCATCCTTGCTCCAATGGAGCCTCGCTGCGGGAGGGGAAGAGAGAGACAGAGAGGAAGGAGAGGGTGAGGGGTGGAGAAGCAGATGGGCGCCTCTCCTGTGTGCCCTGGCCGGGAATCGAACCTGGGACTTCCGCACGCCAGGCCGATGCTCTACCGCTGAGCCAACCGGCCAGGGCCTGCCTGGTCTTCAGTTTTGAGGGGAAGTATTTTGCCATATTTATTTCCTACTACTTGGGATGTCCCCAAGTTTCTGCATAATTTTCAAGAAAATGGAATATTTTCTGCCAAAGGCAGTAGAAATCTAGGAGTCCCGGACTCATAAAAATAGATCTAGAAACTCAGAGCATTAGTCATCTCCAGAGGAGGAGTGAGTGGTGGCTAGGCCGTACAAATGAAAGGAGACTTTTTTTTTTATTTAAAAAAATTATTTATTTTAGAGAGAGAATGGAGAAAGAGAGAGACGGGAACATCAATCTGAGCCTGTATGTGCCCTGACTGGGGATCAAACTGACAACACTCTAATCAACTGAGCTATCTAGCCAGGCCTAGACTTTTTATTTTATTTTATTATTATTTTTTTTTTTTTTTCATTTTTCTGAAGCTGGAAACAGGGAGAGACAGTCAGACAGACTCCCGCATGCGCCCGACCGGGATCCACCCGGCACGCCCACCAGGGGCGACGCTCTGCCCATCCTGGGCGTCACCATGTTGCGACCAGAGCCACTCTAGCGCCTGAGGCAGAGGCCACAGAGCCATCCCCAGCGCCCGGGCCATCTTTGCTCCAATGGAGCCTTGGCTGTGGGAGGGGAAGAGAGAGACAGAGAGGAAAGCGCGGCGGAGGGGTGGAGAAGCAAATGGGCGCTTCTCCTGTGTGCCCTGGCCGGGAATCGAACCCGGGTCCTCCGCACGCTAGGCCGACGCTCTACCGCTGAGCCAACCGGCCAGGGCCGACTTTTTATTTTTTTATTTTTATTTATTTTTGAAGTGTTTGTTTTATTGATTTTAGAGAGACAGGAACATCAATCTGTTCCTATATGTGCCATGACCAGGAACTGAACCAGCAACATTTGTGCCTCTGGACAACACTCTGACCAGCTGAGCTATTTGTCTGGAGTGAAGAGGAGACTTTTTTTTTTTTTTTTTTTTTACAGAGACAGAGTCAGAGAGAGGGATAGATAGGAACAGACAGACAGAAATGGAGAGAGATGAGACGCATCAATCATTAGTTTTTCATTGATTGCTTTCTCATATGTGCCTTGACCGTGGGCCTTCAGCCAACCAAGTAACCCCTTGTTGGAGCCAGCGACCCTGGGTCCAAGCTGGTGAGCTTTTGCTCAAACCATTTGAACCTGCGCTCCAGCTGGTGACCTCGGGGTCTCGAACCTGGGTCCTGGGCAGCCCAGTCAAACACTCTATTCACTGCGCCCCGCCTGGTCAGACAAGAGGAGACTTTTTAATTAATACCTCCTTGTAAATTTTTTTTTTAATTACGTAAGAAGTGGGGAGGCGGTGAGACAGACTCCTGCATGCGTCCTGGCTGGGATCCACCTGGCAAGCCCCCTACCTGGGCCGGTCTGCCCATCTGGGGCTGCTGCTTTTGTTGCTCAGCAACCAAGTTATTTTAGAGCCTGAGGGGATGCTGTGAAGCCATCCTCAGCACCCTGGGCCAAATTTCTCAAAGCATTTGAGCCATGGCTGTGGGAGGAAAAGGGGGGTTAGGGGGGAAAGGGAGGGGTGGAGAAGTATATGGTTGCTTTTTCTGTGTGCCCTGACCTGGTATTGAACCCAGGACTTTTATACACTGGGCCGATGCTTTACCACTGAGCCAACCGGCCAGGGCCCCTTGTGAAGTTTTTTTCTTTTTCTTTTTTTTAAAGATTTTAGTTTCGGATTTTAGAGAGAGAAGAAAGTGGTGGGTGGGGTAAGGAGCAGGAAGCATCAACTCGTTGCTTCTCTTATGTGCGTTGACTGGGCAAACCTAGGGTTTGAACCGGCGACCTCAGCATTCCAGATGTATGCTTTATCCACTGCACCACCACTGGTCAGGTGTAAATTTTCAATTTTATGCCATGTGGGTAAATTTCTTACTCATAAATTGTATAACACTATACATTGATAGCAGGCTTGGAGTCATGTAATATTCACTTAAACTGTTGGTGTCATTGATGTAACTCAAAGAGTTGAGGGAGGCAGACATATTAATAGCTGTAGATTCATTCACAAAACCTGTTTATCATCACCTTTTGCTTGCACTTATGAATGTAGCTACAGATGCGTCTGTGGTATAAGACTGTATTTCTCTTTTTCAACTATAAAAGAGTGAAAAGTAAGATTCTTTTTTTTTTCCTGTATTTTTCTGAAGCCGGAAACGGGGAGAGACAGTCAGACAGACTCCCGCATGCGCCCAACCGGGATCCACCCGGCTCGCCCACCAGGGGGCAATGCTCTGCCCCTCCGGGACGTTGCTCTGTTGCGACCAGAGCCACTCTAGCGCCTGGGGTAGAGGCCGAGGAGCCATCCCCAGCGCTGGGGCCATCTTTGCTCCAGTGGAGCCTTGGCTGCGGGAGGGGAAGAGAGAGAGAGGAAGGAGAGGGGGAGGGGTGGAGAAGCAGATGGGTGCTTCTCCTGTGTGCCCTGGCCGGTAATCGAACCCAGGACTTCTGCACGCCAGGCCGACGCTCTACCACTGAGCCATCCGGCCAGGGAGATTCTTTTTTAAATGTTTATCAGTTTTGCTCCCAAAAGCGTGTATTTAAATCCTCCTGATTATAGCTCCGGCTAGATTCTGTAAGAAACACATATGGATTAGACCAGCACTCCATTACTTCTCAAAACCTTGTGTAGAGGCAAGATAAACACAGAAATATAGCAGATATAATACAAGTGAATGCAAAGTGGTGTTGGGAAGTTGCTGGTACGAGCCTTGGATGGTATCTGGAAAAGATGGGCTCGATCCCTTGCCCGGAACCAGGGCCTTGGCCAAATAGGGGATCCTCATTCTCTGTGGGTGACGTGTGTCTTCCTCTGTGTGGCTGAGTTGGCAAGAAGCTTCAGTTGGACTCATCATCAGTTCTGTGGTGGGCAAATGGGACCTTCTTCTGGAGTAACTGCCTGCCACACTGTATTTGTTGTTCCTGCCCTGGAACCTCTCCTCAAACCTGGGGTGCAGTTTTGTTCACCCCTCCTCTCTGTACACGTTTCACTCTGAGTTTGTAAGGAGGGAAGGCTAATGGGGGGGAGAGTGTTGGGTGCGTGTGGGAAGTAAGGGGGTAGAAAATGGGGAAGTGCCCAGGCCACCTGCGTGCTTCTCCTTGTCCATGAGTCTTTGCAATGGGCTCTTTGAAGGGGGAGGAGTTCGCCACAGGATGGGACTCCTTTAATTCATTGAAAGGGCTTATTTATACCTATAAGGACCAGAAACTTGGGGACAGTTGCTATTTTAAATTGAAATAAATGTTTGGTAGAAACATACAAAAAGGGACATTTAGGGCAACAGTCTTAATTACATAATCCCCACTTTGAATAGCAACTTTGACATTTTGGGGTGTTTTTTTTTTTTAACAAATATTTAAATAATTTGTATGATCTTTTGTGCTCAGCACCTGGCTGCCGTGGAAGAGAGAAAGATCAAGTCTCTGGTCGCTCTCCTGGTTGAGACACAGATGAAGAAACTAGAGATCAAACTCCGGCATTTTGAGGAGCTGGAAACGATCATGGACAGAGAGAAAGAGGCTGTAAGTAAGGGGTTTCTAATGGCTTTTGACCTTTGAACTCTGACCACCTTTCATAATGCAAGTTAGATAAAGTAAGTGGCTACTCTTTTGATTTCTGTGGCTGTGTTCTGTCCTCTGTCGTGTTTGCTTTTCCCTTTCTGAAGGATTATCAGGCAGTGGTGTTAAATAAAAGAAGCTCCTCACATTCTAAACTAATCGTCTAAACACCAGCTCCTCAGACCTCAGCTTTCCGGATACATGATGGCATCAAGTCCTCCCGCTTAGACTTGCTTTCTTACCTGCCTGCTCTCTGATTCAAGGCTTTTCTTGATTTCCTGTCTTCTTTAGCCTGAACACCAGAAAGGAGGAGCTTCTTGCATCTTGAACTAGGTGCTGCATTTCTGTGAGCCTTTTGCCAGACCCTGCTCGGACCAGCACTGGCTCAGTCGCCCCCCCCTCTGGAGCGAACGGGAAGGGCAGGTAGAATGGCCATGCTGAACCCGAGGCAACATCCTCTGAAGTGACACCATTGCTAGTGGATGTGGCCCAAACAGGACCAAGGGAATTATGGAGAAGGCCAAATATGAGGAAGGAAGCCAAAAACAAGAAAAAGAAATGGTGACCAGGAAACATTTGGTATCTTGGGAATTTATGGAAAAACAGATGAGGTTTTTGGAGGGGAAAAAAATTTTTTTTTAAATGAATTGACTAGAAAAGGAAACAGTGACTTTCTAAGTAATGGACTAAATAGGATTTAATTAAGACTATTTCTGATTATTTTGACTTTTTTTTTTTCTTTCGGAGAGAGATAGGAAGGGAGAGATATGAGAAGTGTCAACTTGTAGTAGAGGCAGTTTAGTTGTTTATTGATTGCTTCTTCATATGTGCCTTGACCAGGGTGGGGGCTCCAGCTGAGCCAGTGACCCCTTACTTAAGCCAGTAACCTAGGGCTCAAGCCATCAACCATCGGATCATGTCAGTAAGCCTATACTCAAGCTGGCGGCCTTGAGGCTGTGAATCTGGGACCTCTGAGTTGCAGGTTGATGCTCTTTCCACTGCACCACCACCAGTCAGGCTATTTTGACTTTTTTATCTGCATACGAGATGCTGGTATCTCTAAATAGTAGAATCTTAAGATCAGAAGAGTTTTAATATTATGGAACTGTTTATATTTGTTAAGCTGTTTCTTAGTAGTCAGTCCAAGCGAAGTCCTGGTAAATTCTATATGATGAGTAGCCTGGTAACTATCAGAATGGCCCATTTTTATTTTTGTCCTAAGACCAGTTCTGCCATTTAAACAGGCATTCTAGGCTGGCCTGTGGTGGCGCAGTGGATAAATGCTGACCTGGGACGCTGAGGTCGCCGATTCGAAACCCTGGGCTTGCCCAGTCAGGCACATACTATAAGAAACCAATGAACAGCTAGAGTGAAGCAACTATGAGTTAATACTTCTCGCTCCCCAGATCCCTATCTCTTTTCTCTGCAACATCAATAAATAAAATCTTTAAAAGAAATAAAAATAAACAGGCATTCTGACCCTGTGAAGGCAGGGAGGCTGCTTCAGTAACTCCTGCCAAGGCCCAAACCCTCCTAGACCCAGTTTCCTGCCCTTGGAGGCACCCTTACGTCATGGGTCCTCCACCATGGGAGCTGCCGGCCTCCCATCTCGTCTCCATCACCCTCTGGGCACTAGCCATGCCATACCAGGGGCAGGCTTCGTCATGGCCTGTCTTTGTGCCACCTGTGTGCCCTGCTGGCAAGGCCCTTCCCCACCCTGTGCCTCGCTCCTCTGTCCCTCCACCCTGCATCTGTGAGTGACATGCCCTCCACACTGGCTGCCATGGCAGCCTCACAGAGCACTTACTGTATTGTAATTGCTAATGCATGTGTCTGCCTCCCATTCCAGAGGGGGACTCAGGACAGAATTAATCAAGTGTCTTTGTAAACACAGAACTGGCACGTCATAGGCCTGTTTCACTGTCTACTGAATGAACGTTTGCCAGCATCAGAGTCAAAACTGGGAAACTGGAAAAATCCCCTGGGGGGACCTCATTTAGTTGAGTGGGGAATACAGTTAAGAAAACAAATGACAATACAGTATGTTCAGCTCCTATGGGAACAGAAAGGAGGATTGCCTGGAAGAGGGGGATTGGAGAAATTTCCTAGTGTGAGCTGGAGTTTGGAGAATGAGTGTTGAGTGTCTAACCCTAATAAGCTCCCCTTTGTCATTTCATAGATTCTTTTTTTATTTTAAGTGCGGAACGAGAAGGCAGAGACAGGCACCCTGACCAGGATCTACCCAACAAGCTCTCAATGGGACAATGCTCTGTCCATCTGGGGCCGCTGCTCCATTGCTTGACAACTGAGCCATTCCAGCACCTGAGGCGAGGCTATGGAGCCGTCCTCAGTGCCCGGGGCCAGTTTGCTCAAACAGTTTGAGCCATGGCTGCAGGAGGGGAAGAGAGAGGGAGAGAAGGGGGGTAAAGAAGCAAATGGTCGCCTCTCCTGTGTCTCTCACCAGGAATTGAACTCGGGACTTGCACATACCGGGCCAACACTCCACTGCTGAGCCAACCAGCCAGGGTCCCACAGATTTTTTTTAGGGGACTTGAGATCACGGGGCTGTCATACAGTGGATAGTGATTGGGTAGTTCCCACTGACAGCCAGATGCCATGCTATCATCATGAAACAGAATGCTGTGTGAGCCTAGCAGATTGGCATGACCTGACCCGCCACTTAAAGAGCAAGAGATCATCAGGGGGCTCTTTTCTTAGCTCGACCTCACTTTCTCTTTAGAGGATGAACTTGTGGATCGCCCAGCCTTTTAACCGTCCCGATGGACCTGCCACCTGGAATAGCAGAGCCCAGCCCCTTCCCAGTTCTCTAATTCCCAGACACATGGTGATGGTGGAGTGGCTCCACTTCTCTTGACCCTTCAAAAATTGCCTTATGCTGTGGATTTTGAATAATTATTTATCTTCAATTATATCACTCCACTGTGTTTTCTTACTTGAATCTACTTTTTATGTTAAGTTCACGTCAGAGCCTGTAAAACATTTTACAGGATTGTCTGAATAAAGGAGCACATTCTCCTATCTACTGTACGAGGTTGCTCTGTGCAGATCCTTTGGTGGTTGCCTGCCTTTTCTTCTTTTCTGTATTTTTCTGAAGTTGGAAATGGGGATGCAGACAGACAGACAGACTCCCACATGCGCCCAACCGGGGTCCACCCGGCATGCCCACCAGAGGGCGTTGCTCCTTTGTGGCTGGAGCCATTCTAGCTTCTGAGGCAGAGGCCATGGAGCCATCCTCAGCTCCCAGGCCAACTTTGCTCCAGTGGAGCCTTGGCTGCGGGAGGAGAAGAGAGAGACAGAGAGGAAGGAGAGGGGGAAGGGTAGGGAAACAGATGAGCGCTTCTGTGTGCCCTGACTGGCAAACGAACCTGGGACTTCCATATGCCTGTCTGACACTCTACTGCTGAGCCAACCGGCCAGGGCCACCTGCCTTTTCTTGATCAGCATTTGGGGCAGGAACATTCTTTGTGCAGGACAGTCCCTAGCCACTGGATGTCAGTAGTACATCTGTGTTCATTATCTGTTTCTGTGTAGAAAACTGTCCCAAAACTTAGGGACTGAACACAGAAACAGTATCTCACATGGTTTCTGAGGGTCGGGATTCTGAGAGCAGCTTAGCTGGATGGTTCCGGCTCAGGGTTGTCATGAATTTGTACTCTTCTTAGATTCAGCTGGGCTGGAGGGCATACCTTTAAGCTTTTTTATGTGGCTGTTGGCAGGAGGCCTCTGCAGTTCCTTGCTGCGTCAGCCTCTCCCTAGTGCTGCTCTTGAAAAGGCTTCCCCTGGAGCAAGTGAAGAGCAGGAGCGTGTCAGAGGCCTGGGATGGCAGCCACGGTATCACTCATTTTCCAATTACAGTTGACATTCAGTATTAGATTAGTTTCAGGTGTACATCTGAGTGGTTAGACATTTGTATGACTTATGAAGTGACACCCCCCATAAGTCTAGTACCTACCTGTCACCATACATAGTTATCACAGTATTATTGACTGTATTTATTATCACAGTGTCTCTTATAACCTAAACTTGGAAGTCACATGCCCTCACTTCTGTGTTCTTTTGGTCACACAGACCATCCCTGGATCTGAGGTTGATTGGGGGCATAGACAGGCTTCAGTGGGGAAGGGATAAGTACTAGGAAGCTGCTTTTCTGCCGGCGACGTCCACACAGGACTGTTGGGAGTATTCAGTGGCAGAGGAATGGCATGTGCCTGGCACACATACATGTTCAGTAAAGACGTACATGCCCCTTTCTGCAAACCAGTGATAATAGCTGCAGAGGAAGTTCTTAGTATTTGTAAGCCTTTGTTGGCTTCATGAGCATTTATTGGGCCAGTCACTGTGCTAAACCACTTGATTTGGATTTTCTCATTATATCTCTGAAACAGTATAAGAAAGCTGTCAGCAAGAAAGTGGTGGTTGCTTCAGATCTGCTGGGACAGGAATCCAGCAGTGATGCTGGGTGGGCATGTAAGACCATTTATTTTTCGGCCCCTCTGCATATGAAGAAATCAGATGAAGCGTGGATGGCTGCTTTATGTACCTCAGATGATACAGTTCACAAATGACAGGGCCAGGTCTTAACCCTGTGTTTGTTCGGCTCTGTGTTTGACTCTAGAACTTTATAAAGCATTGAGCCATTTTTATTTTATTTTAACTTTGAGACTGTGAGATATGCAAGGTTTTACTATGACTTTATCGTGGACAGTGATCAGGCCAGTGAGGAGCAAGTCCTCCGCCCCATGGCACAGTGCTCTCTGCCCACTACCCTGCCCCAGCTCGCCATATGCTATGCTCCTCATCTTTGCCTAGCAAGCAGGAGCTTCAGGGCATACTGTTTTGAGTTAAATAATTGGTTTGCTTATATAGCATTAGATTTTTAAAATCTTTTCTTGGCCTCGGCCAGGTTGCTCAGTCGGCTAGAGTGTCGTCCCAAAACACCAAGGTTGCAGGTTTGATCCTGTTCAGGACACGTACGGGAAGCAGCCAATGAATGCACAACTAAGTGGAACAACAAATGAATGCCCATCTCTCCCTCCCTCCCTCTCTCTCTTTCTCTCTCTCTCTCTCCTCCCCTCCCTCCCTCCTTCTCCCCCTCTCTTCCTCTCTCTTTCTCCTTCCCTCTCTCCTCTCCGTCCCTCCTTCTCCTCCCTCCTTTCTTCTCTCTTCTTCTCTCTCCTCTCCCCCTTTCCCTCTTCCTTCTCTTCTTCTTTCCTTCCTCAATCTATCTAAAATCAATAAAAATATCTTTTCACCCTGGCCAGATAGCTCAGTTGGTTAGAGCAGTGGTCCCCAACCCCTGGGCCGCAGACTGGTACCGGTCCGTGAGTCATTTGGTACCGGTCCGCAGAGGAAGAATAAATAACTTACATTATTTCCATTTTATTTATATTTAAGTTTGAACGATGTTTTATTTTTTAAAAATGACCAGATTCCCTCTGTTACATCCGTCGAAGACTCACTCTTGATGTTGTCTCAGTCACGTGATGCATTTACCGTCCCACCCTAAAGGCCGGTCCGTGAAAATATTTTCTGACATTAAACCGGTCCATGGCCCAAAAAAGGTTGGGGACCACTGGGTCAGAGCACCACCCTGGAGCTCAGAGGTTGCCAGTTTGATCCCCAGTCAGGGCACACACAGAGACATCGGTGTTCCTGTCTCTCTCTCTCTCTCTCTCTCTCTCTCTCTCCCCCCCCCCTCCTCCCTTTCTCACTGAAATCAATAAATAAAGATTTAAAAATACAAATGAAAAAAATCCTTATTTAGACTTTAAGAATCAGATATGGTTCTTAAGAATTAATATTCTTCAGAATCAAATATGAAATTGCTTTTTTCCTAATGACCTAAAAACAGATATCCTCTTGAGTGTTAAGTAGTAATTAAGAATAAGGATGTAAAATTTTTAATCTTTTGAAGATATTATGATTGCAGCTATAATTAGCTCAGTAGCAATTACAGCCCTCATAAAGCCCCAGTGTTGGAGGCCATTACGGAGCCTACAGAGTCTGTCAAGGAAATGACATGATGAATAGGGTTGACTCCACTTCAGGTGACAGTGCTGAGCTGGCACTGAGTTCGCGACTTCGAGGGTCTGCCCCACTGAGCAGGCCTCAGTGCCAGGCCAACCACACATGTCGGTCAGGGGAGCAGCGTTCAGGCGTGGGCTTGGGGGGAAGGGTGGCACCAGGAGAGACACGCGGGGCCAGGCCCTGCCGAATGCGTTCCTGTTTGCATTAAAAACCAACAGTTCTGAGGTCAGTAAGAATGGATCTGTGAGCTGATCTGGTTTATAGCTTCTGGACTAAATGTTCTCTGAATCTCTGAGCGTCATTTGTGTGTAAAAAGTGTACACCTTCAGAAAAGAGACGTTTAGGAAGCTCAAAGCTGTGGGAAACCTGGACCCTGTCTTCAGGGAGGTTGGGCGGGGAGTGGGGGTAAGACATTGACACGGAGGCTGAACACTGAGGCGACAGGACGGTGGAAGTGGAGAGGGGAGGAGACCATGGTGAGCTCTGGTTACCAAGGAAAGCTTTCTGGTGGAGGAGGGACTGAGCTGAGCTCTAAGAAAGGCCCGAATCCAGAAATGTGGAGAGAATGGCATGATTGCTGAAGAGAAAACAGTCACCATGTTTAGAGCCGATCGATGGCTTTTGCGACATAGGTGATGGATAAGGTTTATTTGTTCATTTGGCAAATGTTGATTGAGCACGTGCTTTGTCTAGGCCTGTGGATACTGGGAATAGAATCGCGAATAAAACCCAACAAAACTCTTTGCCTTAGTAAAGCTTAAATAATTAACGATGTTAGAAGCTGTTACATGCCCTGACTGGATAGCTCAGTTGGTTAGAGCGTCATCCTAAAGTACAGAGGTTGCCGATTCATTCAGTCTCTAGTCAGGGCACATACAGAAACAGATTGGTGTTCACGTCTCGCTCTCTCTCTCTCTCTTCCTTCTTCTCTCTGTAAAAATCAATAAAGTAAACATTAAAAAAATTTTTTTAAATAAGCTGTTTCATGCTATGTATGTGTATGCATTCATATATTCTGTGTGTCCATCCCCATTTGTTACAGAGGAGGGGAGAACGGGAGGGATTTCACTTTTAAGTGTTGACATCGAGTTAGACCTGTTGAGAAGCTCACAGACTGTTGGGCTCGTGCTTAGCACCAGAAGCAGCTGCGCAGAGGCTCTGAGGCTGGTGACTGACGTGTTTGGGAACTAAGGTGTAAGTGGGTGGGCTGGAGCGGAAACGTAGGAGGAGGTGAGAGGCAGAGTATGGTGAGGAATCCCAGAGGCTCCTGTGAGCCGCCCAGAGGCCTTTCATTGTCCTCTATTTCAAAGGTGGAGCAGTTGCAGGGCCTGCTATGCAGTGAGTGAACATGTGGACGATATACAGAGGCCTGGCATGGTCTTCCTTATTGCTTAGCAGGGCTCCTCCCTCTGCTGTGGTGTAGAGAATAAATGACAAAGTGACAAGTTAGAAAAGGGAGACTGGTGAGTTGCTTTTAGGGTAATTCACAGGGAATGATGGTGGCTTGTTCCAGAATGACAGCTGGAAGTGAAGAGAAATGATCGAGTTGTGGATAGATTTTAAAGGTATTGCTAATAGTGCCCCATCACACATAGTGTAGGTCTAGAGAAGTTCATTGCACTTTATGACAAATTTAAGAAGAACAAAATCCAAGAAGTGAATTTTATACTACCCCAGGAAAATTGTATTTAACTTTGTTTTCTGCATAGAAACACATCTCTGTGCTGCCTCTCGTGTAATTTAACCTATTGTTAGACATGCACCATCACCTTATGGGTAGTTTTATTTGAGATTAAGAAGGCTGTACCCAGAGCAGATTTGGCTCTGAATAAAAAGGGGGGGAAAGTGCATGGCTTCAGGAAGCAAGCAGACTGAGCTGAGGACAGAGCGACCAGTCATAGCAGCGGTGCCCCTCCCCCCAGGGTCTGGAAGCACACAGGGGGGCAGTAAGTGCGGTTGTGTTGTTTCCCCCAGTGTAAGGAATGGATGTGTCTGTTTTGGACCTGGTTCTTTTGTGGAGGTCTGGTCACTGACATGAAACATTTCAACAGAAGGTGTGATTGTTTACTTTTGTTCTAAGGCCGAGTCATGGAGGCTTCAGGTCTCAGTGGATACATCAGCCCTTGACAGTGTGGTTGGACTTTGCGGCCCCCCCTTCTTTTACTCCTGCCCTCCTCTGCCTGGGGAAGAGCTTTGTGTGAACTTCAGCTGCGCTTACAGCTGTGTCTGTGTTTGGTGTTGTGGTGCAGAAGAGTGCTCTGTTGTGCTGGGTTCCGCTTGGACTGGGTATGGGAGTGAGGGGAGAGGAGGTTGTCTGAATGCCACGGCGGATGCACCTTCGAGCAGGGCTACAGGCAGCACTGTGTGCAGGGCCCAGAGCCGGGAGAGCGTGAACAGACCCATTCATGCCCGGTGTGGGGGGGGGGGTTATTCAGTTTAACTGTTGGGATTTTATCCACAGCCCTAGGAAATGGCACAGGGAGAGAATCAATTGATTCTCTGTGGCTTGTAACTTGGGCAGTTTCCAGCATTTTGTTTTTTGGTTACCAAAATAGTATATGTGGTGAAAATTTTTTTGAAATTATAAAGAAATGAATAAATTACAAAGTCTCTCCTGGACTCAGTTTTATTCTTAGGAACAATCAGTGTTTTTAATTTGGTATTTTCCAGAACATTTTCAGTATGTATATAACATGTTTATACCTGGGCACGAATTTTTTAAATATAATTGGAATTATGTTACGTATTGTTTCAACTTGAGTGGTTTTTTTTATTTCGTGTATTTTGGAAATAACTGTACATCAGAAATAATACTTCAATGACTGACCTTATACACACCTTCCATTTTCTAGGCTGGATTTCCAGGTGTTGCATCACTGGGTAATTGGTAAGGGCATTTGACATGTGTTCAGTGTTGTAACCCTCCTCAGAAATTCCCAGTTTACTTTCCTCCTGATTGCCACAGCAGTGAGCGTAGTCCAGTCTTCAGTTGGATTCAACACGGGTGAGGTGTCCACAAAAGACAGGTGATTTTTTTTGCATAAGGCCAGGATGTGCCCATAGCTGCTGCCTGTGCCTGGGAGCAGAGCTGGTCCTCCGGGAGCCAGCAGGTGGCCTGCTCTCTGGACATCACTCTTGCGTGCAGGACCCCCTCATCCCGTGTCGGAGCTGAACGCTTAACCTGGGTTCTCTCTCAGAGCGGGAGGTGTGTGTGTGTGGGGGTGTTTAGTCACTCATCCTTATTATTTCTTCTGATTACTTTTAATTAACTTCTGTTTTGAAAAGACAAAAGAAAACTCATGAAAAAAAATAGTATAATTAAGGTTAATTTGTAGGCAAGGAAAATTGGGCAATATTTCCCTCAAGGTTAATACCTTGATACTAAGAGCATCTCCTAAAGAAAGGCTGGTTTAGTTACAAACAAACAAAAAACCCCACTAAGATAGGGATGCAGAGACTAAAATTTTTCTTCAGAGGCACAAAATACTCCTCCAGTATCAGTGCAGCATCCTTATAAAGCAAATCTTGGCCTAAATTCCACAGTTCTTACATAACTGCAGGACTTGAGCCAAGCTGTCCAGACCAGTAGTAGCTCAACAAGAACATAGGCAGGAGGTCCTTTTTTTGGAAGCTTCTTAAAAGTATAACCTCAGCAAAGTCCTAAGTTTCCTAGAAAGAATGGTGAGAAGAAAGCAGAGCCCAGGACCTGTAGTCAGAATCCTCACGTCCCTCTTGTCGCACTGCATCTTACTGGTGGTGGCGCACCGACTAGTGTTCTTGCCGGGCTGGGCTTCCACAGGCTTCTCTTGCTAGTCACATCTTGCAGCTTCCTTCTGATCCTGCAAACGGAGGGAAATTAGGGCCAGGCTTTTCCCTCTTGGGGTCACCCTCTCTGGAAAAAGAAGAGTCCACACCAGCCGGTTAGGACCATGTTAGCACCCTGTCCACTCCCTCCTGGTAACTCTCAACCACTCACAAAATCATTTATTTCAGAAGCCTCACCATCTGTCCTCATGTCTCCTCCCCTCACCTGGTTGTGCGACCCACACCGTGTCTGTGGCCTGTCATCCTGCACCTTCCCATTCCTGCACATTCCCTGCTTGCTGCTCCCGATGACCAGTGATGCTTCTCTCAGTTACTTCGCTAACAGCCGGGTTCTTAGGCTGATTCTCGTGCATATTCCATCTAGTTTAGCTAATGATAGTACAGTACACAGTATTTATCTGTAGAACTGGCTGCTCCTGAAAGCTAAAATGTTATATATCTCTTTAAAACCTATTAAGTGCCTTGCCTGACCTGTGGTGGCACAGTGGATAAAGCATCGATCTGGAACACTGAGGTCGCTGGTTTAAAACCCCAGGCTCACCTGGTCAAGGCACAAGTGGGAGTTGATGCTTCCTGCTCCTCCCCCCTTCTCTCTCTCAGTCTCTCTCCTCTCTAAAATGAATAAATAAAATCTTAAAAAAAAATAAAACCTATTAAGTGCCTTAGAATAGTGCTGAGCAAACAGAAAAGTAGTGTGAGCCATATATGTAATTTAAAATTTTTCAGTAGCCACATTAAAAATCCTAGTATGTAGCCTGACCAGGTGGTGACGCAGTGGATAGAGCATTGGACTGGGATGCGGAGGATCCAGGATCAAAACCCCGAAAAAAACAAACAAACAAAAACAAAAACAAAAAAAACCCGAGGTCGCCAGCTTGAGCACTGGCTCATCTGGTTTGAGCAAAAAGCTCACCAGCTTGGACCCAAGGTCGTTGGCTTGAGCAAGGGGTTACTCGGTCTGCTGAAGGCCCACGGTCAAGGCACATATGAGAAAGCAATCAATGAACAACTAAGGTGTCGCAAGGAAAAACTGATGATTGATGCTTCTCATCTCTCTCTGTTCCTGTCTGTTTGACTCTCTGTCCCTGTAAAAAATAAAAATTAAAAAAATCCTAGTAGGTACAAAATACTATTTCAACATGTAATCAAAAATTAGATTTTTTTATACTGAGTCTTTAAAATTCAGTGTTCATTTTACCCTTCCTGCACATCTCATCCAGATCAGCCACACAGCAGTTGCTCAGGAGCCATTTGTGGCTGGTGGCTGCTGTGCTGGGCAGCACACCTCCGGAAAATGCCTCCTGGTGATTTGGCTCTTGCTGTTGAAAACAGTGGGCTGGAACATTATTGAAAAGAAGTAGATCTATTAACCTTCCTTATGATCCTTATGCTATTTACTTCTAGTAATCTGGATTTTTACCATTACTATTAATTTTTTTAACTGGAAAGAAGGGAGATAGATTTCTACATGCGCCCTGACTGGGATCCAGTGTCAACCCCTGTCTGGGGCTGATGCTTGAATCAACAGAGCTATCTTCAGTGCCTAGAGCCAATGCTCAGACCAATCAAGCCACTGGCCGAGAGAGGGAGGGGAAGAGAAGCAGATCCTCACTTCTCCTGTGTGCCCTGACTGGGAATCGAACCTGAGATGTCCACATGCCAGATCAGTTGGCTCCATCCACTGAGCCAACCAGCCAGGGCCTAGAAATCTGAAATTTTTATTTTTATTTTTTTTCAAGTTGGCTTTCTTTTTTATCCCGGAATTAAATTAATTTTGATAACCTTTCATTCTCTGTACTACTGTCAGGCATATGGTTTCTGAATTTCCTGGCACATTTAATAACTTTTTTCTCTATTTTAATTTGGGTTTCAGAAAGATTATCTTGAATATTGAAATGCTTATGTTCTTCAAATGAAAATGAATGCAAATTTTTATTTAGATATTCTAAAACATACCGTGACTGTGTCGCCCAGTATAAATTCGGGTACTTGAAAGCTAAGACTTACAGTGACCCTGCCAGTGTTCCACGTGGAAAATGTGCGTCTCTGCAGCTCAGGCCGAATCCACACATTGAGAAGATTTGACTCTGGTGTCACGTTCTAAAATAGTACCCAGAAGCTCACGTCCAGAAGAGAACACTGGGAAGGTTGGGGGACTTGAACTAGTGTCTGAGAGACTATTAAAAGGACGGAACAGGAGGGGTTTCTTTTACCTGGGGAGGATTAAAGCAGGTATGGAAACTTTTTAAATACCTGAAGGCCTACCAGAGAAGATTACACGTGTCCTGGGTGGACCTAGAGCACAGCGGCCTCCTGGGTAAAGGCTTAAAGAAAGGCAGGCCTGCCTGACCAGGCGGTGGCGCAGTGGATAGAGCGTCAGACTGGGATGCAGAGGACCCAGGTTCGAGACCCCGAGGTCACCAGCTTGAGCGTGGGCTCATATGGTTTGAGCAAAACCTAACAGCTTGAACCCAAGGTCGCTGGCTCCAGCAAGGGATTACTCGGTCTGCAGAAGGCCCACGGTCAAGGCACATATGAGAAATCAATCAATGAACAACTAAGGTATTGCAACGCACAATGAAAAACTAATGATTGATACTTCTCATCTCTCTCCATTCCTGTCTGTCCCTGTGTATCCCTCTCTCTGACTCACTCTCTTTCTCTGTAAAAAATAAATTAAAAAAATTAAAAAAAAGAAAGGCAGGCCTGGCCTGACCTGTGGTGGCGCAGTGGATAAAGCGTCGACCTGGAAATGCTGAGGTCGCCGGTTCGAAACCCTGGGCTTGCCTGGTCAAGGCACATATGGGAGTTGATGCTTCCTGCTCCTCCCCCCTTCTCTCTCTCTCTCTTCTTTCTAAAATGAATAAAAAATAAAAACAACAACAACAACAAAAAACTTGCTTTAAAAAAAAAAAAAAAAAAAGGCAGGCCTGTGCTCACCACAGAGAAGACCTGTAGCCCAGCGACAGGTGTCCAAGTAGCAATAATGCTTTTTCTCTTACTGTAGCTGTTGCAGGAGGGGAGGTGACTGTGTGACTGTCGTGATGAACAGGGAATTCAGGGATCAGGTAGATGTCCTGTGTGTCACCCATTCCCATGAGCCTCTCCTGGTGTCATTTCTCTTCTTCTTTTCTTACCAGTTAGAACAACAGAGGCAGCAGTTGCTTACAGAACGCCAGAACTTCCACATGGAGCAGCTGAAATATGCAGAACTGCGAGCCCGCCAGCAAATGGAGCAGCAGCAGCACGGGCAGAACCCTCCACAAGGACACCAGCACTCAGGAGGGCCCGGCCTGGCGCCTCTGGGAGCAGCTGGGCACCCCGGCCTGATGCCTCACCAGCAGCCCCCACCCTATCCTCTGATGCAGCACCAGATGCCACCGCCCCACCCCCCTCAGCCAGGTGAGAAGAGCCGCTGCCTGTACACGAGGCTAGTTGGTCCTCGGTGGCTGACCACACCAGTGGTGACTTCACTAGGGCTGTTTAAAACGTCTCGTGTCATTCAGGAAATTGTAGACAAGAGAGATCTGGTTTTGTAGGCATCGCCGTGATAAGTCCTGCCATGTTCTCCTTCTGGAGTCCTCTTGGCATGATGCCTTGCTCCAGGTCAGTCGGCCCCTCAGTGTGCGATATATCCCAGAGTGCCTTGAAAGTGCTCCCTTGGATTGTGTCTACCTTTTTTTTTTAAAGACATCTTCAAAGATAGACACATATACAAAGAACAGTATAATGAACTCTCTGACCCAGCTTCCATAACCATCACCTTCCTGCTGTTTGAAACTCTTTGTTATGGACCGGTTCACCTCTAGACAAAGGGAGAATGGTATAATAATCCCCCAGTACCTATTGCACAGGTTCAAAATCATCTCTGTTTTAGGTGTTCCTCCTCCCTTTGGGTGACAGAGACTTCAAAATGTATCTCTAGCCTGACCAGTCGGTGGCGCAGTGGATAGAGCGTCAGACTGGGATGCTGAGGACCCAGGTTCGAGACCCCAAGGTTGCCAGCTTGAGCGCGGGCTCATCTGGTTTGAGCAAAAGCTCACTAGCTTGGACGCAAGGTCGCTGGCTCGAGCAAGGGGTTACTCGGTCTGCTGAAGGCCCACAGTCAGGGCACATATGAGAAAGCATTCAATGTACAACTAAGGTGTCGCAATACGCAATGAAAAACTAACGATTGATGCTTCTCATCTCTCCGTTCCTATCTGTCTGTCCCTGTCTATCCCTCTGACTCTCTCTCTCTGTCTCTGTTTTTAAAAAAATGTATCTCTAACCAATGAACTTCTTACTCTTTAACATAACCTACTATCATCACCCCCAAGAAAAGTAATCCAAGTTCCTGATACCATTAGTTAAATGTCTTTGCTGCATTTGTTTGAATCAGTATTCAAATAAGAGTCCAATGTTGCATTTGCTGGTGGTTCCCTTAAATCTATTTTAATGTGGTAACACTTCCCCCTTCTTTTTTTTTTCCTTTTTAATGTCATCCATATGTTTGAAGAAGCCAGAGTTTCCACCCGTGGCTGTGCCCAGTTGTATATTCGAGGTGCATGGTGCCACCGCCCCTGGCCTGCCTCTTCTTTCTCACACAGGAAACCAGAGTGTGCTCAAGTTATTTCAGCGGGCTCACGTTCACTTCTGAGGGCTGGCATTTTTTCTGGAGTGTCATTTGACTCTGAGGGACATTAAGATTGGATGGTGGTTCTGGTGTTGCTGGGCTGAGCCATCCATGACAAAGTTCTCTGTCAGACTTCACCTAGGGTTTCACCTGCCATTGAGTGAGAATGCTTCCTAGACTGGTTATTCTTCAGGAATTGCAACATCGTGAGCTGTCTAAATTTATTGTTCCTTCTGCACTTACTTAATTTTTTTTGAATTTATTAGCAGTGATTCTTTTAGTTAAAAAATAGACAAGGCCCTGGCCGGTTGGCTCAGCGGTAGAGCGTCGGCCTGGTGTGCGGGGGGACCCGGGTTCGATTCCCAGCCAGGGCACATAGGAGAAGCGCCCATTTGCTTCTCCACCCCCCCCCCCCTTCCTCTCTGTCTCTCTCTTCCCCTCCCGCAGCCGAGGCTCCATTGGAGCAGAGATGGCCCGGGGCGCTGGGGATGGTTCCTTGGCCTCTGCTCCAGGCGCTAGAGTGGCTCTGCTCGCGGCAGAGCGACGCCCCGGGAGGGGCAGAGCATCGCTCCCTGGTGGGCAGAACGTAGCCCCTGGTGGGCGTGCCGGGTGGATCCTGGTCAGGCGCATGCGGGAGTCTGTCTGACTGTCTCTCCCCGTTTCCAGCTTCAGAAAAATACAAAAAAAAAAAAAAATAGACAAAAAGCTTTCTTTGTCGATCATTAAGTGATCCTGGAAGTCAGTCCTGCAGGACAGGCTGGAGAAACGCACCAGCCTTTTCCTTTATTTGAATAGTTTACACCCTCTCTTACCCACAATTCAAAGATGACCGGTAACGCATTTTTCCCTGTTGCGTGTGAATGGTTTTAGTGTTATGAATTTTTGTATGTTTTACTTAGGTCTGTCTGTTACAGGCTTTAGTCTTTTTGCTGCTCAGATCGTCCTGTCTGAGGACAATTTATTTTAGCTTATGGGAGTGCTTTCAAGTTGGCAACTCTTCGCATTTTAACCACCTTGAAAGTTGAACTCAGAATTCTTTCAAACTTAACTGTCAACATCATTAAAACTAAAATGTACTTTTAATGCCACCTGTTTTCTCCTCCACATATTTTCTCTTAGAGGGCAATCTGTGTGGATATGTTGTGTACTGCTCTAGTGACCGTCAGTCCTGAGTGACGTGCTAAGGACTGCTTTCCAGGGCGGGGTGCAGTTTTCAGCCCAAAGCATGTAGAGAGGAGCTCAGATAACAGTAGGGAGACCCTCAGAAGCCTGAAACAGTCCCAACGTGACTAATGTCAGTTGGCATGATCTCCTCAAATGGCAGATTTTCTAAGTATTCTCATAGAAATAATCAGGTATGTTTGCCCTAGGAAGCCACAACTGATAAAAATCACGATCTGACAACTTGTACTGTCAACATGGATCTTTAATTCACAACCCAAAACATGTTTTAGATACTCGTTTTTAATGACTGTACTTAAAAATGGGGCTAGGTTGACTTTGGCAAGCGTTCATTTTCACACACACACACACACACACACAAAACTATTCAATTGCAGTTGTGTCATTTCTTGCTGTCATTAGATTTGCCGCTTGATCTAAATGGTGTTGGTAGGTGTAGAGCTAGAAGTCGGCCAGCCTCACAACACAAAACTCGCTTCCTCCATCTTTCTCTCTGCTTGAGCGGATTTTAAAATCCCTGTCTGAGATCTTATTTTCTTCAAAGTTAAGCCTTCAAAAGATATGAATACCTAACAGAGTGAAGATCATAAACTGACTTTTCAAAAGCAGTAGTTATTTTTAAAATTTAGTTCCTAAAAGTATTGGGATAAATGTTTAAGAGGAAGTCTACTGTAGCTACGTGATATTTGGTTTCCAGTGGTAGACCGGCATCCTCCGCAGTAACGGTCTGCAGAGAAGCCCTGAGCTCCAGTGTGTGCGCTTAGCTTATAAAGGATGCGTGGAGAGCTGCTTCTGCTTTTCCCCTTAAAGCAGTGGTCCCCAACCCCCGGGCCGCAGACCTATACTGGTCCATGGGCCATTTGGTACCAGTCCGCAGAGAAAGAATAAATAACTTACATTATTTTCGTTTTACTTATATTTAAGTCTGAACGATGTTTTATTTTTAAAAAATGACCAGATTCCCTCTGTTACATCCGTCTAAGACTCACTCTTGTCGCTTGTCTCGGTCACGTGATACATTTATTCGTCCCACCTTAAAAGCCGGTCCGTGAAAATATTTTCTGACATTAAACCGGTCCGTGGTCCAAAAAAGGTTGGGGACTACTGCCCTAAAGGATGTCCTGTTGAGAAGAGGTGCTTGCAGACGGGCTCACACCCATGTGCCACTTTATTCTCATTGTCTTCACTTTACAGTCAAGGAGCTGGTGTGTGGCCAGGCCACACATGGTGCTGCATAGTGGGGCCAGGGTTAAACCGGCTCCGTCTGATTCCACAGTGGTCTCAGTGCTGCCCCCATGGCAGAGGACTGAGACTCAGATCCAACATCTCTCAGGATGCCGATGCCAAAAAAGTAGAGTTCATAAAAATGGCCTTTAGGCCCTGGCCGGTTGGCTCAGTGGTAGAGCGTCAGCCTGGCATGTGGGAGTCCTGGGTTCGATTCCCAGCCAGGGTACACAGGAGAAGCGCCCATCTGCTTCTCCACTCCTCCCCCTCTCCTTCCTCTCTGTCTCTCTCTTCCCCTCCCGCAGCCGAGGCTCCATTGGAACAAAGTTGGCCCGGGCGCTGAGAATGGCTCCATGGCCTCTGCCTCAGGCACTAGAATGGCTCTGGTTGCAACAGAGCAACGCCCCAGATGGGCAGAGCATCGCCCCCTGGTGGGCATGCCAGATGGATCCTGGTCGGGCGCATGCGGGAGTCTGTCTGACTGCCTCCCTATTTCCAACTTCCGAAAAATATACACACAAAAAAATGGCCTTTAGAGTAGAAATAGGTCGTTTTTCTTGTTACTTTCTCATAGAAATTGGCTTAAATGAACTCGTAAAGGATCATTTTATGTATGAGAGCAAAAATCTGATGAGATATTCTCTTATAAATTTTTATTGAAATATAATGTACATATGGAAAACTATGAGTCATATGTAATGTAGATTGTGAAGGTTTTTGTTGTTGTTTTTTGTTTTTTGGAGAGAGGCAGGGAGAGAGAGACAGGAACGTCAGGCTGCTCCTGTATGCACCCTGACTGGGGATTGAACCAGCAACCTCTGTGCTCCAGGCGATGCTCCAACCAACCGGCCAGGATTTAATTTTTATTGATTTTTAGAAAGACAGATAGAGGAAGAGAGGCGAGGGGAAGGGAAACATTTTTTATTCCACTCAGTCTCACATTCTTTGGTTGCTTCCTGTCTCTTCCCTGACCGGGGATCAAACCCGCAACCTTGTTTCAGGACGAGGCTCTTCACCGACTGAGCTGACCGGCCAGGGCCTGGAGACCCAGCATATTCCTCAGTCTCCTCCCTCCCAAGGGTAATGATACCTGTCCTGATTTCTAACGGCACAGACTTGCTGGGCTGGTCGTGAATGTTCTCTGGGTGGAATCCCCCAGTGAGTTTGTCTCTCCTTCTACGGGAGTGAGGTGCATCCACATTGTTGTGAGTGCTGTTCCCCTGGGGGGCTCCAGCACAAGTCACGCGCTCATCTCTCGATGGGTTGGAGTCCCAGAGAGTAAGTGCTGCTGTGATGCGTGTCGCTGCTTGTCTTCAGCACAGGTGCACGTTGTGTGCGCCCTGAGCGGGGCATGTGGTGTGCATCTAGCATGGGCCACAGGGTCTGCACATGTTCCCGTTAGCAGATGCTGCTGCAGTGTTCCCAGAGTGGTCCTGCCGGTTTACATTCCCAAAGCTCCAGCAGCTCAAGGTAGTCATTTTCATAATTGCCCCTTCTGTGGGTTGCTTTGGAGTTTGAGTATAAAATTAAATTGAGTGTGTTAGTAAAATTAACAATAATAAATTAAGGCCCTGGCTGGTTGGCTCAGCGGTAGAGCGTCGGCCTAGCATGTGGAAGACCCAGGTTCGATTCCCGGCCAGGGCACACAGGAGAAGCGCCCATTTGCTTCTCCACCCCTCCGCCGCGCTTTCCTCTCTGTCTCTCTTTTCCCCTCCCGCAGCCAAGGCTCCATTGGAGCAAAGATGGCCCGGGCGCTGGGAATGGCTCTGTGGCCTCTGCCTCAGGCGCTAGAGTGGCTCTGGTCGCAACATGGCGACACCCAGGATGGGCAGAGCATCGCCCCCTGGTGGGCAGAGCGTCGCCCCATGGTGGGCGTGCTGGGTGGATCCCGGTCGGGTGCATGCGGGAGTCTGTCTGTCTCTCCCTGTTTCCAGCTTCAGAAAAATGAAAAAAAAATAAATAAATAAATTAAACCCTTAATTAGTTGAAAGTTGCCTTAATAATCAGTTCAGTCTTGCCAGTTCAGTGAAAGCTGGTTGTAACGGGTGAATCTGGCATATGTGTTCTAGAGACCAGCTAAAGGGGCAGGTGAGGAGCTCGGCACTGTCTGGGGTGGAGACCAGCCTGTGTCTCCTGGTTGCCATGGGTTTAAGTCAAGAACTATGAGCGTGGTCCTTCCTGCAAATGTTTTCTAAGTTCTAGAAAAGTTAGCAGGCCACAGCATCTGTTAGGAGCTGAGGGTAATTATCCAGGTCAGTTGGCTAGCTTTGGTATTTGGCCAGACTTCATGGTGTGTGAAGGGGGAGGAAGTCAGCTTCTGAAAACCAGCAAGGTTGGGGAAGTGATGAGAAGGTCAAGGCAGATTTATCACTTGAGAGGTTCGTTTGTCCAGCTTTCTGAGTAAAATTCTTAGAGTTTAGATAATTATGTAGATACATAACTGTTTCTCCACAAAACGCCATCAGTTTGTAGTAGGGCCCCTTAAAATAGCAGCTCTGTGGGTGACTCTGCCGGTCCGTCAGACTGGTATGGGCGTGGGCACCAGAGTGGCCAGTATAAACTGACACCTGCATACAGAGCGCTTAGTCTGCACCTCTCTGGTCCTCCCCCCGCCACCACCTCTTTAACTCATTGGATGCTTAGGATTTTGTACTGAGTACTGTTTGTGTGCTGCTCTCTCTATTCTTCGGCTCTTGTATCATCTGGACCTTCTCCTAACTCACATGAGAACTCCAGCCTTTTCTGGGTTTTGCCCCTATTTCTTATGAAGTGTCCAAAGTTGATTTGTTTCTACCAACAAAAAGGCAGAGGAAGTACCTACGGTAGCGTGTTTCTGGTGTATGTTTGGCAAATAAAAACTGGAGGTGGCCTCAGCCCTCTTTCTTCCACCCATAGGTTTGGCCATCTTCAGTGAGCACCCAGCCCTGCATGTCGTCTTGCCACTTAAATTGTAAAGCAGTGTGATTTCATGGAGTGATTCCTAAATCAAAGCCTTACTAGTTCTCGTTGTAGGACTGCCATTCCAGATGGCACAAAATAAAAGGTCATGCGTAATAGCATGGTTGCTATTCTTGAGCACATGCATAGTACCCCTTGACCACACCCTGGGCCACAGTGTCCATGACAGCACATGGGGAACCAAGAAGCAGGGTGGCCTGGGTAGAGGCTGCTGCCTCCTGAGGTGCCCTTGAGTGTGCTGCCTGCTCGAGAGAGGAGGGTGCCCCTGACTGCTAGGCATCTCCTTTAATGTACGGTGGTCAGGCCTCCGGGGGCCTTGGCACCTATTTAAAGTAACATTGCGTATCAGTGGGTTCAGTTAAAAGGAAAAATCCGTGTGTAAGTGCAGCACGAGCTCTGCCCTCCCTCCCCGGGCATTTGTAGTAAAAGACACACTCTGGAGCGGTTGTGCCCGAGGACCTGCAGGGAGCCACCGCGTTAGGAAGCCTTTGTGTGTGTCTGTGTGTGAAAGTAGGGGGAAAGGACATACTGCTTTAAATATCTTTATTGTTTCCTTATTAGTATATTAATATGTAAGAATTTTTAGAAGTACCTTTAAAAATCAGAATAAGAATTGATCTGATTTGATGGAAATTCAGTCATGGTAGAGATGATGTCCTACTGGACATTTTGCATCAGTTAATAAAATATTGGTTGTTCAAGCCATTTAACCAGGCATTAGGCACTTGGCTTTTAAGCCCCCAAGTTGGACCCACTTCCACAACCCTAAGCCATGGGAAAGAGCGCTCAGGAAAGGATTCCAGCCAGCCCTCACGTCGTGCCAGCCCGCGTAGACCCGGCCCACACTGAAGACAGAGGGCTCTCATCCCAGCAGCCAGGCTTTTCTTATCGCGGTGCCTTTGGCCGCGTGTGCCTGACGCGGTAAGCGGTTGCCAAGGCCCTCTCGCCCTTTCCGGAGGAGCAGGTTACCCACACAAAGAGAGCAGTGAGGGCTCAGGCCTCCACAAAGAGCGGCTGTGGCGGGCGCCCCGGAAGCCGCTGCAGGAGGGGCCCTCTCGGAGCCCACAGCCGCCAGGCCCCCCTCTCCAGGCCTTGGCCTTGACTGTGTCACTTCCGTTCTCCAGGGACTCAGCCAGGGGACGTGCTGTGGGGGGGTTGAAATGTGCTCGGCACTGGGAATTCATAGTTCCCTTCCCTCCTTTCCCACCTGCCTCTCCCATCCTAAAGAATAAAAATTAAATCCTTAAATATTCCATTAGGCATGATGGGTGTAACACTTTAGTAAAATATCTAATAAACCTGAGAGAGTATGAGGGATTTTTCTGCTAGGCTATATCTAATTTTAGCAAACCTTTCCATTTTTTAGGCTTCAGATGCCTGCTGTTTTAAAAAAAAAAAAAAAAAAAAAAAAAAAAAAGCTTCTATGTAGGTCAGACTCCCACCAGTTTATGCTTTGATACTGCTGTTGTGAAACCACAGTGCGTTCTTTCTCTCTCTCTCTCTCTCTCTCTCTCTTTCTCGGAAGAAAATACCTGAATTTCTTTAAAGTGGAAAATGCATACCTAAATGCTTTTTATTTGGTTTGATTAAGGCTTGCTCCTGTGCATTTTAAGCTCATGCAGGCCAGACATTTTCACGTTGAGTGAGAATTAATGGAAATGCCCTCAGACATTGTTATCCATTTAAAACCGGTGAGACCTACACCCTGAGCCAGAGGTTGCTGGTCCAATCCCTGGTCAGGGCACACACAGGAACAGATCGACATTTCTCTCTCTCTCTCTCTCTCAAATTAAAAAATAAATAAGTAAAAATGGTGAGACCTGTATCAGACACCAGAAAAACCACAGGGACGTTTAGATTGCAAAAGGATATAGGTCGCTTTACCAGAATTTGACTTATAGTCTCTGCAATACTTACAAATTCTACCCGATAAAAAGTTTGAGCCTTAGAAATTAGCTTTTCACCTGTGGTGGCACAGTGGATAAAGCATCAACCTGGAATGCTGAGGTCACCAGTTCAAAACCCTGGGCTTTCCTGGTCAAGGCAAGTTGATGCTTCCTGCTCGTCCCCCCTTCTCTTTCTCTCTCTCTCCTTTCTAAAAATTAATAAAGCCTTAAAAAAAAGAAATTAGCTTTCCTGAGTGGCCGGTTGGCTCAATGGTAGAGTATCGGCCCAGTCTGTGGATGTCCCAGGTTTGATTCCCAGTCAGGACACACAGGAGAAGCGACATCTGCTTCCCCATCCCTCCTCTCTCTCTTTCACTCTTGCTCTCACTCTCTCTCATACTCTCCGGCAGCCATGGCTCCATTGCTTCCAGCGAGTTGGCCCTGGGCATTGAGGATGGATCTGTGGAACCTCTGCCTCAGGCACTAAAAAGTGGGTTCTGGTCGGGGCGCAGGTGGGAGTCTATCTCTCTGTCTCCTCTCCTCTCGCTTAAAAGGAAAAAAAAAAAGAAATCAGCTTTTCCAAGGAGAGATACTCCTTTAAGGCAGGCTGATGTGAAGGAGAAGAGAATGAGGCTCAGTGTCAGACAGACCTGGGTTTGAATCTCAGCTCAGTCTTTGTTCCTTGTGACTTTGGACCAAATAATATATCCTCCCTGACACTTGGTTCCCTTAATCTTGAAATGGGGCCCTTTCTGCCACACAGTCTTCCTAACTTGGGGGATTCAGCGAGATAACCGTTGCAGCCTGGTGAATGCAGGCTGGACCCCAGACACGGTCTTGTCTCCTCCCTGTCTGTCCTCCAAACCCACTGCCCCAGCACACCAGCAGTTAGCATTGACAGCAGTGACCTCTGGATGGCACGGGGACATCGCTCACTCTTCGTGCTCCTTGCTTCCCTGAGAAGGGGTCTCTGCAGGGGCCCCCAAGCAGGACTTTTCTCTGCTCCTTGCACAGTACTGCCCCCTCCCCCTCCCCCGAGGAACCACTGCTCTCAGAACCTGAACCCATATCCCGGGGAGGTTATTGCCCTGTTTGTGACAGGAGGGTGGAAAACTTTGTTTTTCAGAAGGCTTTGGAATTCATAGCCAGTAAAAGAAGGGATTTTCTTCAGCTGTTGGGCTTACAGCCTTGGAAACCCCTCAAGCTGTCCTATCCCAGCTTGTTGCCATGAAGATATAGGGAAATAGGTAAATGGGCCACAGCCGCCCGAGCAGGTAGCTTTGGAAACAGCACTGCTGGGCCTAACAGCAAGAGCCTGCAGGCTTACCCCAGCCCGGGCAGGATGGCCGTGCCTTGCGGTCTGTGGGTCTGTTACTAATTCTCCTCTTTGCCAGGTGGTTTCTCTGCAGTCACAGACACAGCCACTGGCTCAGAGGACTGTCTGCCTGGACCGGGAGGGGGCTGAGCGGCCTGCTCCCTTAGTGACAGCAGGGTCTGCAGCCCACAGGCGGCTGGCAGGGAGAGGGACCCTCTGGAGCCTCGGCCACAAGGTGCTCTGTGGTTACAGAGCCATTTCTGGAGTCAGGGTACCCAGGCCAGATCTGGGCTCCCTTGTTTACACACTTTATGTCCTTGGGCGAATTTCTCAGTCTTTATATCTTCCTTTTTCACAAACTTGGTGACTTAAAGTAGCAAAAATTTACTCTCTCACAGTTTTCGGAGCTAGAAATTCCGTCTCTAGCAGCCATGCTTCCTCTGGGGGCAGTTGGAGGGGGGTCTGTTCCTTTTGCCTCGTTCAGCTCTGCTGGCTGGTGGCACTCCTTGGCTTGTGGCCGTATCTCTCTCTCTCTGCTCCATCTCCACATCGCCGTCTCCTCTGTAATTTCTTCATGTGTTTCGTACAAGGAATTTGTCATTGCATTTAGAGCACAGCAAAGTAATCCAGGATGATCTCATCTCAACATCCTTAACGTGAGCTCACCTGCAAAGACCTATTTTTCCAAATATGGTTACATTTACAGGTTCCCGGCATTAGAGTACGTGTGTATCTGTTTGGGGGCTACCATCCAACCCACTGCAAGGTACCATAATGGGTGTTTGTGAAATTAAACATTTATGGAGGAAGCAGAGCAATCTTAAAACTGATAAGAAAACATGATGCCCAGAATTAGAGTACACATCCTTAAGGGTTCTTTAAATGCCGGCTGTTATATTAAGTCTGGTTTTTTGTTTTTTGGGGTTTTTTTAGATTTCATTTATTCATTTTTAGAGAGAGGAGGAGGAGAGAGAAGGGGGAGGAGCAGGAAGCATCAACTCCCATATGTACTTTGACCAGGCAAGTGCAGGATTTCAAACTGGTGATCTCAGCATTCTATGTGGACACTTTATCCACTGCGCCCCCACAGGTAAGGGTATATAAGTCATTTAATATGAACTGTTTCATTTGAGCACAGCATAGTGTGAGAGAAAGAATTGGATTTAGAGTCAGAAGACTTGGGTCTTATTCTCCCTACAAGTTGAATGACCATAGAGAGGTCTCTTAACTTTTCCATGCTGCTGTTTACTCTGAATAAAAGGGAAGTAAGTATTTGCTTTTCCTCTCCGAAGTGTTTGGAGGAGCCAGGGACATAAATAAGGCACTGTGACAGCAGCTCTCCGGATTGCATAGTGTGGCGTAAGTTGGGCAGGTACTCTGCTTCGCTCTGTGATCTCAGGAGGCAGCTCAGGCACCCTGAGTGACTTGCCCATGGACTTCATCTGGGTGGGGGAGTGAAGGAGAGATCGTGCTGTTTGGCTTCCAGGCTAGTTCATCTGTACTTGCCCATTGAGGATGGGGTCGGTGGCTGCTGACCGGGATGCCCGCTGACCAGCCAGGGGTTTGCTCACCGTGCCTTGCTCTAGACATCACTGTATAAAACGCGCATGCTGCTGACAACAAGAAATGGTTGGGACTGAATGGCTCTGTACCGTATCACTTACGTGAGCACCCACTGGGTGTGCTCTCCCTGCCGTCTCTCTCCCTCACCCAGCACACGGCTGGCCACTTTGTGAAGGCTGGAAAGCATCCCGTTACTCCGCTGTCAGTTTCCTGGAGAGAGACTGAGAAGGGCTGACAAAATGTTCTTTCTGACTTGTTCAAGTCCTCTTGTCCAGCTAGAACTTGGTAGGAGGCAACCTCCTTCTACCCATTGATAGACACAAGCTGCATTAACTGTTCTAGTACATGGTTTCCACTTGCCATGAGTTCATTTAACAGTGTTCTTTTGTCTCCAGGTTAGAATTCTAGAGGTCTGGGCTTAAAAGTAAGCCTTCTGTCTCCAACAGTAAAAGAATCTCCTCTCTCTCTGTCACACCACCTGGAATAGCATTAGAGGACTATGGTGGTAGTGGGGGAAGGGGGGGAAGAGTGATGGTAGTGCGTGGGGGAAGGGGGGGCAGTGATGGTAGTGGGGGGGGAAGGGGGCAGTGATGGTAGTGGGTGGGGGAAGGGGGAGAGTGATGGTAGTGGGTGGGGGAAGGGGGCAGTGATGGTAGTGGGGGGGAGGGGGAGAGTGATAGTAGTGGGTGGGGAAGGGGGAGAGTGATGGTAGGGGGTGGGGGAAGGGGGGCAGTGATGGTAGTGGGGGGGAAGGGGGAGAGTGATAGTGGGGGGAAGGGGAGGCAGTGATGGTAGTGGGGGGGAGGGGGGCAGTGATGGTAGTGGGTGGGGGAAGGGGGGAGAGTGATGGTAGTGGGTGGGGGAAGGGGGGCAGTGATGGTAGTGGGGGGGAAGGGGGAGAGTGATAGTAGTGGGTGGGGAAGGGGGGCAGTGATGGTAATGTGGGGGAAGGGGGCAGTGATGGTAGTGGGTGGGGGAAGGGGGGTAGTGATGGTAGTGCGGGGGAAGGGGGGAGAGTGATGGTAGTAGGGGGGAAGGGGGGAGAGTGATGGTAGTGGGTGGGGGAAGGGGGGAGAGTGATGGTAGTGGGAGGGAAGGGGAGAGAGTGATGGTAGTGGGTGGGGGAAGGGGGGAGTGATGGTAGTGGGTGGGGGAAGGGGGGAGAGTGATGGTAGTGGTGGGGGAAGGGGGGAGAGTGATGGTAGGGGAAGGGGGGAGAGTAATGGTAGTAGGTGAGGGAAGGGGGGAGAGTGATAGTGGGGGGAAGGGGGGAGAGTGATGGTAGTGGGTGGGGGAAGGGGAGAGTGATGGTAGTGGGTGGGGGAAGGGGGGAGAGTGATGGTAGTGGGGGGGAAAGGGGGGAGAGTGATGGTAGTGGGGGGAAGGGGGAGAGTGATGGTAGTGGGGGGAAGGGGAGAGAGTGATGGTAGTGGGGGGAAGGGGGGAGAGTGATGGTAGTGGGGGGAAAGGGGGGGAGAGTGATGGTAGTGGGGGGAAGGGGGAGAGATGGTAGTGGGGGGAAGGGGGGCAGTGATGGTAGTGGGGGGAAGGGGGGCAGTGATGGTAGTGGGGGGAAGGGGGGAGAGTGATGGTAGTGGGTGGGGGAAGGGGAGAGAGTGATGGTAGTGGGTGGGGGAAGGGGGGAGAGTGATGGTAGTGGGTGGGGGAAGGGGGGAGAGTGATGGTAGTGGGTGGGGAAGGGGGGAGAGTGATGGTAGTGGGTGGGGGAAGGGGGGAGAGTGATGGTAGTGGGTGGGGGAAGGGGGGAGAGTGATGGTAGTGGGTGGGGGAAGGGGGAGAGTGATGGTAGTGGGTGGGGGAAGGGGGAGAGTGATGGTAGTGGGTGGGGGAATGGGGGAGAGTGATGGAAGGGGGGAGTGATGGTAGTGGGTGGGGGAAGGGGGGAGTGATGGTAGTGGGGGGGAAGGGGGAGAGTGATAGTAGTGGGGGGGAAGGGGAGGCAGTGATGGTAGTGGGGGGGAGGGGGGCAGTGATGGTAGTGGGGGGGGAAGGGGGAGAGTGATAGTAGTGGGTGGGGAAGGGGGAGAGTGATGGTAGTGGTTGAGGGAAGGGGGGGCAGTGATGGTAGTGGGGGTAAGAGGGGGCAGTGATGGTAGTGGGGGGAGGGGGGAGAGTGATGGTAGTGTCAGTCCAGCAGTGTGTCCAGCACCCCTGAGACAATTTGACCAAGCTGTCCTTCAGCAGGTGGGCCTCTGGGATTCCTGCTGGGCTCTTGCATGATTGCTTTCTAGAGCACAGGAAGGTAGGCTAGGGGCCCCAGCCTTGCTGTCCTGCTTATTCTGGGATATAATGATGTATTAGGGCAGGCTTTTTAAAATAGTACCAGAAACACAGTGGACCTCTCTATCTCTAAATATACATCCTCTCTTCATTGACAGCCCCAGTAGTGAAGGGCTTTTCTCTATAGGTCCTGGGTCAGGGAACAGACACTGGAAATAGATGGTGTGGGGCTTGGAGCTGTGTGTGTCTTCCTTAAGGTGAGCCTTCTTCTAAGCAGTGACTGAGTTCTGACTTGAGTTCTCTCCAGTACTGTTCTGTATATATATATAATTTTTTTTAATTATTGATTTTAGAGAGGGAGGAAGGGGGGAGAGAGAAAGAAACATCAGTTTGTTGTTTTACTTACTCATGCATTCATTGGTTGTTTTTCGTATGTGCCCTGACTGGGGATGGAACCTGCAACCTTAGCTTATTGGGAAGATGCTCTAACCAGCTGAGCTCCCACCAGGGCTGCTCTGTATATTTTAATTGCCAGTTGCCAGTTAGCTATCAATAGTCCCATCTCCCAAGTTTTCCAAGATTCGACCTCAAGCATTCTTATTTCAGGACTTTATATCTGAAAACTCACATTCAGTTTCATACAATTGACCATACATACCGTATTTTCCCATATATAAGATGATCCCATGTATAAGACACACCTTAATTTTGGGGCCTGAAATTTGAAAAAAATGTATTACATAAAGTTATTAAACTCAAGTTTTATTCATCATAAAATTCATACAACTCCTCATCACTGTCATAACTCCCATCCATTAGCTTGTCCTCATCTGTGTCTGATGACAAATCACTATCTTCAACAATGAGCGCAATAACAAGTGCGAAAAAGCGGAAAATGCAAGTGAAAAAACCCACAACCGGCCTGACCTGTGGTGGCGCAGTGGATAAAGCGTTGACCTGGAATGCTGAGGTCGCTGGTTCAAAACCCTGGGCCTGCCCAGTCAAGGCACATATGGGAGTTGATGCTTCCTGCTCTTCCCCCCTTCTCTCTCTCTCTCTCTCTCTTTTCTCTAAAATTAATAAATAAAAAAAAATAAAATGTTTAAAAAAAACACAAAAAACCCACAACCACTGTATAAGATGCACCCCGATTTTAGACCCCAAATTTTTCAGGGAAAGGTGCATCTTATACATGGGGGAATATGGTAGATACTAAGTCTCTAGATTTTAACACAAGAAAAAAACTGCATAGATTCTTTTTGTTCATTCGGTAGAGTACAGCTTGTCCTTATATAAAAGAACTTCAACCTTGGTGTGTACCTATTACACTGTTTTCCTTTGTAGCTCTTTAAAACCAAGGCCAGCCTGACCGGGCGGTGGCGCAGTGGATAGAGCGTCGGACTGGGATGCGAAAGACCCAGGTTCGAGACCCCGAGGTCGCCAGCTTGAGCGAGGGCTCATCTGGTTTGAGCAAAAGCTCACCAGCTTGAGCTCAAGGTCGCTGGCTTGAGCAAGGGGTTACTCGGTCTGCTGAACGCCCGTGGTCAAGGCACGTATGAGAAAGCAATCAATGAACGATTAAGGTGTTGCAACACGCAAAGAAAAACTAACGATTGATGCTTCTCATCTCTCCGTTTCCTGTCTGTCCCTGTCTATCCCTCTCTCTGACTCTCTCTCTGTCTCTGTAAAAAAAAAACCCCAAAAAACAAAAACCAAGGCCAGCAGCCAAACCACTGAGTTCAAGAACAAATAAATACCTATCATTATACTATAGCAGGATTGGCAAACTCCAATCTGTAGGCCAGACTGGCCCAGCTCCAGATTTTGTATGAGTCACAGGCTAAGATAAGAATGTTTTTTATAGTTTAAATAGTTGAGAAAAACTCAAAAAAAGAATGTTGATATCACATGAAAATTACATGTCAGAGTCCATAAATTAAGATGTATGGGGACACAGTCTTAACCTATTTCATATCATCTCTGACTGCCTTCCTGCTACAGTGGCAAAGTTGAGTAGTTGTGACAGTGACGAGATGGCCTGCAAAGTCCAAATATTTATACTATCTGGCTCTTTACAGAAAAAGTTTGCTGAAGTTCTACAGGCTTAGTGTGAAGTTGAATACTGGAGGTATCTTACTATTCTTTTGTCTGGCGGCTGTCAATTTCAAAACAGTAGGGAAGATCAAGGAGTTGTCTTTTTTCAGTCTCTTCTCCCCACCCCCTTGGTTCTCTAGGGCTGCAGGGTTCTTCATGGTAGGGGTTGGAGGGAGAGATTTTTTTGTATCCAGGACTTGTGGATTCCAGTCAGAATTCCTTTTTAATGGTGATTTCACAGTAAGGACCTAAGCTCTCTAGGACATACCTTCCCATGAAGCCTGTACGTGTTGGACCGCACACGGACTTGCTGTTGAAATTCATCTGTTCATTTCCTGTGGTCTCTGGTTGGCATTAGGTGTCCTTGGGAAGGTACTTGACAATTCACTGTTTGCCCAAACTAACCAGAATGAATGCTTCCTTTTAGGATGCTTTTTTTTCCCCTAATTTTTTTTTTTTAGTTTTTATTTACTGATTTTAGTGAGAGAGGAAGGGAGGGAGAAAGGGAGACAGGAACATCGATCTGTTCCTGTAGGTGCCCTGACCTGGGATTGAGCCAGCAACCTCTGCACTTCAGGACGATGCTCTAACCAACCAAGCTCTCTGGCCAGGGCAGGATGCTTTTTTTGTAATTGCTTCTTATGTCTGCCTGCCTGTACACCCGAGTTTAGAGTAGTTATTTGCTCCACGGATCTGTTCCATTATCCCTCTCCCTCTAGAAAAAAATTTTAAATTGGGCATAGAGATTACTGTGAATATTGCTCTATTGGTATTTCAGATCCTTTGGAGAGTTGGGTATTTGAGTGTATTTAGCAACCTTGGAGACTAGCTGATCCCTTTCTTCCTAGTACACTTAACTTAGGACTTTAAATCTCCCTCCACAGGTCAGATACCAGGTCCAGGTTCCATGATGCCAGGCCGCATGATTCCCACCGTTGCAGGCAACATCCACCCCCCTGGGAGTGGCCTTGCCCCTCCTGGTATGCCGTCAATGCCAGGAAACATCTTAGGACCCCGGGTGACCCTCACGGCACCTAACGGCATGTGTAAGTAGCATATTGGGGGGGATGCATGACCCAGGGTCTCTGGAAGGGCTGTGGACAAGGGAGGAGGGCAGGTCCGTGGACAATGCGAGCTGAGACAGTGGGTTCCAGAAGATTAGTCTTTGGCCAGGGCTCTTCAGCACCGGGCGTGTGCACATGTGGAGAGTGCAGAGTGTACCCACTGCCAGGAGCGTTTGTATCACCTTCCTGGCATGTGTTCACGACCCCAAGGTCTGAGGAGGCACAGAAAGACATTCCTCTCCTACTCCTGTCTGTTTTGAGCCTGTGCAGTTTGAGACCCTGTAGTCACACAAAGCTGCTGGTTTTTATTTTCCCTATAGGAGCCTCTTATCAATAAAGGCTTCAAAAGTAGTAGGTATAAAGAACAGGAACCAGTTTCAGGCAGGACTAACAAAGCAGTTTCTCGCGGCCACACTCCAAAGTGTGGCCAGAATAGCTGCTGCTTGGACTATGGAGGGCCTGTTCGGCAGCTGTGCTGGGAAGGACATGAGGCCCCAGCAGGTGCTCCAAACAGTCTGTCGGACATGTGGGAAGCCAGGTCATTTCTCCCGGAGAGTCCTTGCTCTGCTCCAGCCCTGGCCTTCAGAAGATTGCTTCAGGAGCTCTGGCCAGCCCTTTACTCCTGTAGACCTTCTCAGTAAGAACGGTCCCAAAATGCAATCATTTGTGGCTTGGTATCCCAGCCACATCTGGGTACCAAGTTCATTCAGAGGTTCTTGTATGTGCCAAGGAGTTCGCTCCTCTTTGCAGTAGAGCTAGGATAAGAACCCTGGCCTCCTGGAGCTTTAGTGGGAAAGTGAGAAGTGAGTAACTGGATGGTAATATAGGGTTTCCCAAAAGTTACACGAAAGTCTGAAGTGCCAGGAGGCAGGCTGCATGGATACAGGTATGTCTCGTTCTCTCTAGACCCTAGAAGCTGGGACAAAGCAGGTGCATAGAAGAAAGACAGTTTTGCTGGGTATGTGTATAGGATCACAGCAGTAGAAAAATCCCTTTTGAGTCAGTGGTTAGAGGTTGTAATATAGCGGGTACCCTCTTTCCTTCACAAGAACGTGCTTGCGTTACCACCTTACAGACAACATGCAAATATGCCCGTCTGCCAGGAAAGTCGGCCCATTTGCCATCCATGTTGCAGAAGTAATATTATTGGTTATACCACTGTTATATTCTACTGATCACCCATGATTTGTGACCCTAAAGGGCTCTCAGGGAACACCTTGAGAATGTGAGGGGTTTCAAGACCCCAGCCCCCACTTCCTCCCACAAATGAGTGTGTCAGGGATGCTGAGCTGTTGGCCTGGGCAGGCCTCCTCTGGCCTTCGTTTTCGCCACTGAAGGATGACACAAGGGATCAGATCAGTGCACTTGACATGCTTTGAAGAACATTGCGGTTTGATGGAGCCTCCTGGGGGGTGTTAACTGACTGGTAAGCAAGGCTGCACCTTAATATTTGTTTCATTTGTTTTCATTCCTGGCAAAATTCCAAGGTTTAAAAACCCTGAATTAAATGATCTCTGGGGTTCCTTTGGACACTAGAGCAGCTGAAGCCGAAGTCGGAAAGAGCCCAGACACTTACACTAGCACTGCCTTCAAGACCTGAGCCCGTTTGAGCCAAAAAGTCAAGGACTGCGGTTCAGGGCAGTGGGGCCCCCAGGGCTGTCCAGCTTGTCAGCAGCTGCCTCAAGGGAGTTCTCTAGCCCCCGGGGAGACAGCGTCTGTTTTGTGCCCCACTAGGCTAGGCACTGTGAGAGAAAGAAAAGACACAGAGCTTGCCCAGTAAAGAGCTTATTTAACTAAAGACATAAAATTAGAATCAAAGTTAATTAAGTTCCAAGACAAGTCTGGAGTGATTCTTGGAAGAAGTGGGCCTCGCAGGAGTGTGGGACTGGTTCCGACCCCACCTGCCCCTCAGCTACCTGGGTTAGGAAAGCTACACACGCTGTGACCTAGAAGTTCAGCGCCACGCCCACGCTGACCACAGCGGGCGATGCCTCACTGGCCAGATTAGTTGCCCGCCATGGAGAAAATTACTCCATGTTGTTTTTCTTGCCCAAGCCCGTGTTTCCGCAATGACAAATGACTCTTGGGTGTGTTCGCAGATCCCCCTCCGCCGCAGCAGCAGCAGCAACAGCAGCAGCAGCAGCAGCCGCCACCACCTGCAGAAGGAGGCCCTCCCGCTGCAGGCCCCCCGGCCTCGGCCGCACCCTAGCCCGGAGGATGCTGGGACCGCCCACACGCAGCACCGCCAGCTGGCACGGGGATGACGAGACTCTGTTCCTCGGCTTTCTTTCAGGATTTCTCTTCTCATAGCCCCAAACACGCGGCCCATGTCCCATCTTCCTTCCTCTTGCCACCCTCTCCATGCTCTGTCACCCCTTGTGCTAACGGTCCTCAGCCAACACCCAGGGGGAAGCCTCGGTGACAGTGTGCCCTGGTCATCCTAAGTGTAACCCGTCTTCCTGTCTGGGTGTGGGTGTTCTGTGTCTCTCTCATTTTTGCTCTCCTGCAACATTTTTTTCTTACACCTTTGTGGAAATGTTTTATAGTTTTGTTGTTGTTGTTGTTGTTACTGCTTTAAAGGAGAGCATCTGAAGTTAATAGGAACCAAAAAATGGTGATGGGCAGAGGGGTAGCCAGTAGGGACAGACCTTAAGGCATTATAAGTGACCTTATTTCTGCTTATCTGAGCTCAGAGTGGTGCTGATTGTGACGTTTCCTGAGGCTCCTGCCACACGTAGACTTGCCAAAACTCAAAGTGATGGGGACAGGGACTCCATTGAATTCTATCCATAGTGAAGACTTGAGGGCCTCCACCCTGCCTGGCAAAACACAGCCCCTCTGGACTTGGGAAGGGAACACACGCATCAGCACAGACTCGCCTCCCCAGGCCACGGCTTCTGGTTTTCTATGCAGACGGTTTGTTGGGTGGGGTTTGTTTTTCTGAAGGCAGTGTGAGCATTGAGGGCTGGCATTTGGGCAAGCATTCCTTAGTTCCTGAGACTAGCCAGGAAAGCTCTAGGGGCCGAGGACATTGGCCACCCAATGAATCTATCCCACTATTCACTGCTTGTATGTATTCCTTTTTTCCCCCCCTCTAAAAAAAAGAAAAAAGAAGAAAAGTAGGTAGATAGTGCTGAACATTTTAGCCCATGGAACTTGGTTAGGATGGCTGGGGTGCAGGTCCCCACACTACCTCTTGCAGTAGCCAGGATGAGTGGAAATTAGTGAAGCGGTACTTTTGGTTTGGGGCGGGATCGGACAGGTGGGCTGGACCAGCGGCCTCGTCCCTTCCCCTTCCCTCTCTGAGATCTCACATTCCATCTGTCACAAGGCTGTCAGGGAGACGCTGGGGGTAGCAAAGAACTCACTTGGCAATCAGCATGGTGCTTTGAGGGTCGGGGTGCTCGGGCTGAGACCGTAGAATGCCATGCAAGAGGAAGAGCCACAAAAATGCCTTAATTTGAGCCCGTTTCTGCCCCTACTGATGAATGACCTAAGAGTTCTTGGTTTTCTCTTCCAGTTCTCCCCTCTCCTCTGTCCTTCTGTGAGTGTGGAAAGGGTGTTTCTGGTAGACTTTGCTTCCCAAAGCATCTGGCCTCTTCACAGTCTCAAGTGGCAGTTTCATTTAGAATGCAAGTAAAACATCTTTGGGTATCTTTTCTATATATTTTATAAAGCTTTACATGTGAGAGGGTATAGGTAGGTGTCTGTAAAACACCTTAGAACTTTTTTCCTTAATATCAGAAAGCAAAAAATAATAATAATAAATAATAATAAAACCACAATGAAGATTTGCCTTTGAAACCCTCAGGTGTTGCTTCTAACCAGGTGGCCCTCGTCACCCTCACAGTACTGGAGCCAAGGAGACCTGTTCCTTTGTGTGTCTGTCAGGACTCTTGGGGTGGAAATGAGCTTGAGCCTACTAGAGGTTAGTTCCAATGCATTTGCCTCCAGAAAGACCCCAGTGCCTTTTGACAGTGGCTAGGGTTCTCCCTATTTCCTGCCAGTTTTTCCCAAAGGAAATTCATTCCAAATACCTTTTCCACTGGGGTCTTAGGAGGAAAATGAAGTTCGGGTTCATACTGTGGTCCCTTGTAACCTCAGGTTTTTAATGTGATTACTTTCAAGTTTAAAAGATCCAGGTGGAAATATTTTTACAATGCTGGTAATAATTCTACAGAATACCTGAATTCTTAACACTGTTATGTTTCAATATAAGTGGTGACCTTTTCCTTTCATGTCTGATCTGGTTTCGCTCCTGTAATAGAGCCACTCGATTTTGTGAGGGGGGAATAATACGTGGTTTTTGTACAAACGTGTTTCTTAGTGTATTATTTTGGAAGAATGAAGGGAGGGAGTTTGGGGAGATTGGAGGAAATTAATCAAGAAGGCCTAACCTCCCTCTTTCAGTGAATAAATGGAACATCATTCTGGATTCTAGTCCATTCTCTGCATTTCTATACCAGTTACTTTATGTGTTCCATGAAGAGCCTAAATATTCAGCCTCATCTGGTCCTGGTCAGCAGTTAGAGTTTAGTGACTTGGGGCTTCCTGACCGACTGACTACCTTCATGCTGCTTAAGAAACACAATTGAATGTGCCTCATCTGCTGTTCATTTCCATGGTCAAAGTGAAAAGAGGACTGGAAGTTTTCCAGGGAGGGTGGCTAACAGCTGCACCTCCAAGAGGCCTAATTTTGATTGGTGAGCTAGAGAATGTTCATTGGGGTGCAGCTTAGACAGCCCCAAGTTGGAGGCAGTCCTGAGGGCTGATGAATCTGCAAACCTTGATGAACATTTTTTTTTTTTTTCTGAAACTGGAAACGGGGAAAGATAGACAGACTCCCGTATGCGCCCAACCGGGATCCACCCGGCACGCCCACCAGGGGGCGTCGTTCTGCCAAGACCAGAGCCATCCCCAGCGTCGGGGCCATCTTTGCTCCAATGGAGCCTCTCTGCGGGAGGGGAAAAGAGAGGCAGAGAGGAAGGAGAGGGGGAGGGGTGGAGAAGCAGATGGGCGCCACTCCTGTGTGCCCTGGCCGGGAATCGAACCCGGGACTTCTGCACGCCAGGCCGACACTCTACCACTGAGCCAACCAGCCAGGGCCGTACCTTGATGAACTTTTAACAACAGCTTTTGAGGACCCACAGGTGCAAAGTCTTGTTCAAATAACAAGCCATTGTCTTTAAGGTGCTTATGAACCCGAACCCAGTGAAGCAAAAGCAGCAGATTCTGTGGGTGCCAGGCGTTGAGCACTTGGCTCCTCACGGAAGTGTGCCAGGCGGGCTGTGCTTTGCTTTCTGACCTGATCCAACTCACCCTCTAGTGAAGGGTGCTAGAGCCAGCTGAGCCCCGTGGAGTCACGTCAGTCCCTGAGGGTGACTAGGGAGGTTGATTCTTGATCCAAACTGAAGACTGGTTTATAAACTTAAGTGTGAATTCTTTCTAGAGCAGAATGGTGCATGTACAGTCCTTCCACAGGCGATCCTTACTGTGGAGTAATTCCCCCAAATGCAATTTAAGAACAGCAGTTTTCCAGCCTCAGTGCGGATCAGCACTGCCCACAGGCGTGTTAACTCCCAGGCTGCTGGGCCCTACCCTCGGAGCCTCTGATTCAGTAGGTCTGGAGAGCGTTCTGAAAGGTTGCTTTTTTTATTTTATTTTATTCATTTTTAGAGAGGAAAGAGAGAGGAGAGACAGAGAAAGAGAAGGGGGTAGGAGCTGGAAGCATCAACTCCCATATGTGCCTCGACCAGGCAAGCCCAGGGTTTCGAACTCGCGACACTTTATCCACTGCGCCACCATAGATCAGGCCTGAAAGTTTGCATTTTTAACAGGTTCCCATGGGATCCTGGTGCAGCTGGTCAGGGACCACCCTTTTTTTTTTTTTTTTTTTTAATAATTTTTTTTTTTTTTTTAACAGAGGCAGAGATAGACAGGGACAGACAGACAGGAACGGAGAGAGATGAGAAGCATCAATCATCAGTTTCTCGTTGCGCGTTGCGACTTCTTAGTTGTTCATTGATTGCTTTCTCACATGTGCCTTGACCGCGGGCCTTCAGCAGGCCGAGTAACCCCCTGCTGGATCCAGCGACCTTGGGTCTAAGCTGGTAAGCTCTTTGCTCAAGCCAGATGAGCCCGCACTCGAGCTGGCGACCTCGGGGTCTCGAACCTGGGTCCTTCCGCATCCCAGTCCGACGCTCTATCCACTGCGCCACCACCTGGTCAGGCCAGGGACCACCCTTTGACATCCACTGGTTAAGGTGGTTGTGTGATAGAGCAGGTTTGCAACAGTTCCTGACAGTTCATTCTATGAGCCCATTAGTCCAGTAAGCATTTGAGGGCCTACTGTGTTCCAGGCATTGGAACTTGCATGCAGTGAAGTCATTGTTATTATTATTGACAGAGATTGAGGGACAGACAGGAAGAAAGAGAGATGAGAAGCATCAATTCTTTGTTGCAGCACCTTAGTTGTTCATTGATTGCTTTCTCATATGTGCCTTGACTGGGGGGGCTACAGTAGACCGAGTGACCCCTTGCTCAAGTCAGCAACCTTGGGTTTCAAGCCTGTGACCTTTGGGCTCAAGCCAGTGACCCTGGGATCATGTCTATGATCCCACACTCAAGCCAGCGACTCTGCACTCAAGCTGGATGAACCTGTGTTCAAGCTGGTGACCTCGGGGTCTCGAACCTGGGTCCTCTGCATCCCAGTCTGACGCTCTATCCACTGCACCACCTCCTGGTCAGGCTAAAGTCATAATTATGAATAAGGTAGGCAAGGTCCCTGCAATCCAGGTCACTTAATTTTTGTAAGGTGGGGGACACCAGACCATTTCATAAATAGTTAAATATTATTTTAGATAGTGCCAAGTGTTCGTGAAGAAAAAAAAACCTAATCAGGAGTTTTCTAGGGGATAATGTTCACAGTCTGAATTGGATGTTCTATGATTTCTGTCCTGCTGGATGTGGTAACCCTGAGGGTTGCCCATTATTCCATGAAAACCCCCCATGTGAATAATCAGCACCCTTTCATCTGGATATACAATGCCAACTCCTGACAAGATTTCTTTTTGCAAACTTCTCTGCCTGTCACTTCTGTTATAAAACCCCTGCTTTCTACAGTTTTGAGAGCCTAGCTGTTGTTCAGTTGCTCATATTGAAGGGGGACTCCTTCCAGGGAACTGTGAAATCACCCTGATCCCACTAGTGGGTTCTCTCCATTTAGGGCAATTGTCTTTCCGTTCAGGATGGAAAGGTAATGCTTGAAGGAAGTGCCTCCTTCTTCCAAGCCCAGAGCCCCCAATGTTGGGTCTTCTTGTGAACCTGGGTTTTCCTGTGGCCTGCCACCTGAACTTGAAACAGAGCTGAGACAAGACTGCCATACCCAAAGGGCGACCAGAGGGAGAGTGAGAAGAAGCCTAGGAATCAACCTACACAAACGTTCCAAAACTGATTATAGCTCGCTCCCTCCATAACCACCCAGCCCTGCTCCAGGGGAAGAGAGCCTTGTCTCCCGGCCTGCCGTCTTCACTTCCGACTGCCCTGAGAGGCCTTTCCAGATCCTTCCAAACCTATGGAGAGCAGCCAGGCGCCCACCTCACCACCACCTACCCTTAGGGTACAGCATTTGCAGGCCTCAGCAAAATAACCGTGCTTTAATACAGTACAGGTGACCACCACCTTTAGACAACAGATCAAGAAAATGCCTCCCACTCTGCTTCTTTGGTTGCACCATCTAAGATGCCCTCACTGCCAGATAGTCCAGGAGAGGTTAGGAAGAGGCAGGGCTCTTGATTTCTGTGGCTGGTTTTTTTGTTTTGTTTTTTTTAATTTTTTAAATTTATTCATTTTTTAGAGAGGAGAGGGAGAGACAGAGAGAGAGAGGAGAGACAGAGAGAGAAGGAGGGGAGGAGCTGGAAGCATCAACTCCCATATGTGCCTTGACCAAGCAAGCCCAGAGTTTCAAACCGGCGACCTCAGCACTTCCAGGTTGACGCTTTTTCCACTGCGCCACCACAGGTCAGGCTGTGTGTGGTTTTGTCCCTGACCTGGATGGATTTCCTAAGGCCATCCAGATTGACTATGCCTGTTTATTCTGCAAGAGCTACAGGGTTCTGGAGAAACACTTGGAAAGGTCATCTGCTGGGGCAGCAGAACTATTCTGCAGACCTTCCTACTTCCTCCACATCTGAAGCTCTCTGTTGGTTTTTATATGTGGCTTTCTCCCAACTGATTTGGCGTAATGAAAATCAGGGGCCTTTGCAGTCTTCTAGCAGATCAATATGCGGACAAGATGATCATCTCCAAGTTGAGGTGTGTGTTTTTTTCTGGGGTGAGAGCACTTGCGCAGCTGAGAATCAGTTCCCTGCAGCAAGAAGGTGGTAGTCAGCTCAAAGAACTCGGGACCCTGATCCTTGGCTCTTTTTTTCATCCTTTAAATGGTACAAGAAGGCCCAGTCCCAGCAGCCTGTCATCAAAACGTCACAGAGCCAGTGGTCTCTACCCAGCACACTGCCAGGAGATGCCATCCTACATTTCCCTTTCTGACTGGTCTAGGACATCAGTCTGAAGTTGTGACTGTTATACCCTGGTAAGAGAACATAGCATTAACTTTTAAATGCCCAGGAGACAGTGGTGGGTTCGTGGGAGAGGCAGGACTTCCATTCTGCTAAGTGAGGCCCTACCTCTGCAGCCTGATTCCTCTTCTGAAGTTAAGATGGAAGAATGAAGAGCCTCCATATCAAAATGAAAATGTCTGAAATCAAGATCTTAGTCCTGGCCTTAGCACAGTAGCATGAGCTCAGTGTCAGTTTGCAAGTGTATAAAATGACCAGCAAGATGTTTGTAGTATGGTTGTGAAGAATAAGACAGATTAAACCACCAGGAAAATGAAATGTTTACAAAGATAGTAGTGGTCACTACTGAGGACTTAAAACCAGGATCCATGCTGCTCCTGTGCAGACTGAAGTAGGTCCTCAGCCATGGCAACTGGAGCAGCTCCTGCCCTGGACAGCAACCCCTGTTGAAGCCAGGAGCTGTCTGTGCACAGTGAAGCTGGCTGTGGCTATGGCAATGGGCCCCGTGTCCGCCTTGTTACTGGAGGCCAGTTGCCAAACCCAACAGGAATGTCAGGCATGCAGAAGCCATTGCCTCACAAAGCATCCCTGACTTGAATGTGGGGACCTGGTAAGTAAGCCTTGAAGTCAATTTCCTATCCTTTCATTTTCCAGTTCCTGTAACTTAACCTCCTTTTCTTGAGCCTACCCTAGCCCTTGTGCCCAGAAAATAATACATTCATTTGATACTATATGGTTAGCACTTTCACCTCTATCAGACTCAGGCCACTGACTCTTATGGTCACACATCTCTGATGCAGAGAACCTGCTCTTCCCATCACTATCTGCATGAGCTCACATCCATGTTGTGAAGGTGTTGCCCAGCCAGGGGCGCTGTGCTCAGTTCTGAAGCTGCTCACGGCATCTGCTAGGGAGGATCAGGCTGAAACTAACGGCAATAGTCTATGTAAAATCCAAAAGTGAAGAAAGTTAGACTTTGTCTTCAGGGATGGGAAGAAGGTTGTTCAGGAAGGAGACAGTTCATATTTTATATCACATGCTTGCTTAATTCAAATAGTAAGTTTAAAAGAATATAAATTAACAAAATTAATAAAATGAGAAACAAGTACACAAGAGTTTTAAGAAAGGGATGGGAGAAGGGGCCCCATGCAGGCCCTTGTGAAAAACATGGGAGTAATTTCACTTATCTAATGAATAAGATAAAATAGAAACAGACATAGATACAGGGGTTTGGGGGGCTAGATGAAAAAGGTGAAGGAATTAAGCAAAAACAAAAAACAGTATGGAGGTTACCTGGGGGAAGGGAGCTAGGAGTGGGTAGAAGAGGATAAAAGGAGGATAAAGGATGACAGGTGACTTTGGATGGTGGTAAACAATACAATGATGTAATATATACAGTTGTACACCTGAAACCTGTATAATTTTATTAACCAATGTCACCCCAATAAAAATTTTAAATAAAAAACCAAGAAAAGAAAGTTCCTTTTTGCAGGAAGCTCCAAGTCCATGGTTCTGGGCTAAAAGTAGATGGTTGCCATTCATTTATGCCTCCGACCCGCCTTAGAAAACTTCCCTCTCTTCCTGGCGCTGCGCACTACAGTGCCTTGCAGTCCAGTGGGATCAGGGCGTTAAGTGTCCCACTGCTTGGGGCAGGCTGAGAAGGCTTCACGGAGCGGACGGTACTAGGAACGGTTTAAGGAGTTTGCCAGGGAGACCTGGAGAGGGGGAAACACCAGGCGGAGCAGTAGTGAAAAAGGCTTTGAACCAACCACCCCATCCAGAGACGCGTACTATAGAGATTGGGAGATTTAATCTCCATTTTAGTTATTTATGTGGTTCCCTAGGGAAGAAATGGGAGTGTCTCAAATTAGTAGCCACATCTTGAGCTGTGACCCCAAATGTCCTCATTTGAGTCAAACACATCAGGAGGTTGACATTAGATTTGGTGGATAAACTAGGTGACTAGGTCGCGAGTCCGCACCAAGCAGGGCTCCGGGGATGAGTGGTCCTGGGCTGCACAGTGAGCTTTGGACGGGCCCTCCAGCAGACTAACGCCTGGCCTGGCGTCCACGTGTCCCTAGGTTGCGATCTAGGCCACCTGGACCTACCCAGGAACCTGAGCTTTGGTGACCCAGGACACACGGGACGATATATCCTGGGGAGGGAGGAAGAAACCGGGATTAAAGGCCGCTCCCCAGGTGCCTGGAGGAGGCGAGAAGGCAGGCGAAGTGGCTGCAGTCCCACGAAGGCCTTCCCCCTCCCCTACTCCCCGAGAAGCTTTCCGGCGGACCCGGCTGCGCAAGGTCTGGGCTTTGGCTGCGACGGATTAGGTCTGATCCGATTAGAACCTGGGTCGTAGGCTTTGCCCCTTGTCTGGCGCTGCCAGCGCCCGTCCCGCCCTCATGGAGACCCAGAGACCTCCCCGAGACCCTTCCCCGCCCCGAACACCCGGTTGGCGCAGATAACTGAGAGGCTCCCTGCGCCCCGGGTTCGCCTCACTGCCACGGCGCGGGCTCGGGCTTCCACCCCTGCGGCCCTTTGGAGCCCCGCCCCAAGTCTGCGGGTGCCTGGGTCCCCGCCTTCGTGCTTGCCGCGTGGAGGGTGGGTTCCTCGAGGGTGGGAGTCCCTCGCCCGCCCTCCACAGGGAGGGCGGGGCCGCGACCCCGCCCCGCAGGTCTCCCGCCTGTGCACCTGTAGGCTAACGCCCCGCTCGGCGCTATGCGACTTGCCGCCGCGCCACTCCACGTCCGTCTGTCTCATCGTCCTGAGCCGGGGGTCTGTCTGTCCCTCTTGCAGGCGGACTGAGCAGGGCCGGCGTCAGAGCTACGTGCGGTGGGGCGGGAGCGGCGGGCGGGGTGGGGGCGGCGCTGAGCGCGGCAGCCGCGGCGCGGGAGGCGGGGAGGCGCGGCGCGCCGGGGACAGCGGTGGACGGCGGCAGCGGCATGCGGCTTCTCGCACTGCCCATCGTGGGCTGAGACGGCCGCAGCACGGGCGGGAGGCGCGGCGGCCGGCGAGCCGAGGGCGAAGCCAGCCGGGCAGACCGTGGACAGCGGTCGGGGCGCCGCGCCATGGGCCGAGCTGGGGGCGGGGGCCCGGGCAGAGGGCCGCCGCCACTGCTGCTGCTGCTTCTGGGGGCCACGCTGGTTCTTGTCACCGGGGCCGCGCCAGGTAGGTGCAGACTGCTACCAGGACCCCAGCGACCCTCGCCCATCCACCCTAAGCTAGGGTCCCGCTGGCTTCGGGTACAGGCGGAGTCCGCGAGCTGGAGGCAAGGGGGCGGGGCAGCGCCTTGCCTGCAGCCGGGGCGGAGGGAAGGGGCGCGTGGAGAGATGGGGGGTCTTAGGGGAAGCCGAATAGTAGGGCGTGGCCGCGAACAGGGTTCCGCACCGAGGTGCGGGCTGGAGAGGGGTTGGGGTGGATGGGCCTGAGGGTGAGACTTCGGTGCGGGACTTGCTGGTGATGGGGGGCATGAGGATTAGAGTTCAGGGCGGAGCCTGGGATGGGGTACGAGTTCAGGGCGGAGTCTAGAGGTGGAGTGTAGCCCTGAGTGTAAAACCTATTCCCGGGCAGCGCTGGTGGGCCGCCTGGTTAGACTGCGGGTCATGTCGGGGGCGGGGCCTGAGCGGGGAAGCATTAGGTCGGGTGGGTAACCTGGCTTGGGGAACGAGTTAGGGGCGGGGCTTAGCGATGGGCGTGGCCTCAGGGAACCTTGAAACGAGGTTTGTGGTTGGCAAGGGTCTGGTAGAGCTAGCCGCTGCCTGGGCGGGGCGGGGCGGGGCGGGGCGCAAAGCCGAACCTTGCGCGCCTCCTGATGCCCCGCCCCTCTCCCGCAGCGCGCGAGGCGGGCGGCGCCGTCGAGGCAGACGACCGCGTGAAGAACGCCGCGGCGTGGGAGACGCGTGTGAACACCACGCGGGAAAAGGCCGGCCTACCAGCCTCTGGGGAAGATGAGACTTCGAGGGCCGTGCCCGACGGCGAGCAGGCCTTGGTGGGCCCTGGCGTCGGGCCGGAGGATGGGCTTGAGGCCTCTGCAGCCGTAACAGGCACCACCTGGCTGGAGGTTGACAGCCCAGGCCTGAGCGGAGTGACCGCAGAGGCGGGCAGTGGGGACACTCAAACTCTTCCAGCTACCCTCCCAGCTCCCAACGAGACCCACGGGCAGTCATCAATGCCCCCCACCACCCCCGAAGCTACAGAGGCCAGTGGACCACCCAGCCCCACCCCTGGCCACAAACTGAGCCCAAGCCCGGAACTCCCCAAGGAGAGCCCCTTGCAGGTTTGGCTGAATCTGGGAAGCAGCACACCTGACCCTCATGGCCCAGCGCCTACGTATCCCTTTCAGGGCACACTGGAGCTCCAGCCGGCGTCAGATATCATTGACATCGACTACTTCGAAGGATTAGATGGTGAGGGCCGCGGCGCCGACCTGGGGAGCTTCCCGGAGTCTCCAGAAACCTCAGAGCACCACCCGGATAGTGGGGGGGAGACCCCTTCCTGGAGCCTGCTTGACTTATACGATGACTTCACCCCCTTTGACGAATCCGATTTCTACCCCACCACATCTTTCTATGACGACTTAGATGAAGAAGAGGAGGAAGAGGAGGATGGCAAAGATGCTGCGGAAGGTGGAGACCTGGAAGATGAAAATGGCCTTCTAGTGCCCACTGAGAAGCCTGGTCTGGGGCCTGGGACAGGTCAGCCCACCAATTGGTGGCATGCTGTCCCTCCACAGCATACTCTGGGGATGGTCCCTGGCAGCAGCATCGCTCTCAGGCCGCGCCCAGGAGACCCAGGCAGGGACCTGGCCCCAAGCGAGAATGGCACTATGTGCCGCAGCGGTTTTGTGCGGCATAACGGCTCCTGCCGGTCCGTGTGCGACCTCTTCCCAAGTTACTGTCACAATGGCGGCCAGTGCTACCTGGTGGAGAACATAGGGGCCTTCTGCAGGTAAGGGTGAGGCACGCAGTGCACAGGGGCAGACTCAGCAAAGGGGAATGTGACAGGCACAACTTCCAAGAAAGAGCTGGTGCGTTCACAGGATTCCCAGGTCAAGAGATGTTTACTCAGGTGCCTTCTACAGAATGACTTTTTGTTTTTAAGCAATTTCTTTTTATAAATGTTTATTTATTGGTTTTAGAAAAAGGAGGGGGAGAGAGAGCAGAGAGAGAGTGTGAAGCATCAATTCGTAGTTGCCTCACTTTAGTTGTGCATTGATTGCTTCTCCTAAGTGCTGTGATAGCCGGGGAAGGGGGATGGGACTCAAGCTGAGCCAGTGACCCCTTGCTCAAGCCTGTGACCTTGGGCTTCAAGCCTGTGACCTTTGGGCTCAAGCCAGCAACCTTGGGATCATGGCAGTGATCCCGCGCTCAAGCCAGTGAGCCTGCTCTAGCCAGTAACCTTGGGGTTTCGAGCGGGACACCTCATTGTTCAGTGTCAAGGCTCTATCCACTGCACCACCACTGGTCAGGCTATAGAATTACTTCTTAAAATGTTCCTCAGAGGCCCTGGCCGGTTGGCTCAGTGGTAGAGCGTCGCCCTGGCATGCGGAGGTCCCGGGTTCGATTCCCGGCCAGGGCACACAGGAGAAGCGCCCATCTGCTTCTCCACCCCTCCCCCTCTCCTTCCTCTCTGTCTCTCTCTTCCTCTCCCGCAGCCAAGGCTCCACTGGAGCAAAAGATGGCCCTGGCGCTGGGGATGGCTCCTTGGCCTCTGCCCCAGACAGTAGAGTGGCTCTGGTCGGGACAGAGCGACGCCCCGGAGGGGCAGAGCATCGCCCCCTGGTGGGCAGAGCATCGCCCCCTGGTGGGCGTGCCGGGTGGATCCCGGCCGGGCGCATGTGGGAGTCTGACTGCCTCCCCGTTTCCATCTTCAGAAAAATACAAAAAAAATGTTCCTCAGAAATAAGGTTTTGTATTTCTTCTAAGTGTTGTGTTCTTTACCCAACCACTAACTAACTATAAATGCAGAATGAAAAGGATTTCTCTACAGGTTTCAGGATGGGGCCTTTGCTAGCTTGAAGCTTTTTTGTTGGGGAGTTCTGTCTACACTAGCAAAGAGAGCAGGCCCATAAACCTACTGTGGAGGAAAGATCACTGTCAAGAAGACTTTCTGAGCCATGTGTGTGACAGGAGGAGGACCTGTCTCTCTGCAGGGCATGAGTGGTAGATGAGTGTGTCAGGTCACAGTGAGGACTTTCTCACTGGAGGAGACCCAGAGAGTAGCTACTCAAATAGGTCCAGTCCATCAGAGTCTTACCAGGTGTAGCAGAGGTGGTAGAGTTTCTTAACTTTGGGTAGTGGCTTTTCCCCTTCTATCCTGATTGTTTTTTGGGTTTTTTTTGTTTTTTTTTTTTGTGTGTGTTTTTTTTTACAGAGACAGAGAGAGGGATAGACAGGGACAGACAGACAGGAACGGAGAGAGATGAGAAGCATCAATCATCAGTTTTTCGTTGCGACACCTTAGTTGTTCATTGATTGCTTTCTCTATGTGCCTTGACCATGGGGCTACAGTAGACCAAATAACCCCTTGCTTGAGCCAGCGACCTTGGGTTCAAGCTGGTGAGCTTTGCTCAAACCAGATGAGCCCGCGCTCAAGCCGGCGACCTCGGGGTCTCGAACCTGGGTCCTCTACATCCCAGTCCGACGCTCTCTCCACTGCGCCACCGCCTGGTCAGGCTCTATCCTGATTTTTTAAAATTTTTATTTATTGCCTGACCAGGTGGTGGTGCAGTGGATAGAGCGTCGGACTGGGATGCAAAGGACCCAGGTTCAAAACCCTGAGGTCGCTGGCTTGAGCACAGGCTCATCTGGCTTGAGCGCCAGGGTCACCAGCTTGAGCATGGGATCATAGACATAACCCCATGGTTGATGGCTTGAGTCCAAGGTCGCTGGCTCGAACAAGGAATCACTCGCTCTGCTGTAGCCCCCCGGTCAAGGCACAAATGAAAAAGCAATCAGTGAACAACTAAGGAGCCACAATGAAGAATTGATGCTTCTCATCTCTCTCCCTTCCTGTCTATCTGTCCCTATCTGTCCCTCTCTCTGTCTCTGTCTCTGTCTCTGTCACACACAAAAATAAATAAATAATTAGCTTAGGAAAAAAATTTTTTTTGATTGATTTTTTTTTCTTTTATAGAGAGCTAGAAAGGGAGAGAGCAACATCAATTTCTTGTTCCACTTCACTCATGCATCATTGGTTGATTCTTGTATGTGCCCTGACTAGGGATTAAACTTGCAACCTTGGTATATCAGGATGACACTCTAACCAACTGAGCTACCCTGCCAGGGCTCTACCTTGATTTTTGTCTTCTTGGAATACCCAGTCCAGAATGTTTTAAAGACACAGGGAGTTCAGTGTCCCTAAGGGTATTGTCTGCAGACACCATCTCATGCTTCATCAGTAATTACTCTGTATACACCTCCCCTCACAGCGAGGTGGGTAACCTGCTGGAGAACCTACTGTCTTATTCTGGAAGAATCATAAATGAGGGCTGATCTGGGGGATTTTCTTGTTTTCATCTACGCCAGGCACTGGAAGTACAGTAGAAACCCCAGACTCCTTTGAAATTTGTTTCTGTTGTTCCCAGGAGGAGAATTTCTATCATCTGGATGTCTTTTTTAAGTATCAGTCCCAATGTTTCTTTTTCTTGGTCTTTTTGGTGGTATGTGAAGAATTCAAATTCTGTAGGGCTTGATATTCTGATAGCACAACATATAGAAAGCATAAATGTTGTGCCTTGGGCATTAAAACTGGATTTTTCTATGAAATTATCCCCTATAAATGTTCATGACATTAGGGTCACTCACATAGGATGTGTTCACACAGTTGTGATTGGAGTTATCCAGCCATTGCCAAAAGGAGGAGCTGTGATCAAGAAATAATGCCACCCTGGCCGGGTAGCTCAGTTGGTTACAGTGTCATCCCAAAGTTCAGAAGTTGCTGGTTTGATCCCCAATCAGGGTTCATACAGGTATAACTTCATGTTCCTGTCTCTCTCTCTCTCTCTCTCTCTCTCTCACTTCCTCCTCTGCTAAAATAAATAAAAATTTTAAAAAAACACACAAAATAATGGCAACATGACCTTGCAGTTGGTTAAGGGCTACCAGAAATATGGAGAAAGCCTGTGATTTTGCTCCTCCGACTTTATTGGGGGGACTATAACGATGCGTTTAGCCTGGGAGATATGGATCTCTGTGCAAAATCATTATCTTTTTAATATTTTATCCTGTTGGAGGTCTGAGTTTTCACCTTCAAAGGAAGCTCCCATCAGAGAATAAAATGTAGAGCTCTTGCTACCTCTGGGGAGCTAGAAAAGTTCCAGAACCTTCTGGTGCTCTCAGGATTCCTGTCCTCTTCTCTGAGCCGCATGGCTGTGAGACCATGGATCCGCCATGGGTCCTGCCTCAGAGGGCTTCTGCACAAGTCCACCCCAGTTCCCTTCCAGGATCACACGTGGGCCTGCCTGCCAGAGATCCCTCCTCCAGCTGTGTCCACCCAGACCGGCTGTGGTTTGGAAACTGTTTTGCATGCCACTCACAGGAGACTGCTGAGCCCGTAGTTGCAGACTGCAGCGTGCCTTTGTCTCTGTCACCCTGACCCACCGCAGAGGGACGGTCAGAGCTGTGGCAGAACTTCTCCAGAGCAGGGGCTTAGAGCAGTCAGCTTCCCACCGTCCTACAGAGAGCCTCCCAGCACTGCAGAGGGTTAGAGGCAAAAGAAAGAATTCCCTGTCAGCCGCATCTCCCCACCCCGTGCTGGGTGTGGGGCAGCCAGTTCCCTTTCTCTTGTCTGTCATCCACCCGGAGGTTCATGGCCTCCCTCCTTTGCCTGCCTCTGTATCCTTCCACATCTTTCCTCTTTGAAGCAGCCTGGTTCCCATGGAAACAGCAATGTCATTGGAAGAGTTGGAGCCTGGGAATGTCCCCAAGGGCAGGAGAAAGTCACTCAACAAAAGGACTTAAACCCACCCAGAGGTTGATTCTCACTATGCTCTCATGACTGTTCTCATGGTGACTGGACAGGAAGCTGTAGGGGCAGAGCCTTGGGGGCTGAAGAGATAGGAGAAAAATGTCCTTGTGCCTGTCCTGTCTGGTTAGCCACGTGAACTAGCGGGGACTGCAGAACAAGCTCCATGTTCCTGTGCAGGGTGGGTCCCGCTACTTTGTAGCAGCAGTTTCTGTTCATCCCGATTTTCATCTTCTTTTGTCCAGAGCCCAGACCTGGGTGGGGGACTGAGACTCCTGTGATGGTTCTTACTGAGGCTGCGAGCTGGAAAACCAGGGCTCCCTTCCCTCCTTGGTCACTTCACAGCCACACGCGTGCCAGTGTCTCGGCACCCCAGTTACTTTATGTCATGGACCTCAGCGCTGCCTGGCCCACTGTTTGGGAGGTTATAAACATAGGCCAAGAACCTGACCTGTGGTGGCGCAGTGGATAAAGAGTCGACCTGGAAATGCTGAGGTGGCCGGTTCGAAACCCTGGGCTTGCCTTGTCAAGGCACATATGGGAGTTGATGCTTCCAGCTCCTCCCCCCTTCTCTCTCTCTGTCTCTCCCTCTCCTCTCTAAAATGAATAAATAAGTTAAAAAAATATACAAGAATAAACATAGGCCAAGAATATCAGCTCTACGTTCTGCTCAGAGTAAGGCCATCACAGTTCCCGAGATGGTCCCAGGAACAGAGGTGAGTGCCGGGTCAGGAACCGGGCCCTCGCTGTGGCCAGGGCTGCCTGCCCACCGCCTTCGTCCCACCCTGTCGCTGCTGCAGGTGCAACACGCAGGACTACATCTGGCACAAGGGGACGCGCTGCGAGTCCATCATCACCGACTTCCAGGTGATGTGCGTGGCCGTTGGCTCGGCCGCCCTCGTGCTGCTGCTGCTCTTCATGATGACAGTGTTCTTCGCCAAGAAGCTCTATCTGCTCAAGACGGAGAATACCAAGCTGCGTAGAACCCAGTGAGTCTGCGCCAGCCAGCCCCACCCGACCCTGTGGCTGCGCGCCTCCCGGGGTGTTCTCCTGAAGGTTTCTGGCCCTGGCTCTCCATCCCTGGTCGTGTTTCTTATACCAAAGATTCAGCCAAGCATATCTGTTCCTACATGGCGTATGCTGGAATTGCCACAGAGGCTAAGCCCCGGCAGTACTCTGCAGCTGGCCAGCGCCGTTCCCCCCCCCCCCCCCATAGAGGATGCCTAAAGAAAAGTGCCCTGGCCGGTTGGCTCAGCGGTAGAGCGTCGGCCTAGCGTGCGGAGGACCCGGGTTCGATTCCTGGCCAGGGCACACAGGAGAAGCGCCCATTTGCTTCTCCACCCCTCCGCCGCACCTTCCTCTCTGTCTCTCTCTTCCCCTCCCGCAGCCAAGGCTCCATTGGAGCAAAAATGGCCCGGGCGCTGGGGATGGCTCTGTGGCCTCTGCCTCAGGCACTAGAGTGGCTCTGGTCGCAACATGGCGACGCCCAGGATGGGCAGAGCATCGCCCCCTGGTGGGCAGAGCGTCGCCCCCTGGTGGGCGTGCCGGGTGGATCCCGGTGGGGCGCATGCGGGAGTCTGTCTGACTGTCTCTCCCTGTTTCCAGCTTCAGAAAAATGCAAAAGAAAATGCAAAAAAAAAAAAAAAGAAAGAAAAAAGAAAAGTGTAAGCAGTTTCCAGCTCTGTCCCCGAGTGAGTTCCTGTGCTCAGTCCACCGCCCCACCTGACTGCACCTGCTTCCCAGGTGTCTGACAGCCATTGGCCAGCGTGAGAACTTTACTCCCCCAAATCTGCTGTCGCTCAGCACCAGCCCCCACAGTGAGGGCACTGCAGTGCATTGCTTCTCCAAGCTCGCCGACCCTGGGTCCAGACAGAGTGCAGCGAACTTGAGGAAATCCTCTTTGCCTCTGCTAAGTAGAATTTGGGGGATGGAAGGGCCAAACTTCCTCTCCTGGGGATTTTAAGGGCCATGTGAGGACAGAGTCTCATTTCAACTCTCAGCAGAGGGGTGATCGCTGTGTGTGTCTGAGAATCAATATGCATTTACCCTATGTCCACGCCTTGGACACTCTAGTGTGACCTTACACACTGTAGACAATCACTCATCACTAAGCAAAGTAAATACCCCTCAGAAGGATCACGAGTGTCACAAAAGGAGGAGATTGGAGTTCAGCATTTTTGGGGCCCAAGAGACAATTTATGAAGAACTGTGCCCACCTCCCTTTCAACCTGTTGCCCCATTAACCCCCTCCCCCTGACCGGTGACTCCCTCCAGAGAATGTGACTGAAGGCCTTGCCCTGAGTCCTGGGAAAAGGACAAAACGCCATCTGTTGCTCCTTTGCTGGGTAAACTTGTGCTGGGCGCAGATGTGTGTGCAACCCTGTGGCCTTTCAGCTAATGGTCATGGGGCCCAAAGGGGCCCGCCATTGTGCCTGTGCACTGAGGCGGGCGTGTCTGTGCATGTGATCACAAGCCAGGACCCGGGCTCCTCTGGCTACAGCAAGGGGTGTGTGGAGGGGGTGCAACCACCTATCAGGACACCCGCTGCTGAGGATGGGGAGAGAAAGGAGCAGCTAAACTGCCAGGGTTGTGGCGAAGCAGGAGCTGTGACCAGGGACAGAGCCTGGTCCTAGGCCCTCCTCCTCTGGCTGGCTTTGTGATTTGTACAGACAGAGCGTGGCTCCTGCACCCATTTAGTTCAGAAGCTATGTCCCTCTTTGCTTCTGCATGCCTCCTGTCTTTCCCGGGTCTCGTTGCTGCTCTGGTAGGGCGACACCTGTGTGCTACAGAGACAGCTATAGTCTATTCATTCTAAGATATATGATGTTTTCTTTTCTTTTTTTTTCACATATTAACATCTTTTTAATTGGATTGTATCTTACCATCACTGGCATCTTATAAACACATTGGCCAGATGGCAGCCATGATGTAGCCATAATTGCCTGGAATCCACAAATGTGGTCATAGCTGTTCATTTTGTTGTCAGTTCTTTATCTAAAGTCTAAATGAGCTACTTCAAGTATGTAATAAAGACTCTAGCCTGACCAGGTGGTGGCGCAGTGGATAGAGCGTCAGACTGGGATGTGGAGGACCCAGGTTCGAGACCCTGAGGTCACCAGCTTGAGCGCGGGCTCATCTGGTTTGAGCAAAGCTCACCAGCTTGGACCCAAGGTCGCTGGCTTGAGCAAGGGGTTACTCGGTCTGCTGAAGGCCCATGGTCAAGGCACATATGAGAAAGCAATCAATGAACAACTAAGGTGTCGCAATGAAAAACTGATGATTGATGCTTCTCATCTGTCCGTTCCTGTCTGTCTGTCCCTGTCTATCCCTTTCTCTGACTCTCTCTCTGTCTCTGTTAAAAAAAAAAAAAAAAAAAAAAAAGCAAAACAAAAGACTCCAGGTGATAAAGTATTAGATCATGGTTTAAATGGCAGAAGTTTTTTCTTGGTGGTACCTCAAATAATGGTGCATCTCATTACAGTCCATGACTTCTGATGAAATGCAGCCATTTGACCCACAAAGCTTTTGTCAGAGTTTGCCCTGATCCTTTCACTTACACTTTCCCTTCTCTCTTCTGTCCTAACCAGCAAATTCCGGACCCCGTCTGAGCTTCACAACGATAACTTCTCCCTGTCCACCATTGCCGAGGGCTCTCACCCAAATGTAAGGAAACTTTGTGACACCCCCCCCCCCCCATGCACACTGCCACCCCTGCCTGTGCCTTTGGTCTGTTTCAGGGCGTGCAGCCACGCCACAGGGCTCCGGAGGTGAGCTCAGGGCAGCTGTTCGGGGCGGTGGACGTGGGAATGAGGGCTTGATGGTGTCTCACTCCCTTGACAAGTGGAGCTGTAGGTGGTACGGAGGATCTTTTACTAGGATAACTTGTGATTTTAGCTTCATCTACACTTTGGAAGTCTGACTTTTGTCTTCCAACTTTTTATACCGAGGAGAAAGGCTCTGGGATTCCCTGACGGTCTTTGAAGCGAGAGAGGTGGTTGCTCGTTGGGATGGCTGGGAAAGCACTGTTGACACTGCTTGGGGACCCTACAAACTGGCAGACTTACAGACACATGTTAGGGCTGAGGTGAGCACAGAATGCTGGCGGAACTCTCAGTCTGGGGCGAATCCTGTTCTTAGGAGGATGGGCTCATAGATACCAGGTGACACCCAAAAAAAGGTCCCAGCAGACCCTTTCTAAACACCCTGGCCTGGCGTGTGGTCTGGACCAGACTAACCAGTATAGTCCTGGGTGCTGCGGAGACCATTTCAGAAGTAAAACAGAAACCATCCAAACCCCAAATTATGTCACATCCGCACCCAGGAATTCTGCATGTGACGCAGGCTCTATACCTCAAGGAAAATGCATCGTCACACACATAGGGAGCCAAACCAAGGTTCTCTAATGGAGACAGTGAAGGAGTTCTTTGAAGTGGACCAGAGAGTATCAGAGTGCGCTTGGCCTTCGCAGTCCAGGGGGGACTTCCTGGAAGGTAGAAGAGTTCTCCCTCTGCACTGTTTGCTACAGTAGCCACTGAGTTCCCTTGACTGGAGAGCTCTTAGAATGGCACTAGTGCAACTGTACTGGGCAGCACAAATCCAGACCATTGTCTCCTTTTCATAAATGGGGAAAGGGTAGCCCCAGACTGGGAGAGAGAAGATGAGTCAGTGACACCTTGGTCACCAAGCTCCGGAAAATAAAAAGCTTGGCCTGGTGGAGGAGGAGCAAAGGGGTTAATTTAAATAAGAATTGAAAGTCAATTTAGGATAATGTTTAGTCTTTGATAAAAAAGGTAGAGAAAGAGGCCCTGGCCGGTTGGCTCAGCGGTAGAGCGTCGGCCTGGTGTGCGGGAGACCTGGGTTCGATTCCCGGCCAGGGCACACAGGAGAAGCGCCCATTTGCTTCTCCACCCCTCCCCCTCTCCTTCCTCTCTGTCTCTCTCTTCCCCTCCTGCAGCCAAGGCTCCATTGGAGCAAAGATGGCCCGGGCGTACTAAGATATTAATAATTTCAAGATGGACCTAACAACCAAGGGACCTAGGTGTCCTCGGGACCTTAAGGTTGCTAACCACATGAAGCAGCCCACAGGGTGTGGGCACCGTGAGGGGGGAAGGGCCCTGCTCCTCTCCGCCCGCTCCCGCCCCTTGCAGCATCCGCGGAGGACTAGTGAGTGACGCCGACCGCAGGGTCTCTGTTCCACTGTCGGACCCGCCGTCTGGTACGTGTGGGGCAGCAGGTCTGACCTGGACGGTGGCTCCTGCAGCCAGCGTCCTCATGGTCCACGGACTGCCAAGACCCTCAGGAAAGTTTCTGACTGGTGCATTTCTGCATCCTCAAGCACAGACCCCGTTTCTCCTCACAAAGACAGGAGGAAGGGGAGGAAGTAGCTCCCCTTGGAGGCCCTGGTTCCGTGAGCCACTACCGAGGTTTCCAGTTCCTTCTGGCTGACCCAGCTTTGTGGACAGCAAGGCATTCATTCGTTCATGAAAACCTCGAGTTCAAAATATGGCAGCAGGGGAATGGGGGCAGGGTGTGGTCAGTCAGGGCTGACGGACAAGGGCCGTGGAGGGGCCTGGGCAGCACGGAGGGCGTCCCGTCTTGAGGGTCGTTGCCCCTTGAACTCCTTCCGTCAGCTTGCGCCCCCTCCCGGGAGACATCCCGTCCTCTTGGCCAAAGTTCTGAGCGGGTGAGGGGCTGACTCTCCTGTCCAGCAGGGGGCGTACTGGTGGATCTTCTGCCCTCATCTCTCATTGTTTCTCCCTGGCGGGAAAGTCAGACTTGGTCATATTGGAGGGCTGTAGGCATTGATAGTTAAGATAGTTGCTGCTTTATTATGAAGCGAAGACCTGTTCATTGCGTCAGGCACCGCATTGGTCGTGTACAAAGGGCACCAGCACAGGGTGAGAGTGAGGACCTCCAGGTGAGCAGGGAGGCGAACTGAGGGGCATCCAGGTCACGGTGCGTCTGGTCTACCCCACCCCGTCCCCCTCCCTCAGATTTCCTGTTCATAGTGATGTCTCCGAAAGTCTTAGAGAGTTCTGTTCATCTCAAAAGGGGGGTTATTGCATCTACATACGTAAAGTAGATTAAGTGGGTCATTTTCCTACCCAGTTTTAATCATCTCTGCAGTCTACACTCTGAAAAGATTTCCAACCGAAAAGAGCTGCCTTCCTTGGGTCTGTGGGGGGGGGGCAGGGGCAGGGTCGGCTCTGGTGTCGGTGTCAACTGCACGTCCCTTCCCCCTGCTGTGCCCACTGCCTGCCTGGACCTTCCTGGACTGGCGCACGTGTGTGTGAGTCCTTTATGCAGCCGGCTGCCTCCCTCGGAAGGAAGGGAAACGCCTGCTGTGGCGGTGTGCAGTGTCCCAGTGTCCCGGGAGGAGCGGCGAGTGGAGGGAGCTGGACGCTGTCCAGGCGCACAGCATGAATGAAGTCACCTGAAAACCAGGGGCAAACTGCCCAAGTCCTGGGAGCTGCCTTGCTGGTCCTCCCAGCTGTGCTGTCGGCAGAGTGTCAAGGATATAACTTGGTCCTCCCAGAATCTGACAGGCCTTCCAGGGTGTCACTTTATTACTAGGACTTCTCCATGGCATCCTTTAATGCTTCCCCTGCTCTGCCCTCATTTAAATCTTTCTAACTTCACAGACTTTTTTCCATGTCTTCAGTAAAGCGCTTACTGCCCGCCCCCTCCTGATACAGGTTTCTGTGTGTGGCCAAGTAGGGGTCCAAGCCCAAACCCACACTCGCCCTGGGCTGAAGGAAGCCGGTATGGCCAGGCATGCCAGGAGTAGGGGTACATCCTAGTTCCCAGGACTCATGCCAGATGGAGGCTCAGCTCCCTCGTGAGGTGGGACTTCCGCCAGAGCAAAGGCAGATGGGCCTTTTGCAGAGGGATTCAGCAACCCGAGGCTTAACAGGAGGGAGTTCCCGGAAACTTGGGTTAGGGGAACTCCATCTTGGTTTAGACACTCCCTCACCTGTTCTGTTTGGTACTCAGCTTGTCTAACAGAATTGTGTGGATACATTGTCCCTTATTTTTAGAATATACTTTGCCCAGCCATTGGGTCAGAAGCTACTTTTCTCATCTCTCCAAATGCCCTGAGTCCTTAAGGGTTAATGTGGACCCCATGTTCATGGCATCAGCACTTTGATGTCCATGTCTACAAGGACTCTTTAAATCCACTTTTCTTCACATAATGAGAAAGTCCCTGTGTCCCTACATGCCCCCAAAGAGTGTGTGATGGCACATGGGGTACTGGGGGTAAAAATCAGGTGAGTTCCATTCTTGTAAGAGGAGAGGTGAGTATAGGCTGTCCTGTCTTTTTCCAAGTTTTGCCGAGATCCAAGTCCATTCTACCCAGGATCTTTTTATTTTTAGATTCTATTTGTTCATTTTAGAGAGGAGAGAGAGAGAGAAGGGGGAGGAGCAGGAAGCATCAACTCCCATATGTGCCTTGAACGGGCAAGCCCAGGGTTTCAAACTGGCAACCTCAGCATTCCAGGTTGACGCTTCATCCACTGCGCCACCGCAGGCCATGCCTACCCAGGATCTTTAATGGCCCAGCTCACAAGCTTCCACGCCCAGCGTCTTCCCCCAGACATCACAGAAGTACACGAAATACAGCGTTCCACCGCCCCTCAGCACACTTCCTCTCCATGAAGCCTGTGTACGTGGGCATACATACATGTGCTCAGTATGTCGGGGAGCACTTTCCGTCCCAACACATACAGACTATGTCCCTGAAAAGTTTTTCTGAACCATTCCCAGCAGCGATAGAGAATATGAAGTGCCCGTGGGTGCTGTGCCTGAAACCTGCCTCCATCCTGTGTGGAGTTCATTTCCTCTCATTCTTGTCTCATTGGAAACAGGGAACGTGGGTTCCCCTGTTGTCTGTAAATCACTCCTGAGGCCTTTGAAAAAACTCAAGTACTCTGTTCAAGCCGGTCTGGAAAAGTGCTAAGTGAGGCTGGGAGCAGGGGCCAGCAACAGTGACTTCTAGGTGCACAGTCCTTTTGAACCCCTGCAGTGTCTGGTCTAAGCCTGGAGTCTGTCCCCGCTGCCTTTCCAAGCAGTCAGTGCACTGTCCTTGTGCTGCGCTGGGCCACACTCCGTAGCAGGCACGGTGGACAGGACCTCAGCGGTTTTATGGAAAATGTTCCAGCCCTGCCTGACCAGGCGGTGGTGCAGTGGGTAGAGCATCGCACTGGGATGCTGAGGACCCAGGTTCGAGACCCCGAGCTCACCAGCTTGAGCGCAGGCTCATCTGGTTTGAGCAAAAGCTCACCAGCTTGGACCCAAGGTCACTGGCTCGAGCAAGGGGTTACTCGGTCTGCTGAAGGCCTGCGGTCAAGGCACATATGAGAAAGCAATCAATGAACAACTAAGGTGTTACAATGCGCAACGAAAAACTAATGATTGATACTTCTCATCTCTCCGTTCCTGTCTGTCTGTCCCTCTCTCTGACTCTCTGCCTCTGTAAAAAAAAAAGAAAGAAAGAAAATGTTCCAGCTCTTCAGGATCCTGGTTACCTTGCATCTTGGATGGGGTTGAGGCAAGAAGGGTCTGAGCTAGCTGTCAGTTAGGGACATTCGCTGCCCTTCTTGCCACCCATAACCCTCCTGGGTGGGTCGCATGGCTTTCATCAGCAGAGTTCTGAGCACTGACAGGAGCCCTCTGGGGTCCGGGAAAGAGCTGAGGCCCAGTGAATACGAGGCACTGGGATTGACCTCAGGCCGTCCTGCAGGAAGAGGACTGGGAAGCCGGAAGCTCTCTGTCTGCCGGAATGCAGGCTTGGGAGACTGGACTGGTATGTGTTTCCTGAAAACTTTTTTGTTTTTGTTTTGTTTTGTTTTTACAGAGACAGAGAGAGAGTCAGAGAAAGGGACAGACAGGAACGGAGAGAGATGAGAAGCATCAATCATCAGTTTTTCGTTGCAACACCTTAGTTGTTCATTGATTGCTTTCTCATATGTGCCTTGACCGCAGGCCTTCAGCAGACCGAGTAACCCCTTGCTTGAGCCCGTGACCTTGGGTCCAAGCTGGTGAGCTTTTTGCTCAAACCAGATGCGCCCGCGCCCAAGCTGATGACCTCAGGGTCTCGAACCTGAGTCCTTCCGCATCCCAGTCCAACGCTCTATCCACTGTGCCACCGCCTGGTCAGGCCTGAAAACTTTTAACAGGCAAATTTAGTTCAGGTTCAGGAGCTGGTCAAAGGGCTGCAGGCAACCTACATGCATAGGCAGGACGGCAAGGTGCACATCAGATGTGTACAAGAATGGCGGGAGGTCGAGGCAGCCAGGCTCATCTGGGTGCAGAAACTCCTTGTAAGTCAGTGTCTTTGGGTAGATAAACTTCTGAGGGTGAGAGGCTCACACATCTCCGGGTCCTAGTCAGAGGACTCATGTTTGCTGTGGGGAGAGGGGCCCTACCTTTGCCAGAAGCAGCTCTGCGCCTGGCCGTACTCCTGTGCATGTCCCTCTGACAAGCCCTGTTCTCTGACCAAGACCTGGTTGTGAGAGCTGAAGTCAGCGGGGTGGAGGGGCTGGGCAGGTCCCGCAGAGCTCGCCCGCGGGCTACCCGGACAGGTCCCACAGAGCTCGCCCACGGGCTACCTGGGCAGATCCCACAGGCTACCCGGGCAGGTCCCACAGAGCTCGCCCACGGGCTACCTGGGCAGATCTCACAGGCTACCCGGGCAGGTCCCACAGAGCTCGCCCACGGGCTACCTGGGCAGATCTCACAGGCTACCCGGGCAGGTCCCACAGAGCTCGCCCACGGGCTACCTGGGCAGATCCCACAGGCTACCCGGGCAGGTCCCACAGAGCTCGCCCACGGGCTACCTGGGCAGATCTCACAGGCTACCCGGGCAGGTCCCACAGAGCTCGCCCACGGGCTACCTGGGCAGATCCCACAGGCTACCCGGGCAGGTCCCACAGAGCTCGCCCACGGGCTACCTGGGCAGATCCCACAGGCTACCCGGGCAGGTCCCGCAGAGCTCGCCCGCAGGCTACCCGGGCAGGTCCCGCAGAGCTCGCCCACGGGCTACCTGGGCAGATCCCACAGGCTACCCGGGCATGTCCCGCAGAGCTCGCCCACAGGCTACCTGTTAAAGCACCGTTCTCCCCAGGCTCAGTCAGAGAGTGGCCTCCATTCAAGGTGTCTGTGATCAGTCACCTGGCAAGTTTTCATCTGTGGCAGGCCAATGCGTCTGAAGATGTCTTTCCTTAAAGGGTAGCTGCTAATGAGCCACTTTGATTCATTCAAGTCTCGGAGCTCTCTTCCTTTCCTCAGTTCTGCTCCAAGCCCAAGCTGGTCATTTGATCCTCCGCGCTGCTGTCTTCTTCCTGTCCCTCCCTCACCTTTTTTCCTCTTCCAGGATGATCCTAGCGTTCCCCACAAAATCCAGGAAGTTCTCAAGTCCTGCCTGAAAGAGGAGGAGTCATTTAACATCCAGAACTCCATGTCACCCAAACTTGAGGGTGGCAAAGGTGACCAGGCTGACCTGGAGGTGAACTGTCTTCAGAATAACTTGACCTAAAGCAGCGCAAGAAGGGAGGAAGTGGGGGGTGGGGGTGGGGGAAGAAGCATTACTCCTCTTGTACAGAGTCTATTTCTTGTAACCATTTGTTAAACTCTTTTCTTTTTCTGATCTCATGGCATGCTTTGATGTATTTGTACAGGAGGGAGAAAACACAAAATAAGCAAAGAACCCGAGCAGAATTGCGCACAAGGGGCTGTCTGTCTGCGCTGTCTGTACATTGCTTCTGCCGCTGTGATTTCTAAACCTATGCTGTTGTTCAACTGACTTTTTTTTTTGTACTTTGATCCACCTTTTTTTGAAATACCAGTAAAAAACAAAGTTCTTGAAATAAAACTTTTTAAAAAGCCATTTTCCTAATGTCGTTGTGTTCACTCCCTACCCGTTCTTGTCGGTCTGAGTTGAGTTCTTATCCTCAATGAAGGTGTATATTTATATATGTCTGAAATCCCAGAAATGGTCTATGTATTAGTCTGCTCGGGCTGCCATAACAAAACACCACAGACTGGGTGCCTTCAACAGTTGACATTTTCCTCTAACAGTTCTTGAAAGCTGTAAGTCCAAGCTCATGGTGCCAACGGAATTGATTTCTGACGAGGCCTCTCTTTCTTTTTTGCAAATAGCTTCTTGCTGTGTCTTTGCCTGGTCTTTTCTCTGTGCACATGCGAAAGAGAGAGAGAGAGATCTCTCTTTTGATAAGGACAGCAGTCCTATTGGATTAGGGCCCCACCCTCCTGATGACCTCATCTAACCCTATAGGCTCTGGATCAGTCACATTATGGTTTAGGGCTTCAACATATGGCTTTGGCGGGCGGGGTGGGGGGGGGGACTGACACAATTCAGTTCACTCAGTCTGTAGCACTTATTAGTAAGACTACTCTTTCCTGCTTTCATACATATTTATTCAGCTCTTACTCAGCTAGCTGCTGTGCTAGATGCCAGGAACTCTGACCTCAACAGCTTAACAGTGTATTTGAGAAATGGACTTAAACACGGTGGAATACAAGGGTCAGGATTAGCATAGAGGTGTGCACAGAGCTCTGAGAGTTGAAGTTACGAGGTCAGGAAGGCTCAAGGGGAGAGCTCGAAACTGGGCTTTGAATGATGCCGAGGCATTTCTCAGGGTGAGACGGGAGAAGTGGGCGTTCGAGGCAGAGCGGAGACTACTCAGGGAAGTCATGGTATTTGACCAGAGACTGAGAGGGAGGGGTTCTAGGTGATGAGACTGAGAAGGGCAGTTTAGGACAGATTGTGGAGGACCTTGAATGGCATGAAACACAGGACTCAGGCTAGATCAGGTTGGTTTTCTCAGAAGATAGCCCTGGAGGCTGGTGAAGGCGGACAGAAAGGGTATTGTAGCAATCTAGGCAATGAATGAAGATGGATTAGAGAGGGGGTTAAGAGTTCAAACAGCCAATCACTGACTCCTAGGGGAGTTTTCTAGGGCTTTGCCTGTGTTCAATCCGTGTGAGAATCCCAGTGAGTGTTTCTGTAGCTTAACTTCTGCTGGTTCTCCCTGATGGGTCTTCTCCTGTGCCTTATTGTGTTTTATTTTCTGCTAGGTGTTGTATTTGTAAAAACTTGATTGAAATAATTTGAGGCCTAGGATAATTTCTTTTAGAAAGGATTTTTGTTTGCTTCTGTCAGGTGCCCAGGAGCACTGAGACTCTGGGTTTACATTATTCCAGATTCAGGGCTTGGAGATTTCTGGGCCACCCATCTGACTGTGCAAGGGCTGGGGTGCTTTTGACCCCCCAGGGGCACAATCCCAGGGGCCACAACCCAAAACAGGCAGCGGGTTACCAGTGTCCCACCTTTAGTGGGTTCTCTACTCCAACCCTCCCCAGCCCCGCAAGACTGTCAGAAACACACCTCCTCTGAGTCACTTTTCCAAGTGGGCAGGTGCCCCAGGGAAGAAGTGGCCTGGATGCCTCAAATGGACTCACCTCCCTGGATTCCTGTCCTCCCTGGCCTGTCCGCCTAGTAATTCCTTAGTATCTTGTGAGTTCTTTGATGCTTTTCAGATGTTTGTACAGCTTTCTGGTTGTCTTTAGTGGAAGGGTTAGTCCAGTTTCCCTAGCCTCCCATTCGCTGACAACAGAAGTCCTCTGTTTTCATCTCCTGACTCCTGCCCAGGTGGCATTCAGCTGGTGCCATGAGCTCAGTCTACCCTTTGCTATTGGATATAGGGCTGCCTCTTGGGATGTTGGGGTGTTGGCTTATGGCCTGTGTGCGTTATGGTTTCCCAACCTGACCCGTATCCTTTTTGGGGGAGGTTGGCATGGTTCTGCTTAGGACTTCCTGTACTCTCTGAATTAGGCACAGACCTGTCTTTCATGGATAGGCACCTCTAGCTCCTTTCACAAGGAGGCCCAATCAAGAGGGACTGCATGTGAAAGCACTTTGGACGTCCTAAATCCCATCCAGACACAAGGGTTTGTTAGTATTATGTTTTGCTTTGTTTTTCCCACAAGAGTATTAGGAAATGCAGATCAAAGCCATTGGCTCTGTTCCCCACAGCACATGCAGGAGGGATAGGAAAGCCCAGATCGGAAGGGGAGCCGGCCCAATGAATAGAGCTAGCAGACGTTGCCAAGAGTCTCTGACCCAAAGAAGGAGCTGACGTGTTGGAATAGGATATATCGATGTCTATCTGTGCCAGCTCTATTTCCTGCCAGAGTGTTTGTGCTTCTTGATGATTGTGCTCTGTGGGGCCAGCCGGACTCCCCTCTGGGGACCTCCAGCTCTGCTCTTGGCTCCCTCCCCCTCCCCCACAGTCACTGCCTAGCGCTGGAGACATCCCTGTGTCAGCACCCTGGTGCTTTCAGATGATGGCCCCCAGATCCCTTCTCTGCTTTTTCCACCCCACTCCATAGCCTGCCCTGTGTCCTTTCCTCTAAGGGAAGGACACACTGAAAATACGAGAAACTTGGGCATCATGGAAGAAAAGTTGACCCTCTGGGGAGCCTTTCTGCGCCGATGGGTCCTCTCACTCAGGAGGAGTGTACGCGCAAGGTTGAACTGTGTGTCTATACACGGCGTGTTACAGGTAGGTCACTCCTGTGTTACTTTCCTGGGACTGCCATAACAAATCACCCCACACCGAATGGCTCAAAGCAACAGAGATGTATCCTTTCACGATTGTGGAGGCTGGAAGTCTACATCAAGGTGTCAGCAGGGCCATGCGCCCTCTGACAGACCCGGGGGAGAATCCTTCCTTGCCTCTTCCTAGCTTCTGGTGCTGGCCTGTAACCATCGGCATTTTGGCTTATAGTCACCTCATTCCAGTTTCCGCCTCTGCCTTCACATGTCTGCCTTCCTTCTATGTGAGTCCCTTTCTGTGTCTTTTGTTTTTTATTGAATTTTATTGGGGTGACACTGATTAACATAATCATACAGGTTTCAGGTGTCCAATTCCACAGCACATCTCTGTACGCTGTATTATATGTTGACCCCCCCCCAAGGTAAGTCTTTGTCCATCACCATTTATCCGCACCATCCCCCCTCCCCATATGTTTCCGTGTCTTCACAAGGCCTTCTTATTTAAGCCTCACCCTAATTCAGTGTGACTTCACCTTAACTTAATTGCAACCATAAGGACCCTTATACCAAATAAGGTCAGTCACACTCACAAGTACTGTAAGTCCAGACTCCGAGATACTCTTTTTTTTTTTTTTTTTTACAAGGACAGAAAGAGAGTCAGAGAGAGGGACAGATAGGGACAGACAGGCAGGAACGGAGAGAGATGAGAAGCATCAATCATTAGTTTTCTGTTGCGACACCTTAGTTGTTCGTTGATTGCTTTTTCATATGTGCCTTGACCGCGGGCCTTCAGCAGACCGAGTTACCCCTTGCTCGAGCCAGCGACCTTGGGTCCAAGCTGGTGAGCTTTTTGCTCAAGCCAGATGAGCCCGCGCTCAAGCTGGTGAGCTTGGGGTCTCGAACCTGGGTCCTCCGCATCCCAGTCCGATGCTCTATCCACTGTGCCACTGCCTGGTCAGGCTCGAGATACCTTTTCTTTGGGGGGGAGATAGTTCAACTCACAACTATGCCTTACTATTTACAGCACACTCTGACACCCGTAGTTCCATCCCATCCTCACCAGAGTCCGGAGACGGGTTCTCAGGACTGGATTCACCTGTGACAGTAGGACCCAGACCTTGGACTTTGAAATTTTGGTGTCCTTTCCTCTGTGTGAACCACACTGTAGACACTGTATTTATAGCTTCTTGTCCTTTCTCATGAAATTTATAGAATTGAAAAGGGTAGCCTGTACTCTGAGAAGCAGCACAGAACACTGGACTCAGAGTGAGAAGGCTTCTCCGTTTAAGAGTCATGACTTCTCTGGGCCCAGGGCTCTTCATCTGTCCGATCCTTACCTCTTCACAGGGTTACCTAGGCAGTGGGGATAGAGCAGTGGCCAACACGGACCCAAAGCCCTGCCTGCTGGAACTTACTTCCCAGGGACATGAGGTCATACAAGGTAAGGTATATGAAAGCATTCTAAGAGGTGGAAGGGGCCGTGTAAACCGACCCCCCCAGGCCCAAAGGTAAGGGAGAGAGCCAGCAAGAGGTTGAAGGGGGCTTTATTGGTCAAGGGAGCAGTGAGGTGTGACATGAGCACAGCCAGTGCTGAGAACTATAGCAGGGACTCTCCCCCCCGGATAGGAGCTCATCGCTTTGGGGAAGAATGAGGAACACCACTGAAGTAAACTTGGACGGAGTATTGTCTCCTGAGTATGGAAAAATGAGATTGCCCAAAGTACATGGGAGAAAAGGCATGCACGGTGACCCCAAGGGGTCAGCTGGCCAGCCAGACTAAGCAGTCCTCTGGCCCAAGGTCTGTCAAGGCCAAAAGAATGTCCATCATAGGGTTCAGCCTCTGGGAGCACAGGTGCACGCAGTCCTGAGATAGATACCTAGAGGCAGAATTGCTGGGATGGAATTTAGCCTATTTTTACCTTTACGAGATAATGTCGAAAGTGGTTGTATCAGATAATTAATAACTCCCACCAACAGCGGATGAGAGCTGTTCTTGTTCCACATCCTCGCCAACACTTGATATTCTCACTCATTTTCAGTTTTAGCCACTAGGCATGTAGTGGTGTGTAATTGGGATTTTTTTTATATATAAATTTTTATTTATTTTTTCTTTATTCATTTTAGAGAGGAGAGGGAGAAACAGAGAGAGAGAGAGAGAGGAGAGACAGAAAGAAGGGGGGAGGAGCTGGAAGCATCAACTCCCATATGTGCCTTGACCAGGCAAGCCCAGGGTTTCGAACCGGCGACCTCAGCATTTCCAGGTCGACGCTTCATCTACTGCGCCACCACAGGTCAAGCTGTAATTGGGATTTTAATTCGTGTTCCCAAATTATTAGTGAGATTGAGCCCATTTTCATATGGTTTATTAGTCACCTAGATTTCTGATTTTGTGAAGAACCTGCTTAACTCTTTAGCTCATGTTCCTATTAGGTTGTCTTTTTTTTTATTGATTCATAGTTCATTTTGTTTTTTGTTTTTTGTGTGGTTTTTTTATAAGAGAGAGAGAGAGACAGGAAGGGAGAGAGATGAGAAGCATCTACTCATAGTTGTGTCACTTTAGTTGTTCATTGATTACCTCTTTTTTTACAGAGACAGAGAGAGAGTCAGAGAGAGGGATAAATAGGGACAGACAGACAGGAACAGAGAGAGATGAGAAGCATCAATCATTAGTTTTTTTGTTGTGACACTTTAAGTTGTTCATTCATTGCTTTCTCATATGTGCCTTGACCGTGGGGCTACAGCAGACTGAGTGACCCCTTGCTCGAGCCAGCAACCTTGGGCTCAAGCTGGTGAGCTTTGCTCAAACCAGATGAGCCCGCGCTCAAGCTGGCGACCTTGGGGTCTCGAACCTGGGTCCTCTACATCCCAGTCCGATGCTCTATCCACTGCGCCACTGCCTAGTCAGGCTCACTGATTATTTCTCATATGTGCTTTGATGGGAGGGGTGGACAGTGTGGGCAGTGAGGCAGGGGGCTCAAGCCAAGCCAGTGACTCCTTGCTCAAGCCAGTGACCTTGGGCTTCAAGCCAGTGACCTTTGGGCTCTAGCCAGTGACCATGGGATCACGTTGATGATCCCACACTCAAACTGGTGACTCTGTGCTCAAGCTGGTGATCCTGTGTTCAAGCCGTAAAATTACATTGAATTTTCAAATGTTAAACCAATCTTACAATTTTGGAATAAATATAACTTGGTTGGATGCATTAACCTTTGAATTTATTGCAAGGTTAAATTTGCTAACATCTATTTTTAGATTTTTTGCATATACATCTGTTCATGAGTTAGATTGGCCTGTAACTTTCCTTTCTTAAACTGCCTTTGTTATCAAGGTCATGACAGCCTTTTAAAATGTATTTAGTAGCCTGACCAGGCGGTGGACAGTGGATAGAATGTCAGACTAGGATGCAGAAGACCCAGGTTCGGGACCCCGAGGTCGCCAACTTGAGCTTGGGCTCATCTGGTTTGAGCAAAATTCCACCAGCTTGAGCCCAAGGTCGCTGGCTCCAGCAAGGAGCTACTCGGTCTGCTGGGGGCCTGCGGTCAAGGCACATATGAGAAAGCAATCAATGAACAACTAAGGTGTTGCAATGAAAAACTGATGATTGATGCTTCTCATCTCTCTCCGTTCCTGTCTGTCTGTCCCTGTCTGTCCCTTTCTCTGACTCACTCTCTGTCTCTGTAAAAAATAAATAAATAAATAAAAATAAAGAAAATGTATTGAGTAGGACACCCTGGATTTTTTTAAATTTATTGATTTTAGAGAGAAAGAGAGAGACAGAGACAGAAACACTGATCTGTTCCCGTGTGTGCCAGGAATCAAACCCACAACCTTGGTGTACCAGGATGATGCTCTAACCAACCGAGCTATCCAGCCAAGGCAGGATACCCTGTTTTTATGTTCTCTGGAAAAGTTGTAACATTGACACCATTTCCTCCTTGAGTGGTAGAACGTGGTGATGAGGGCATCTGGGCCTGCACTTTTCTTTGTGGAGTGTTTTCTTAATTGTGGACTTAACTTCCTTAACAGTCACAGGATTGTTAAGTTTCCTACTTCTGTGTCACTTTTAATAAGTTGTATTTTTATGGAAATTTGTTTATTTCACCTAAACTGTCAAGTTTTGGGCTAATACTCATTTTTTTTTCTGAGGCTGGAAACGGGGAGGCAGTCAGACAGACTCCCGCATGCGCCCGACCAGGATCCACCCGGCATGCCCACCAGGGGGCGATGCTCTGCCCATCTGGGGCATCGCTCTGTTGCAACCAGAGCCACTCTAGCGCCTGAGGCAGAGGCCATGGAGCCATCTTCAGCGCCCGGGCCAACTTTGCTCCAATGGAGCCTTGGCTGCAGGAGGGGAAGAGAGAGACAGAGAGGAAGGAGAGGGGGAAGGGTGGAGAAGCAGATGGGCACTTCTCCTGTGTGCCCTGGCCGGGAATCGAACCTGGGCCTTCCGCACGCCAGGCCGACGCTCTACCACTGAGCCAACCGGCCAGGGCCAGGCTAATGCTCTTTTCAATATCCTCTGGTAATTTTAATATCTGAAGAATCTCGAGTCATGTCTCCATTTATATTCTGCACGTGGCTTATTTGTGTCTTCCTTCTGTTTCTTGATTTGTCACACAAGACACTTACCAGTTGTGTTAGTCCTTTTAAAAAACTGACTTTTGGCCTGACCTGTGGTGGTGCAGTGGATAAAGCGTGGACCTGGAATGCTGAGGTCGCCGGTTCAAAACCCTGGGCTCGCCTGGTCAAGGCACATATGGGAGTTGATGCTTCCTGTTCTCTATCTCTCCCCCTCTCAATAATAAAAATGAATAAATAAATAAAAATCTAAAAAAAAAAAGTGAGCAAACTAAAAAAAACAAAAAAAAACAAAAAAAAACTGACTTTTTGTTGACCATCTCTGTTGTATATTTGTCTCCTATTTCATTATTTTCTGCTTTTAGTTTTATTATTCTCATTCTTTCACTTTCTTTGGGTTTATTTTGTTGGTTTTTTCCCCTAAGGATGCATGACTCATAATTTTTCAGTCTTTCTTCTTCTAATATACTCATATTAAGACTATAAATTTTGCCCTAAGTTTTACTTTACTCAGTAATTTATTTTAATTTTTATTGAATGATTAATTTTAGAGAAAGAGAGGAAGGGAAGGGAGAGAAAGAAACATCGATTCGTTGTTCCACTTATTCATGCCGTTGCTAGTTGATTCTTGTATGTGCACTGACCAGGGATCGAACCCGCCTTGGTATATCTGGATGACACTCTAACCAATTGAGCTACCTGGCCAGGGCCAAAACTTTGTTATTGTTGAGTTTTAAGAGTTCTTTGTTTATTTTGTTTAACAGTCCTTTATCAGGTGTGTCTTCCATTCTGTAGCTTCTTTTTTTTTTTTTTTATAAAAGAGAATTTTTATATTTTATTTATTTTTATTTATTTATTTTAGAGAGGAGAGAGAGAGAGACAGAGAAAGAGAGGAGAGAGAGACGGGGGGGAGGAGCTGGAAGCATCAACTCCCATATGTGCCTTGACCAGGCAAGCCCAGGGTTTCGAACCGGCGACCTCAGCATTTCCAGGTCGACGCTTTATCCACTGCGCCACCACAGGTCAGGCTGTAGCTTGTCTTCTAGTTCTCTGATATTACCTGTTGCAGACCAGAAGTTTTTCATGTTAGTAAAATCCAGGTTATCAATGATTTATTTCATAGAAGTATCTTTAGTGTTTTATTTAAAAGAGCATCACCATACTCAAGGTCATCTAGGTTTTCACTTATGTTAGCTTCTAGGAATTTTATAATTTTGCATTTTACATTTAAGTCTGTGATGATCCATTTTCAATTAATTTTTGAGAAGCATGTAAGATATGTATCTGGATTCTTTTTCTTTTTCTTTTTCATGTGAAGGTCCAGTTCCAGCACCTTTTTTTTTTTTTTTTTTTTTTTTTTGGTATTTTCTGAAGCTGGAAACAGGGAGGCAATCAGACAGACTCCCGCATGCACCCGACCGGGATCCACCCGGCATGCCCACCACTGGGCGATGCTCTGCCCATCTGGGGCATTGCTTTGTTGCAACCAGGGCCATTCTAGTGCCTGAGGCAGAGGACAAAGTCGCCCAGGCCAACTTTGCTCCAATGGAGCCTTGGCTGCAGGAAGGGAAGAGAGAGACAGAGAGGAAGAAGAGAGGGGGAGGGGTGGAGAAGCAGATGGGCGCCTCTCCTGTGTGCCCTGGCCGAGAATCGAACCCAGGACTCCTGCACAGCAGGCTGACGCTCTACCACTGAGCCAGCCAGCCAGGGCCCAGCACCATTTTTTTTAAATTGTTTTTATTTATTTATTCATTTTAGAGAGGAGAGAGAGATAGAGAGAGAAGGGGGAGAGGAGCAGGAAGTGTCAACTCCCATATGTGCCTTGACCCGGCAAGCCCAGGGTTTTGAACCGGCGACCTCAGCATTCCAGGTCGATGCTTGATCCACTGTGCCACCACAGGTCAGGCCCAGCACCATTTTTTGAAGAAATTGTTCTCTTGTATTGCTTTTACTCCTTCATCAAAGATCAGTTATCTAGGCCCTGGCCGGTTGGCTCAGTGGTAGAGCGTCGGCCTGGCGTGCGGAAGTCCCGGATTCGATTCCCAGCCAGGGCACATAGGAGAGGCGCCCATCTGCTTCTCCACCCCTCCCCCTCTCCTTCCTCTCTGTCTCTCTCTTCCCCTCCCGCATCCGAAGCTCCATTGGAGCAAAAGATGGCCTGGGTGCTGGGGATGGCTCCTTGGCCTCTGCCCCAGACGCTGGAGTGGCTCTGGTCGCTACAGAGTGACGCCTCAGAGGGGCAGAGCATCGCCCCCTGGTGGGCGTGCCGGGTGGATCCCAGTCGGGTGCATGCGGGAGTCTGACTGCCTCCCCGTTTCCAGCTTCAGAAAAATACAAAAAAAAAAAAAAAAAAAAAAAGATCAGTTATCTATACTGTGTCTGTGTGTGTTTATTTTGAGAATACATTAATTTAAAGTGGGGACAGTGAAACTAGGAAGGGCCTAGGACTGAAGCAGCAGGAGAGGTGGGCGGGGCCGCTTTGGCTCTCTAGAAACCTTATGGGAAAGAAGGGAGCCCAGGCGGGGCTGCTGTCAGCTCAGTGGGCAGTCAGAGAAAAGGGGGCCTTGGAGATAGGTTCAGGGGGTAGCCCGGGACGAGTTGCTGCTGCTCACTGCTCCCCTGGTTGCAGGTCTCATGGGGACCCTGAAAGCTTAGGAGATGCATGTCTGTGGGGAAAAAGAAGAGGAAGGAAAAGGCACTGGCATGCTCCTGGGAGGGAGAGCACTCTCTCTGGGTTCTCTATTCTGTTCCATTTGTCTACTTATCTGTTCTTTTGCCAAACCACACTGTGTTGATTACTGTAGCTTTATAGTAAGTCTTGAAGTTAGGTAGTGTCAGTCCTCCAACTTTGTACTTCTCTAGCAATATAGTATCAGCTAGTCTGGGTGTTTTGCCTGTCCACATGAACTTTAGAATCAGTTTGCCAATATCTATAACATAATTCTTACTGGGATTGCATTGAATCTATAGTTCAAGTTGGGGAGAACTGACACCTGGAAAATATCGAGCCTTTCTAACCATGAACATGGACTATCTCTCCATTTATTTCATTCTTCTATGATTTCTTTCATCAGAGTTTTATAGTTTTTTTTTTTATCTAGATCTTGTACATATTTTGATCTTGTACAGATTGCTATCTGAGTATTTTTCCTTTCTGGGTGCTAATGTAAATAGCATTGTGTTTTTAATGTCAAATTCCACTTGTTCATTGTTACTAAATAGGAAAGCAATTGACTTTTGTATATTAACCTTGTATCCTTCTACCTTGCTATAATCACTTATTAGTTCCAGGAGTTCTTTAGTTGATTCTCTCAGATTTTCTAGATAGATGGTCATCTGCAAACAAATACAATTTTATGTTTTCTTTCTTGATCTGTATATCTTTTATTTTATTTTCTTGCCTTATTCCATTAGCAGGGACTTTCAGTACAGTGTTATAAAGGAAAAGTGTGAGGAGACTTCCTTGCTTTGCTTTTGATCTTAGTGGAAAAGCTTCAATTTTTTCAGTATTAAGTAAGATGTTAGCTATAGTTTTTTGTTTGTTTTTTTAAGATAATCTTTATCAAGTTGAGGAAGTTCTTTTCTACTTGTAGTTAACTAAGAATTGTATGGGGTTTTTTTTTTGAATTGTGTTTTTTTTAAATCATGAATGAGTATTGGATTTTGTCAAATGCTTTTTCTGCATCTATTAATATGATGATGTGTTTTTTTCTTTTTCAGTCTACTGATATGGATTACATTAATTGATTTTTGAATGTTGAACCAGCTCTACATACCTGGATAAATCCCACTTGGGTGTGCTATATAAGTCTTTCTGTACATTATTGGATTCAATTTGCTAATATTTTGTTGAGGATTTTGTATCTCTGTTCATGAGAAATACTGGTCTGTAAATAATTTTCTTTTCTTTGTACTTTGCCAGTAATATAGCAATGTCTCTGTCAGCGATAGATACTTTCATCATCTCCACTTTTCAGAGAAGGAAGCTGAGGCGTGGAGGTTAAATAGGCTCCTCCTGGTCAGAAGCAGAGTTGAGGGTAGGAGGCAAGCCCAGGCCTTCTAACTGTTGCCCCTCTGATTTTACATTATTGGGTTACTTGTTTTCTGTCTGACCTTCTTAGACTATAGTTTTTTGAGAACAGAGGTCCTGTCATATTCACAACTGTGGCCCCTGGGCACAGTAGGTAGGTGGCTTTCTTTGTTGGATGGATGGATGGAAGGATGGATGGATATAGACTCTAGTTCTTCGAGAACAGGGCAGTTTCTTGTTTTCATCTATGGCGCTGGACCTGGAATTGGGCTGAGCTTTCTTTGGGGTGTATTTTGGGAGCCCATATCTAAAGTCCCAATGACACCCTGTCTTTGGGGCCCCCAAGGGAAGCATATCCAGAGGTACCAGGAGGTCTCAAAAGTGTGGCCCTTGGTTTGGTTTTGCCTTCCTGCTGCTGGGTGCTCTGGTGCTGGCTCCCTCTCACGCGTCCCCTGCAGAAGAAAGGGAGCTGGCCTGCTGCCCCCTTGGCACTACGTGCGCTCATTTCGAGTTCCTGTGGCCAGGCCCAGTAGGTGCCCAAGCCACCATCATTAATCGCACAGCCTGCTGCTGCCTGCCCACACGGCTGGCTTTGAGGGCTGGCCAGGGCCTCTGGTGGGAACTGCTCGCTGCCCTAATTGGGCCTCTCTCTTGGGAGGCGGCAGGCCTTGCTCCTCACTTGTCTTTACTCTGGCTGCTCCTTCGCCCTCTCAAGGAGGACAGCGTGTTTCCTGGTCTGGCCTGCTCTCTGGGCCAGAAGTTCACCCTTGTTCTACAGATGGAGAAATAGAAACCCTTGGGTAGACTGGGTCCCTGCCCAAGGTCACAACAAGGCCAAGCAAAGTTGCCAGGAGTAACCACCAGAAAGCCAAGTGACACAGCTCTGTTCCTTACTGTGCTGGCAACTGAAATGAGTTCCCACAGGAAAAAAGACCTCCCCTGCTCTCCTATGGCTTCCCAGGCCCTGCACCAGGCAAAAGACTCTGGCATTCATGTGTCCATGCAAGGATTGTCACATACCCCCAGAGACCCTACCAAACCCACAAAAAATCAGACAAGAGCATGGCCAAAAGCTAGGTTTCCCAGGACTGCTGTGACTTCTCTGCTCCGTGCCTCAGTTTACCTTTCCTGGAAAATGGGAAGAGTTTGCAGATGCATGATGGCAGGACCAGGAGAGGCCTCATCCGCGAGAGGCATGCAACATGCCTTTCGTGGGTCAGATCCGGAGGCCCTCAGGTCAGGGAAGAATGTAGTTACTGGCTGTTCCTGGTCCTCTAGTTGTGGCTTGAATCACCTCTAGAAAATCTCCAAAGAGCATGAGCCTCGTACAGGGGACTTCCTTCAGCAAGCCTGTTCTCCCCCTTTTCTTCCTTCTGCCGCCTTTCCCGCCTTCCTGTTAAACGGTCAATTTTATGTTGAGCTTCCCTGTCTCTCTCTCTCATTCCTGGCCTGACCTCGACTCTCCGAGCACTTAGAGCAAATTGGCCAGTCTCTTTTTCAGTTTGGTGGCCTTTTCAGGACCAAAAGACACCACAATGCTGTTCCTGAACCTTCTCTTCTCCCAGCTGAATGTCTCCAGTCCCTCTCGTGACAGCTTTCCTGGCCCCTCCGTGTCTTGGGCACTCTTCTTGGGACATCCTGGGTGGGGCCAGAGGGGTCTCCCTACTGTAGGTGTGACCCTAGAGGGGCCACTTGTCCCAGCCCATCTCTGCCAGCATTCACAGGGCCAGACCTGGAGTACAAATGTAGAGCCATGTCTGAAAGTTTGCAGCTGTTCTGGAATTGAACCTCTCCTTGACCTTCAGACCTTCCCGATGAGTTGGAAGGCTAAGCTTGCAGTTAGACTTCTCAGCTGCAGCGTGGTGCCCCAGAATGAGGTGGCGCTGGGAGAGCAGCCCTACGGCCTGGCCCCCTTCCCTCGTACCCCTGGCTGCACATTCCGCATGAGATACTTCAGGGTCGCGCATGGACACCTGGGTTCACATGTCTCAGCTTAATTCACAGCCTGTGGCCTTTGAGACACCCTCCCTAGAGCAGAGGGCCGGGGAAGCAGCTTGGGGCCGTTTGGGAGAGATATTCTGGGGGCCTAGAAGGGGAAAGTATGTGCTCTGAGCAGGCATGTCCCTGGCTCGGAGGACCCTCCTGCCTGGGTCTGAGAGCCTCACTGACTCTCCTTGGTCCCACGACCACGGTACTGCATCCCTCCCTCGCATCATCCTGAGCTTAGAGCCAGTTGTCCCCGATGTTTCCTGAGGGATGTAACTGCGCTGTTTAATGGAGCTTGGGGGCCCATGGGCGGGACTCAGCCTTTGTGAAAACCGAGTCTCTTGTTTCTAACCTGTGAAGTTCACTCTGACCCCCACCTCTGTCCTCCAGAGCCCAGGGGCGCTAACTATTCCTGTCTCTGCCATCTGTATGTTTGCTGAATGTGTCCTTCGGAAGTCATGTCTCAGCCCCAGAGCCTGGCTGTCACCTGGCGTCCATTCCGCTCTGGCTGGTCCCAGGGTGCAGGGTTGGCGGTTCTGACAGCCCACTGAGGAGGGAGGGGAGGAGGGAGGACGAAGAGCAGGACTGAGAGCCACGCTTTGTCCTCTGTGATGCTCCTGCTCGCGCCGCTGCCTCCTGGTGCGCTGGCTGACTTTCCGGACCCATTAGCAGAGCTTCAGGCTGTGGCAGGGCTCACACGGCCCCACCTCCCCTACGCAGCTCCGTGTAGCCTGGCCAGGGTCCAGCCACAGGCCGAGCTTCCCTGTCATTCCTTCTCCTCCTCGTTCTGTCATCTCCACCCTCCTGTCCACACAGCCTGGTCCCCATGCCCACCTCCAGCCCTGTGCCCATGATGGTGGTGGCCCATGATGACTTCTCTGGCATGTTTGCAGATAGGCGTGTGTAGGGAGCTCGGGCTTGATGGGGAAGCTTGGAAGGTTTCTGCTTCTCCCTTGGGTGAGTTAGGATATTCCTTCCCAGTAGGCTTCGATTCTGCAAGTTTTTTATTAATAAAAAAAGCTGCCTGGGCCCTGGCCGGCTGGCTCAGTGGTAGAGCGTCGGCCTGGCGTGAAGGAGTCCTGGGTTTGATTCCCAGCCAGGGCACACAGGAGAGGCGCCCATCTGCTTCTCCACCCCTCCCCCTCTCCTTCCTCTCTGTCTCTCTCTTCCCCTCCCGCAGCCAAGGCTCCATTGGAGCAAAGATGGCCCGGGTGCTGGGGATGGCTCTGTGGCCTCTGCCTCCTGTGCTAGGGTGGCTCTGGTCGCAACAGAGCCACTCCCCGGATGGGCAGAGCATCGCCCCCTGGTGGGCGTGCCGGGTGGATCCTGGTCGGGCACATGCGGGAGTCTGTCTGACTGCCTCCCTGTTTCCAGCTTTAGAAAAAAAAAAGCTGCCTGACCTGTGGTGGCGCAGTGGATAAAGCGTTGACCTGGAAACACTGAGGATGCCGGTTCAAAACCCTGGATTGTCTGGTCAAGGCACATATGGGAGTTGATGCTTCCTGCTACTCCCCCTTCTCTCTCTCTCTTTCTCTCTCTCTCTCTCTCCCCCCTCCTCTCTAAAATGAATAAATAAATAAATAATTAAAAAAAAAAAGCTGAGTGGCTCAGTGGATAAAGCCACGACTTGGAATGGTGAGGTTGCCTGTTCAAGGCCCTGGGTTTGCCTGGTCTAGACACATAGGAGAAGCTTTTACCCCCCTTCTCTCTCTCTCTCCTCTCTCTAAAAATCAATAAATAAAAACTTTAAAAAACAGCTGAGTAATATCAACAGCTGCCCTGGAGCTAAGTCCTCTGCAAGGCACACACAGCATTTTCTCACTTAATTTTCATGACAGCCCCAACGAAATATTCAAGTAAAACCGATGCCGTTTGTCCTGTGGCTTCCTGTGTCCCCACTGCAGACACCCAGGCCTGCAGTCCTGTGTGGCCGTGGCCTGCCGCTGTGCCCAGATCCTTGGAACACCGTCCTCGGGACTGCACGTCCTCCTCCTGAAAGGGCCTGTCTACTCCTCGGACCCCAGACAGCCGCCCACCTCCCCGTCGCTCTTCAAACTCCGCATGGCCTTGCCCAGCACGGGTGCTGTGCTGCTTCCTGCCCGGGTGGAGGTGTCCGTCCCGTGACTCCTCGGACAGGAAGACCCAGAGCAGAGTCGCAGCAGGGCTCTGTCAGGCTCAGCTGAGAGCTGGGGCTCCGTCTGTGCTTCCTGGAGGGATGGCTGAGTCTAGAGAGAGCCCAGAATCACCCAGTCAAGACTCTGGATTGCTCAGAGGACACTGGGCAGAGTTGGGCCTCTGAACCGGCCTCTAGGTCTCAGGAGGGGGTGGATGCTCCGATTTCCCTGGGCTGTCCAGCCCCCTCCAGGGCACACAGTCTGATCACTTCGTCATCAGAGACCTGAGTGGTGATTCCATTCAGCTGTGCAGTTAGTGGGCCAGGGTGCCAGCCCTTTGTGACGGGACTGGGCTGGCACCAGAGTGTGGGACAAGGGAAGGCTGGCAGGGAAATCAGAGCAGCCCTTCTGCCACCAGCTCCGGCTTTCCGCTGGTGACATGTAAGAGGATTAGGGTTTAGCACTCTGAACAAGGGGCTTTTATTCTCAGGGCTGCGTTTTCATTGGCTCACAAAGCCCCAGGACTGGAACAAAAGGTGAGAAGGGCCCGCCAGGTCCCTCACCCTCCAAGCCCTGTGCTTTGGGGGAGCACAGAGATCCCCAGCCCCTCTTATGGGTGGTCCCTGGCACCGAGCCCCATCCAGGGGCCGTGGCTGCCTGCAGGCTGGCTCCCCAGGGGACCACAGAGTCCTGGGATGTCGGGAGGAAGGACCAGAGGTGGATTTAACGGCGGGTGCACCAGGCACGCGCCTTGGACCCCAACTTCTGAATAGTCCCGCAAAACCCCAACTTGACACTTTTTTCTAAGGACACCAAGTTTGGTTTTCTATGGCAATTTTAACATTAACAGTACATAATATTTTTTATTTATTTAAAAATATGGTTCACATGTATTTTTATTTTCCCTGTCTCTCTTTTTTTTTAAGGGGCCCGATATTTTCTTCTGCTCCTGGGGCCTCAACCAACCTTAATCTGCCTCTCGGAAGGACACGTACAGCCACCAAGTCTGCCTCCATGGGAGTTTACAGAGGTTGAAACTGAGGCCCAGATAGAGGCCGTGAGGGAGGGAGGGTTTGAACAGGGCCTGGGAGGAGGAATGCTAGGCCAGGGGCCACCTGCCTGGCCTGGGGGTTGGGCTTTGTCCTCCAGGAAGGCGCTGAGATGGATTTCTCCCACCATCGGTTGGTTTGGTTAGTTGGGTTGGTTTTACCTGCTCGAGGGTTGCTAATAAATGGAATCACATGGTGTGGGATAAGACTTCTTTCTCTCGGCCTAATGCTATTGGGTGTTGAATAAATCAGTATTTTGTTCCTTTCTATTTCTGTTTATCTATACACCGATTGGTGGACATTTAATTCATTTCCACTTTCTGTCTGCTACAAAGGGAGCTGTTATGAACATTCATTGTACAAATCACTTTTCTCAAAATGTATATAATGGGAAGTATGGAGACTAACGTGGCAAACGTAAGGGCTTCGGCTTTTCTCAGAATGCGGTGGGGGCCGTGGGAGGGTTCTTAGCAGAGGGGTGATGTCCTCTGACTTGCTATTAAAAGGATCAGTTGGCCGAGGCCGGGGAAGCGTGGGAGCAGGAGGACTGGCTGGCAGTCTACTGCGCCGATTCAAGCGCGCAATGCTGGCGGCTGAGCGCGGCCTGCTGATGGGGTCCGTCAGCTTCCCGAGGTATTTTGAAGGTTGAGACAAGAGGTTTTGCTGATGGACCCAAGGTGGGGATGAAAGAAAGTGAGGCGTGAAGGAGGACCTGACTGTAGCACTGGGAGGACAGGACTGGGAGAGGCTGGGAGGAGCGGTGCAGGGGGCCAGGAGGCAGCTGGACAGAGGTGTGGGCCGAGTGTGTCAGTGTCGACACTGCATGGTGCTGGCAGGTCTGGCCGCGGCAGTCAGGCCAGAACACAAAGTAAAAAGCATCCAGAGTGGAGAGGAAGAGGTGAAACCACAGTTATAGATGGCCTGTACCTGCTGTACAGACACCGTCCTAAGGAATACACACAAAACTAATAAATGTGTTTAGGTCCGGTTGCCTGGTACAAGATCAAAATACAGAAATCACGTGTTTTACTATACACTAGCAATGGACTATCTGAAAATAAAATTAAACATCATTCCATTGATGCTCATTCTTTGCTGGCGGGAATGCAAAACGACACAGCCACTTTGGAGACAGTTTGGCTGTTTCTGACAAAGCTGATTGTATTCTTACCACACCATCCGGCGATTGTGCTGCTTGGCATTTACCCAGAGGAGTTAAAAACTTACATCTACACCCAAACCTGCATATGGCTATTATATAGCAGCTTTATTCATAGTTACAAAACGTGGAAGCAACTGAGATGTCCTTCAGTAGGTGAATGGATGGATAAACTACAATACATCCCCACAATGGACTATTACTCAGTGACAAAAAGAAACGAGCTACCGAGCCGTGAAAAGACATGGTAGAACCTGGTGTTCCAAGTGGAAGAAGCCGGTCTGGAAAGGCTACATACGTACTGTAGAGTTCCAACTATCTAGCATGCTGGGAAAGGCAACACTGTGGAGACAGTGGGAAAAGCAGCAGTTGCCAAGGGGTAGGAGAAAGGGAAGGATAAATAGATACCACAGAGGATTGTTAGGGTAGTAGAACTATTCTGTTATGACACTATCACGGTGGATACATGTCACTACACATTTGTCAAAGCCTCTAAAATGTACAACGCCAAGAGTGCACTCTCACGTAAACCACCTCTGGGGAGTCACGTCAGAGCTCAGTCAGCCTCCGGGAGCTAAGGGAGCCTTAGAGACTTGCCTGGGATCTCAGAGAGGACCCAGGGGACCCCGAGACAGACAGTGCCCCCTCCCTCTCCGTCAGAACAGCGGTCAACCCCCAGCTAGTCTCTTTCCCCAGTGGGATGGTAGGTTAGGCTCTCTGGGAGCACACGCTGGGGTACAGTGTGGGGTCCACACCCGTGAAGGAAGAGGGAGGGAGCAGGACGGGGCAGAGGGGGAGATCATTAACTGTGATGCAGGTCCAGGGAAGCCTTGGTGGGGGGTTCTGGAGCAGGCGTGGCTGTCATTGCTCAGCCTCAGGCAGAATGGGCTCTCCGTGCCCTGGGAGGTGTGACCTCAGGGTCCACACCCGTGGAAGAAGGGGGAGGGAGCAGGACGGGGCAGAGGGGGAGATCATTAACTGTGATGCAGGTCCAGGGAAGCCTTGGTGGGGGGTTCTGGAGCAGGCGTGGCTGTCATTGCTCAGCCTCAGGCAGAACGGCTCTCCGTGCCCTGGGAGGTGTGACCTCAGGGGAGGCTCTATGCAGCGAGGCGGACCCTGAGGGATCTGAGAGCTGGAGTTGTCTGGTGCACACTCTGCTATAGATCCTTCTGGAAAAGGGATCTGGCGGTGCAACCCTGCATCTGCACATGCGAAGTGCTCAGGGAAGGCCTCACAGAGGAAAGACTTGGAGGAGTTCAAGGAAGCGGGTGCTGCAGACATGTAGAGAAAGAGTCTGACAAAGGGAACAGACACGTTGGAGCCTGAGCATGGTTGCCATGGGGGGGAGGGGCTTCGAGAAGCAGCAAGGAGCACAGAGGGGCTGGGGTGCAGATGAGCGGGAGAGCAGGAGGGGGCCGGATCCATGAGACCATGAGAGGACTCAGCTTTTACCCTGAACATGAGGGGGCCGTGGAGGGGTGAGGGCGAAGAGGACGTGCCTGAGGGAGGCACACTCCGGAGCAGGAAAGCCCACAAGGAGTCCACTGCTGGGGTTCCAGATTGGGCAGCTCAGGATTGTCAGCATGTGGGCTTCCGACCAAATGCTCCGAGGCCACTGCTGAATGAACGCCAGGGGCGGTTTTCCCCGGTAGCTTTCCCTGGCGCATGCTGCACTCTGGTGGATATGTGGGAGACGACCCAAACCTGCTTCCAGCCTCTCTTCTTTGCCCAGGGTCTTTGGGTTCTGTGCATTCACTTCAGCTTGGGGCTCTCTTGTTACAGATGGCGGAGGTGTCAGGCAGCACCTGGAGGAAACAACCAACTTAGAGACAGGAAAGCACAAGGAAACCATGATGTGGATGCAGCAGTGTTTGGAGCTGGGCCGCATGATGTTTGTGAACAGTGATGGACACCAGCCCCAGGGGCAGAGAGTCGGGGCTGAAGGATGCATTAGGGCTGGGAGGACGCATTGGAGTCAGGGCTGTTCCCAGAAGAACAAGATGAAGGCACAAGATGCTCGCCAACCAGCTCTGAGTTCCAGGACACAGTTGCTGCTGGGGAGGGAAAGGGATGCAGCAGGGAAATCCCAAGTGACGGCATGCAGAAGGCCCATAGAGGAAAATAGAGCTGGAGGTCTGGTGAGGCGGGGAGGAGGCTGGACAAAGAGGGAGCGCTCAGAGCCCTGCAGACCCTGGGAGCTCTGCTGCTGCCTTTGCTGCTGTTGGAACCCACTTCTGTGGCTGAAACTCCCCACCACCACTCCAGCCCATTCACCCACTGATGCTGACAACTGCCTTAAGTAGAAAAAGAACGGCTTCTTCCTTCTCCCTGCCGCCCAGTCTACTGCCAGTGTCTCCCTAGTGTTTCCTTGGCAGAATATAGCTGGAGTCGGCCGGACAGCGTCTGGCAGGCATAGTTAGCAGGCTTGCAGCCCCCTTCAGTACAGAGGAAGGCACTTCAGCCTAGGGGAAGCACCAGCTTCCTAACTGCCATTAAAATCGCCTTCTCCGCTTTGTTCCTCCAGTCCTTCCAACACCTTTGGCCCAGTTTCCTGCGTCAAAGCCTCCTCTGTTTGACTGTTCTGTACTTGCACTGGTCTGTCCTAGGACTGGGGCAAATCCCAGTATTTTGGAATCTGAGGCTTACACAAAGGGGGAAAAGAATTCTCTTTAAGGAAAGTAATATAACATTACAAAAAAAGAATTAGCTTTGTTAGCATCATGGTAAATTCATCTTCACCTATGACACCACAGTTCAACTCCAGCTACGCACACTAGAGAACCTCTTGCCCATCTGTACTAAAGCCATGGCTGAGTATGCTCACAGAGTCCCCTTTGTGGTAGGACAAAGCTAACACTAACCCGTCACGGGTGATAGGAAAATGGATAAATATAGGAAGAGTCAATATTTTTACATTAAATTTTTTTTTATTTATTCATTTTGAGAGGAGAGAGAGAGAGATAGAAGGAAAGGGGGGAGGAGCAGGAAGCATCAACTCCATATGTGCCTTAGACCAGACAAGTTCAGGGTATTGAACCGGCGACCTCAACATTCCAGGTCGATGCTTTATCCACTGCGCCACCACAGGTCAGGCTATTTTTACATTTAAAAGGTATCTATCCTTCATCTAAAGATTCAATACAATACCAATTAGATTACAGCCAGTTTAAATGGAATACACTAGTTCCAAAATTGATCCATATCCCTTAGTTCACACCAAACACAAAATCAATTACAAGTGGATTAAGGGCTTACATGTGGAAAGAAAAATCTTAAAACCTTTGGAGAAAATCTAGAATCTCCTTATTACCTTACTTTCTTAAAGAAGACTCAGTGACCTCTGGCTGGGTTTCTCAGTGGATAGAGTGTCGTCCTGGCACACTGAAGTCAAAGGTTTGACTCCAATCGGGGCATGTACAAGAAGATATTAGTGAATGCACAACTAAGTGAAACAATGAGTTGATGCCTCTCTCTCTCTCTCGCTCTCCTTCCACCCTCTCTCTCAAAACTGTTTATGCTCAATAGGAGGACACCAAGACCTAGCTGAGGGCAGGCCGGCTCCTGGATGAGGGGGTCCGGGGTGGGGGATGCTTCTCTCTCCTATATCATCAGTAAGCACGAAACATTCCCTTCTGGGCTGAAGGATCCAAGTCAATTAGACACAGAGAAGCAGCCTCAATTTCCATCTCAGGTGCAGAGCTTCAGATAAGTGACTACATTTCACATCTCAGCCTTGTAGTTTCCACAGAAAATCTGGGCCCACTTTGCAGTCCAGGCCAGATACTGACTCCTCTACACATAGTTATGTTCTGCTTTGAGCCTATCAAAACACTGCTTAATATAAATTTCACCTGAACTCCACCCTTCCTCAAATCTTAAAACAACTCTCTTTGCTTGGTGACAGTCCCCAGGCCTCCACTGGTGTGCTATCTCCCTCATTGATGAGTCAATAAACTATGTCCAATTACAGGCTTGTGTCTGGTGATCTTAGACTGATTGGGCCAGAATAAAACTATATATGGTGCTCTGGCAGGATAGCTCAGTTGGTTAGAGCATCCTCCAAAGCATAGATGTTGCAGGTTTGATCCCCAGTCCGGGCACATAGAGGGACAGATCGATGTTCCTCTCACTCTCTCTAAGTCAATAAAATAAAACAACCTATATATGGTATACGAGACATTAATGCCATGGAAAAAATAAAAGCAGGAGAAAAGAATTGTTGGAGAGAGGTTTGCGATTACAAATACGGTGCTCACGGAAGGCTTCGCTGATAAAGTGACATCTGAACAAAGACCTGAAGGAAGTGAGGGACTTTGTCATCAGCTGAGTATCTGGGAAAAAGCTTTCCAGAAAGGGGGAACAGTTAGTACAAGAAGGGGCATAGAGGGTGTGCTCCAATCACATTTAGTGAACCTACCCTGACAGTCTCTTTAATCCTAAAACCTACCCATACCCCACTGAACGTTTTCAGTATTTAATTCCATGTTTATTACGTTTGTTCTCCGCTTTGCGCCAGAGCGGGCGCCTTGGGAGCCCAAGCTTCTAGCACTGTGACACACAATATGAGCTCGACCGGCACGTGTCGGGGAACCTACTGAGCGAAGCCTAGGAAAGGAAGAAGACACCTGACTGCGTGGGACTTTGCGGGGGAGATCACTAGGAGGCCTCAGGCACCACAGGTCCACAGGCCAGGAACCAAACTTGCTGGCGCCGTGGAGTACCGCCCGGCCGAGGCCTGCACTGGACAGTGGCCGGATGTGCGTCATCGCCGTGCGCCGGCGGCGGCCCAGGTCGAAGGGCTTCATGATTGGCTGCAGTACTCGCCGGAGCGGGGTCGCGCGGGAGCTCCTCCCGCTGATCGAAGTGCTGTGTTGCTTTCCATCCTCCCTTGTCTCCACGGCAGTTTTAGTTCCCTGTCCAGAACGCTCGTCTGCGGAGCTCAGAATGTTCCCAGAGCTCAATAACCTTCTCAATACCTTCCCTGACAGGGTGGAGCAGGTAATTCGTCGCGCGCTGGGGAAGGAGGCGGGTCCCGTGAGCGTGGCGGAAGAAGGCGGCCCCGGATGAAGTGCACGCGGACGGGTGGGAAAGATGCGATGTCCACAGACAGAATGTGCCTGGGAGTTGTAGTCCAGGGAGGGCCGACCCGAGGTTTGGGCTGGCAGGACCTGCGGGTGGTGGGCTTCTGGACTTTCTCGCGTCTTTTCAAAGGCCGTGTGTGCCCATGAAAGTTCCTAGAAAGCAAGTCCGACGTGTGGATGGACTTACGTTCACAAACGTGCTCACTGGGGTGGGTGTCCTGGCGCCTGGAGGAGATCGTCTGAGAGGAGAGGAGAGTGATTCTTCCCCCCTCATAGGGAAGCAGCTTCTTAACCATCCTGACTCTCCCTCTGCTCGGGAGCACCGGGCAGGTCGGGGTGAACGTTGCTGCTACTCCGACTCTTCCGTCTCATGGTGTCTAATAGTGCTCTTCCAAGCTGCTCTCAGCCAGCGTGGGGCTGTACCGAGTCCACCTCTGGCACCACAGACTTGCCACTCTTTTCTCCACTCTCCTTTCTGCACTCTGGGGCATCTTGAAAATTTTCACGTTTGCCCAGAGGTTACCTCTCTCAGGAACATATCTGGTTTATTTTATCACCTTTGCCTTCCAAATGAAATGTTAAGCTTCTCCAGGCCGCCAACACACCATGTGTGTAAAGCCTTTTTATGACCCCATTGTGGCAGGCAAATCGTAGCTTTCATTAGATCATTGTGGATGTTCTAGTTGCCCAACAGTTCCTGTCTGCCCAAGCCTGTAGATGGCACTTGCTACCATAGCAATTACTACTGGCACCACAAAGTCCTCAGCCCAGGGCTAGAGTGAAGGGGGGATCAAAGTGGGCACCAGGTTGTGACAGCACTGGGGGTAACCCTCAAGGTCTGATAGTGTGATCTTTCATGTTTTATAAGTGAAAATAACAGCAGAGGTCGTGTGTCTAATACCACTTGATCATGACCTTCCCTTTCATTGACAAGGAACTAGAGGTGGCTGGATCAGGGCAGACAGGTACAGAGATCATCTTTAGAGGTCTTTCTTTCCAGGCCCTCCATGATCAGAGCTCTGCCTGCAGCAGTGTCCAAGGCCGTTCGGAGGAGAACTTTGTTATTGGAGGTCTCTGTCAACAACCATTTCTTCCCTATTTTCCACCCTGTAAGACAGATTTGACATCAATTAGAAATAGGGAGGAAGCTGGATCAGATGACTTTTTTGAAGGTTCTTTCCAATCTTAGCAGTTTATGATTTTTGTTGGATTCTGATGGTAAAAGCTTCCTTTGTTCAGTATCTCATTCTTCCCCAGACTGGTCCCTGACTTACTTGGTGAGTGAGGAAGAAAAGGGATTTTATTTGCTTTGGCAAAGTGGAAGCTGAAATATGCTTGCCCATAATAAGTGATTTAATACTGATCATATTGTTTTTTCCCCATAATTTTTACTTTTTTTTTGTTATCTTAATATATATGTTTGTGTATATATTATATGTGTATGTGAATATATATGTGTATAAATGTAAAATACATACATATATAGATATAAAATATGTATATATGCACATACAGACAGCTACACACATACTTTTCAAGTATGGAGACATAGGGGCTGACACAATTAACTAGATTTATACAGTCAACTGACCTCTTTCTAGGGAAGCTGATTCACCTTTTTGTGTTCCTCTTAAATTTTAGGGGAAATTGACTCTACTCTGTGATGCTAAGACAGATGGCAGTTTCCTTGTGCACCACTTTCTCTCCTTCTACCTCAAAGGTATGGGACTCATTGATGCTATAGAAAAAGAAACCTAAGGCAAAAAAGAAAAAGAAAATTAGGCATAATATTAACTACTGATGTTTGGGTAGCCAGATGACTGTTTATTAGGCAACAGGTTTTTGTACCATCTTGTTTCCTACCCAGTCCTGCCAAAGAGTGGCATGTACTCACTGTATCCCTGTCCTATCTTTCCCTTCTCCACCCACTGCGAGGTACTGCCTCTCTGTGGTCCTTACTGTTGATTTGCTCCTCAGTCCTGTATTTGGAGATCTCTGGGCACTTGACCCATTGACACAGGGAAGCCCTGGCCAGGTGGTTCAGTCGGTTAGAGTGTTGACCTGATACGCCAAGGTTGCAGGTTTGATCCCCAGTCAGGGCACTTATAAGAACCAATGAATGCACAAATGGGTGGAGCAACAAATTGATGTTTCTCTCTCTTTCTCTCTTTCTTCCTCTCTCCTTTTCCCCTCTCTCTCTAAGTTCAATAAAAAAAAAAAAAAGGAAGAAAACTGCATGGCCACTGTAATTTACATATGGGAATAGATTAGAAGAAGAAAACAGCTAAATGAAAAAAACACTTATTTATCAATTGATTCTCCTTGAACCCCTACTGAGCCAGGCCAGGATAGAGAATAACCTTTGGCACTCTTTTTTTTTTTTAATTAGTTTTTTTTTTTTTTTAAGTTTGGTTATTTATTTTTTTGTTTGTTTGTTTATTTATTCATTTTAGAGAGGAGAGGAAGAGACAGAGAGAGAGAAGGGAGGGAGGAGCTGGAAGCATCAACTCCCATATGTGCCTTGACCAGGCAAGCTCAGGGTTTTTTTGAACCGGCGACCTCAGCACTTCCAGGTCAATGCTTTATCCCACTGCGCCACCACAGGTCAGGCAGTTCTTTTTTTTTTTTTTTTTTGGAGGGGGGGTGGAGAAGCAAATGGGCGCGTCTCCTATGTGCCCTGTCCGGGAATTGAACCCGGGTCCCCCGCACACCAGGCCAATGCTCTACCGCTGAGCCAACCGGCCAGGGCACCTTTGGCACTCTTAATCACAATAATTTATAGCTTTGAAAGTTGTTTTCTTTTCCAGATGATGTTATTGTCAGCACAGAAAGAGCATGAGAATCTACAGCTAAAGTATTAGAATTAATTATGTGCAGTAAGGTAGCTAGAGCTTCTTTGTGTTTCCTTTACTTCCTCTTGGATATAGGACCAGTTTAAAAAATTAATTGTGGCCCGGCGTGCCGGGTGGATCCCGGTCGGGCGCATGCGGGAGTCTGTCTGACTGTCTCTCCCTGTTTCCAGCTTCAGAAAAATGCAAAAAAAAAAAAAAAAATTAATTGTGCCTGACCTGTGGCGGCGCAGTGAATAAAGAGTTGACCTGAAACACTGAGGTCGCTGGTTTGAAACCCTGGGCTTGCCTGGTTAAGGCACATATGGGAGTAGATGCTTTCTGTTCCTTCCCCCCTTCTCTCTTTCTCTTCTCTCTAAAATGAATAAATAAAATCTTAAAAAATATATTAATTGTACCCCTGTACACCAACAACAAACAGAATTTTTTTTTTTAATTTTTTTTTTTTTCTGTATTTTTCTGAAGCCGGAAACGGGGAGAGACAGACAGACTCCCGCATGCGCCCGACCAGGATCCACCTGGCATGCCCACCAGGGGGCGACGCTCTGCCCACCAGGGGGCGATGCTCTGCCCCTCTGGGGGGTCGCTCTGTTGCGACCAGAGCCACTCTAGCGCCTGGGGCAGAGGCTGAGGAGCCATCCCCAGAGCCCAGGCCATCTTTGTTCCAGTGGAGCCTCGGCTGCGGGAGGGGAAGAGAGAGACAGAGAGGAAGGAGAAGGGGAGGGGTGGAGAAGCAGATGGGCACCTCTCCTGTGTGCCCTGGCCGGGAATCGAACCCGGGACTTCTGCACGCCAGGCCGACGCTCTACCACTGAGCCAACCGGCCAGGGCTAATTTTTATTTTTTTACAGAGACAGTGAGTCAGAGAGAGGGATAGACAGGGACAGACAGACAGGAACGGAGAGATGAGAAGCATCAATCATTAGTTTTTCATTGCACATTGCGACACCTTGTTCATTGATTGCTTTCTCATATGTGCCTTGACCGCGGGCCTTCAGCAGACCGAGTAACCCCTTGCTGGAGCCAGTGACCTTGGGTTCAAGCTGGTGAGCTTTTGCTCTAACCAGATGAGCCCACGCTCAAGCTGGCGACCTCAGGGTCTCGAACCTGGGTCTTCTGCATCCTAGTCTGACGCTCCATCCACTGTGCCACCGCCTGGTCAGGCAGAAAAATATTATTTTTTAAAGACTATAACTTATTTATAGTAGGGAAAAATAAGATACCCAGTAATACATCTAACAGCAGTACATCTCAAAATGAATGAGAAAAGTATAATTATTTATTATGGAAAAGAATTGCATTTTAGAATCAACTTGGGTATATTAGTTTGCAAGACCTCTGGGTCTCTAAGACCTGCCTCAATGCTTTTGTTTCCAGAGGTAGGACTGATTGCAAATAGAGACATTATTAAAACCAATTTATTTTGTTTTCCAGCTAATTGTAAAGTCTGTTTTGTGGCACTCGTCCAGTCGTTCAGTCACTACAACATCGTGGGGCAGAAGCTGGTAAGTATTTTAGACGTCCGTGGTGAGATCCCTTTGTAAGTGCGTGTGTCACGCATGTGTGAGTGTGCTTGAAGCCTGGGCTTCCCTGTCTGGGTTTAGAGACCTTAGCACGGGAGGACTAAGGAAAGGGTGGGATCCTTTATCTGAAGGGTTAGGCAGCAGCTCCTCATGTTTTGTTCGAGTTTATAGAGCCGGATCTGTTGTTAATTAATTAACCCCTCTCCACTGACTCTGGACGGGTTAAGGTGTTCTCCTTCTCCATGTGGCTCTCATGTTAGCCCTGCTGAGTTGGAGACCACAACTTGGCCTGCCACCAAGTTGACTGGCTGCCACTGGCTCTCCTTAAGTCCAGGGCTTAGGACTCAGATGTGGGGAGAGGGACTTTTGTCATCTGTACCTCTTTTTTTTTTTTTAAGCTTTTCTACTTCATATATATATATAAATATATACACACACACACACACATACATACATACATATATATTTAAATTTTATTTATTGATTTTTAGAGAGAGGAGAGAGAGAGAGAACAACGGAAGGGAGAAGCAGGGAATATCAACTCATAGTAGTTGCTTCCTGTATGTGCCTTGACCAGGCAAGCCCAGGGTTTCTAACCGGCAACCTCAGTGTTCCAGGTTGATGCTTTATCCACCTCGCCACCACAGGTCAGGCCTATACCTCATTTTATCAGGTAAATACAGGCAATAATGTGATGGCCAAGAGACTGATGGACCTCTTGGCCTCGCCTGGGCTATTACCTGTGACCTGGGGGATGCACTGAGGTTTTGCTAGGCCAGGTTTCTGTTTTGCTAGGCCAGCCTCAGACAGGGAAAGAACCTAGTCATCGATCAGCAGTGATCTTCTTTTTTTTTTTTTTTTTTCTGAAGCTGGAAACGGGGAGAGACAGTCAGACAGACTCCCGCATGCGCCTGACTGGGATTCACCCGGCATGCCCACCAGGGGCGACGCTCTGCCCACCAGGGGGCGATGCTCTGCCCCTCCGGGGCTTCGCTCTGCCGCGACCAGAGCCACTCTAGCGCCTGGGGCAGAGGCCAAGGAGCCATCCCCAGCGCCCGGGCCATCTTTGCTCCAATGGAGCCTTGGCTGCGGGAGGGGAAGAGAGAGACAGAGAGGAAGGAGGGGGTGGGGGTGGAGAAGCAAATGGGCGCTTCTCCTGTGTGCCCTGGCCGGGAATCGAACCCGGGTCCCCCACACGCCAGGCCGATGCTCTACCGCTGAGCCAACCGACCAGGGCCGATCAGCAGTGATCTTTGAAATGGGGTCTTGCTGTTGGGCCAAGTCACTGCCTCTTCTCTGACATAGGGAAACACACGAGAGGGTGAGAGAGGGGTAGACTCTCGTTCTTTATAGACAAGGAAGAAGTCCCTGTGTTAAGAGGTCAGCATGAACTCAGGGAGAGCAGTCGTGTCAAGAACGCATGTTGCGTTCCAGGCCTGTGCCTTGGCATCTGTGAAAGCTGTGTGCTCTCATGTCCAGACTGGCTGCATTTTCTGTTACCTTGGAGTTGGCATCAGCACAGTAATGGGCAGGGAGAGCACTAGAGTCAACTGCTGTACTCTGTACACTTCCATACACTCCTGGTGAGTTACTGCACTGACAGGAGTGGAATGGCAGTGAGCAAGGGCAGAGGTGGTGATCAGGAGCCCCTCTCTGCCAGGGGTGGCTGTCGGAACTAATGGAAGTCCGTAGGAACTAATGGAAGTCCGTAGGAACTAATGGAAGTCCGTAGGAACTAACGGAAGTCCGTAGGAACTAACGGAAGTCCGTAGGAACTAATGGAAGTCCGTAGGAACTAGTGGAAGTCCGTAGGAACTAACGGAAGTCCGTAGGAACTAATGGAAGTCCGTAGGAACTAGTGGAAGTCCGTAGGAACTAATGGAAGTCCGTAGTGAGTGAATGAGCAGTGGAGACCTGGGCTAGGAGCATGTCACCTGTTTCTGTGCAGACAGAGCAGTGGTTGCAGATTTAGACTGTGTCACCATCCCTGGGTGTTTGTTGAAATGCAGGTTCTTGGGCTCTATCCCTGAAATTTCTGGTTCTGGAGTAGGGTTCAGGGTTCTGCATTTTAATCAGGTATCTCAAGATTTTTTTTTTTTTTTTTTTTTTACAGACAGAGAGAGAGTCAGAGAGAGGGATAGATAGGAACAGACAGACAGGAACAGAGAGGGATGAGAAGCATCAACCATCAGGTTTTTTTTGCAACACCTTAGTTGTTCATTGATTACTTTCTCATATGTGCCTTGACTGTGAGCCTTCAGCAGACCAAGTCACCCCTTGCTCAAGCCAGCGACCTTGGGTCCAAGCTGGTGAGCTTTGTTCAAACCAGATGAGCCCACGCTCAAGCTGGCGACCTTGGGGTCTTGAACCTGGGTCCTCTGCATCCCAGTCTGACGCTCTATCCACTGCGCCACCACCTGGTCAGGCGGTATCTCAAGATTTTTAATTGGGTGGTTCATGAAGAACCATATTTGAGAAGTTCTGACCTGAGTGGTGGTGGCACAGTGGATAGAGCATTGACCTGGGATGCTGAGGTCCCAGGTTCGAAACCCAAGATCCCCAGCTTGAGAGCCAGGTCGTCTGGCTTGAGCGCATGCTCGCCAGCTTGAACATGGGGTTGCCAGCTTGAATGCAGGATTCGACATGATTCCAAGGTCGCTGGCTTGAGCAAGGGGTCACTGGCTTGGCTGGAGCACCTCCCCCACCTAGGTCAAGGCTTGTATAAGAAATAATCAATGAACAACTAAAGTGATGCAACTATAAGTTGATGCTTCTCGTCTTTCTCTCCCCCCCCCCCCTGCTCGAAAAAAGAAGTTTTTGTTAGGGAAAGGGTTGACAAACTCTAGTCTGCCCCCTTCCCCATGTTTTGTAAATAAAGCGTTTTTTTAAGATTTTATATAGAGAAGAGGGGCAGGGGCGGGAATGAGAAGTCTCAACTCATAGTTGCTTCCCTTTAGTTGTTCCTTGTCATATGTGCCTTGACCAGGCAAGCCCAGGGTTTTAAACCGGCGACCTCAGCATTCCAGGTCCATGCTCTGTCCGCTGTGCCACCGCAGGCCAGGCAATAAAGATTTATTGGAACACAGCTACACTCATTTGTTTATGAATTGTCTATGGCTGCTTTTGCTCTATAGTAGCAGAGTTGAGTAGTTGCAACAGAGACTGTCATTCTCCTACCCTTCTTTTTTTTTTTTTTTTTCCTTTTTTTTTTTTTCATTTTTCTGAAGCTGGAAACGGGGAGAGACAGTCAGACAGACTCCCGCATGCGCCCGACCGGGATCCACCCGGCACGCCCACCAGGGGCTACGCTCTGCCCACCAGGGGGCGATGCTCTGCCCATCCTGGGCGCCGCCATATTGCGACCAGAGCCACTCTAGCGCCTGAGGCAGAGGCCACAGAGCCATCCCTAGCGCCCGGGCCATCTCTGCTCCAATGGAGCCTTAGCTGCGGGAGGGGAAGAGAGAGACAGAGAGGAAAGCGCGGCGGAGGGGTGGAGAAGCAAATGGGCGCTTCTCCTGTGTGCCCTGGCCGGGAATCGAACCTGGGTCCTCCGCACGCTAGGCCGATCTCCTACCCTTCTTTTGTTACTTATTTACTGTTTTTGTGACGGAGACAGAGAAGGACAGATAGGGTCAGACAGGAAGCGAGACAGATGAGAAGCATCAATTCTTTGTTGCGACTCCTTAGTTGTTCATTGATTGCTTTCTCATATGTGCCTTGACCAGGGAGCTACAGCAGAGCAAGTGACCCCTTGCTCAAGCCAGTGACCTTGGGCTTGATTTTTTAAATGTTTATTTGATTGATTTTTTTAGAGAAAGAGGGAAGGAGAGACAGGAGCATCGAGATCTGTTCCTGAATGTGCCCTGACTGGGGATCGAACTGGCAACCGTTGTACTTCAGGATGATGCTCCAACCACCTGAGCTATCCAGCCAGGGCTTTATTTACTGTTTTTAAATGTGCTTAATTTTATAAATATGTGCATTTGGAAAGGACTCTATACTAATATTGTAAAATTAAAAGCTTGTGCTGAGTAATCATAAAAATAAACATATGAACAAAAGATTTAAAGTTTTTTAAAAAGTAACAATGAAATGTAAAGACACATCTGAAAACAGCCTGACCTGTGGTGGTGCAGTGGATAAAGCGTCAACCTGGAAACGCTGAGGTTGCCGGTTCAAAACCCTGGGCTTGCCTGGTCAAGGCACATATGGGAGTTGATGCTTCCTGCTCCTCCCCCCTTCTCTCTCTCTCTCTCTCTCTCCTCTCTCTATAATGAATAAATAAAATCTTTTTAAAAAAAAAGACACATCTGAAAACAGTGGCATTGAGGGTAGGGAACGCCAGGGAGAGAAGACAGACCTCTTAGGTGGTGGACAGGGCACGTTTGCAGGGTTTGGAACGTGCTCTGTGTCCTCCTATGAGCTTGAGTCAAGGCCCCCGATGGCTTCCCCTGCAAGGCACCTGGCTCACTCTCCTTTTTGTTGTGCTTAGGGTGTCAGCCTGACCGCAGCACGGGAACGCGGGCAGCTCGTGTTCCTTGAGGGTCTCAAGTCATCAGTGGACGTTTTCTTCCGGGCTGAGGAGGAGGCACACCCCCTGCACTTCCTCAGGTCAGTCAGCTGGCAGCTCAGCCCAGATGTGCACTCCTGGTAGGTAGGCCCAGACAGGGGTTGCTGTGGGGTTCCTTCTTCGGTTGTGAGAGGGCAGACCTGGCTTCAGGAGTCAGACACGTCCCTGGTATTGCAGCATTACTGCAAAGCCGTGGGCTCCTCCCATGGGCCAGATGGTGGCTGGCTGTCTCAAAGCTGTAGGAAGCATTATTTGCTGAGCATGTGGTAGAACGGTCCACTTTGCTGGTTTTTCCAACTCTGGCACAGAGCAGTGGCACACACCTTTGTCCTGTTCTTGGCTTAATGTAGGGGTCCGGAAACTACAGGCCAAGGGCCAGCTACCTGCTTTTGTAAATAAAGTTTTATTGAAATAGTCACATTCATTTTTTCACATACTGTGCCTGGCTGTTTTACACTGTGACAGCAGAGTTGAGCCACTGGGACAGAGAACATATAACCTACAAGCCTTAAAATACTGTTGGCCCTTGAACAGAAAGAATGTTGGCCGCTGGTTTGGTTTTCTGTGCCTCGTCCTCTCGGAGCCTCAGCCACAGGCATGGCTCTGTGCAGACCCCCACCGGGCTGCTCTTCTTCCTCTGCCCTCGTGCCCTCTCTGAGACTCGGCCTCATGCGGTGGCGGGGAGGCCGTGTGGAGTCGGAAAGCCAAGGCCCTGACCCTTTATGTGACCTCGCACACAGCTCTTCACATCTCTGAGCCTGGTGTCCTTGTCTGAATGATGGGCCTGGTTCCACTGACCATGGTTGTGGAGGGTTGTCCTGCTGTTAGCGGGGCTCAGCCCTGGACCGTGGGGCAGGCGGGCAGCTGCCTGGGCCCCATGTCTGGTGCCTTTTTTTTTTTTTTTTCCCCTGAAGCTGGAAACGGGGAGGCAGTCAGACAGACTCCCGCATGCGCCCGACCGGGATCCACCTGGCACGCCCACCAGGGGGGCGATGCTCTGCCCCTCCCGGGCGGCGCTCTGTCGCGACCAGAGCCAACTCTAGCGCCTGGGGCAGAGGCCAAGGAGCCATCCCCAGTGCCCGGGCTGTCTTTTGCTCCAATGGAGCCTCAGCTGTGGGAGGGGAAGAGAGAAACAGATAGGAAGGAGAGGGGGAGGGGTGGAGAAGCAGATGGGCGCCTCTCCTGTGTGCCCTGGCTGGGAATCAAACCTGGGACTCCTGCACGCCAGGTGGACGCTCCACCGCTGAGCCAACCGGCCAGGGCCCTGGTGCCTTTTGAAGCTCTATTTCTGGGAAATGACTGTTGAGGGTGGTCTCTGGGGAGACTGGGGTGTCCGGGCCAGCTTGCTCAGAGACAAATCAGATCTCTTACACACACAGCAGCCCGTGGACCAGTGCCCCTCACCACCACCCACCTGAATTGCTGTTTTTAAATTTGAAAAAAAAATTTATTTATTAATTTGAGAGGAGAGAGAAGAGAGTGAGAGAGAGACATCAATTTTTGTTCTATTTATTTATGCATTCACTGGTTGGCTCTTTTTTTTTCCATTGACTTGAGAGAGAGAGAAAGAAAGGGTGAGGGGGAGGGAGAGAAGCTCAACTCGTTGTTCCACGTAGTTGTGCTCTTGGCTGCTACTTTTTTTTTTTTTTTTCCTCATATTTTTCTGAAGCTGGAAACGGAGGCAGGCAGTCAGACTCCCGCATGCGCCCGACCGGGATCCACCCGGCACGCCCACCAGGGGGCGATGCTCTGCCCATTCGAGGCTTGCTCTGTTGAGACCAGAGCCACTCTAGTGCCTGAGGCAGAGGCCACAGAACCATCCTCAGCGCCTGGGCCATCTTTGCTCCAGTGGAGCCTTGGCTGCGGGAGGGGAAGAGAGAGACAGAGAGGAAGGAGAGGGGGAGGGGTGGAGAAGCAGATGGGGGCTTCTCCTGTGTGCCCTGGCCGGGAATCGAACCCAGGACTTCCGCACGCCAGGCCGACGCTCTACCACTGAGCCAACCCGCCAGGGCCTTTTTTTTTTTTTTACAGAGACAGTCAGAGAGAGGGATAGACAGGACAGACAGGAACAAAGAGAGATGAGAAGCATCAATCATCAGTTTTTCGTTGCAACACCTTAGTTGTTCATTGATTGCTTTCTCATATGTGCCTTGACCGTGGGGCTACAGCAGACCGAGTAACCCCTTGTTCCATCCTTGGGTCCAAACTGGTGAGCCTTGCTCAAACCAGATGAGCCTGCACTCAAGCTGGCAACCTTGGGGTCTCGAACCTGGGTCCTCTGCATCCCAGTCTGATGCTCTATCCACTGCACCACCGCCTTCTCAGGCATGATTGCTTCTTGTGTATGCCCTGACCAGGGATCGAACCTATAACCTCAGCGTGCCAGGACAACGCTCTATCTACTAAACTACCCATCCAGGGCCCCACTGGTTGACTTTTGTATGTGCCCTGACTGGGGATCGAACCCACAACCTTGGGATGACACTCTAACCAACTGAGCTACCCAGCCAGGACTGAATTGCTGTTAAATTAATCTTCCAGGTTCCTTAAACTCAGTGTGGTGTCTCTTATAGACCTGGGAGGCTGTTTATTTTTTGTTCGTAGCATGGTGCTTTGTGCCTATTGGCCTCTAGGCGTATTTGAGTTGAAATAGAACTTACAATGCATGCACATGCCTTTTTTTTTTTTTGCCAACCAGTCATGAACTCCTTGGTGCCAAGGACTGGGACCCAGTTCTTTGCCTCTTCTCAGCCCTGTGGTGCTGCTCAGCCCAAGACAGACATTTGTAGAGAAAGTGAACTCTGGTGACTTTTGCCCTGTGTCCCAGGGAGGCCCACGCTGGGAACCTGCAGCCCCTGTATGAGTTTGTGCAGGCGGCGCTGAAGCCTGTGGACCGTGAGGAGGCTGCCTGGACGTGCCCGGTACTGCTGGTGGATGACCTCAGCGTGCTGCTGAGCCTGGGCGTGGGGGCGGTGGCCGTGCTGGACCTCGTCCACTACTGCAGAGCCGCCGTTTGCTGGAAACTACAGGTACCGATGGGCCTGCTCCCCGCGCTTCGCCCTGACAGCCGAGGGCCCAGATGTGTCCACACCTCCCTGGCTTGCAGTGATCTTCTTGTTTAGTTGCTTGGACTTGTGGCAGGTTCAGAAAACTTTCGGTCCACCCTTCCTGTTCTCCTCTACCTGCTAGTGCTCAGAAACGGAGCCCTCCCACTTAGAGGGACGATGAGCACTGTATGGAATAGGAAGGCCATGTGTGGTCCCTTGCAGTCCCAGCCCAGCAGCACTGCCTGTGCGTCCTGGGGCAGGTCATTACCCCTCGGAGTGTGCTTAGAAGATCAGCTGAGATAATGGGTGTAAACTGCTTTAAAATCTGTGAGGCGCAAGGCAAGCGTAGGTTGTAATCTTTATTGTCAAATTATTAGGCAGAAATAGAGATGTTCTCATAATAGAGGTTTTCTTGAAAGAGCAAAGAAGAGGGAGAGCGAGGGAAAGGGAGAAAAAGAGAGAAGCATCTACTCATTGTTCTACTTTGTGCACCCATTGATTGCTTCTCATACCCTGACCGAGGCTCAAACTGGTGACCTGGGTGTCGAACCAGTGACCTTGGTGCTCTGGGAGGATGCTCTATTCACTGCTCTCTGGCCGAGGGAGGCGTAATAGAGATTTTTTTTTTTTTTTTTGTATTTTTTCTGAAGCTGGAAACGGGGAGAGACAGTCAGACAGACTCCCGCATGCGCCCGACCAGGATCCACCCGGCACGCCCACCAGGGGCGATGCTCTGCCCACCAGGGGGCGATGCTCTGCCTCTCCGGGGTGTCGCTCTGTTGCGACCAGAGCCACTCTAGTGCCTGAGGCAGAGGCCAAGGAGCCATCCCCAGCGCCCAGGCCATCTTTGCTCCAATGGAGCCTTGGCTGCGGGAGGGGAAGAGAGAGACAGAGAGGAAGGAGGGGGGGGTAGAGAAGCAAATGGGCGCTTCCACTGTGTGTCCTGGCTGGGAATTGAACCTGGGTCCCCCGCATGCCAGGCCGACGCTCTACCGCTGAGCCAACTGGCCAGGGCCATAATAGAGATTTTTAACAATAACAGCAGACCAACCTGAACAATAGCAATGGCTGTGGTGTCACCTCTCGGGAACCCGAATGCAAGATTATCAATAAATGAGATGAACTTGGTAACGCCCATAGTGTCTGGCCCACCATGGCCACTCAGTGACGGGCAGCTGGGAACTGCGGACATTGGCACGGCGTGGGCAGGCTGAGGGTGCAGAGCAGGGTAGAAGGAGCAAGGTAGCTGGGCGCACCCGCCTGGCAGTGTTTGCGGAGCTCCTGCTTTGTTCCAGGTCCTGCCTGGACTCTGTCTGGGGAGCCTCTGAGTCTCCTGGCTGCAGTCACAGGGCCAGGAGCCAGGGTTCTGCAGAGGGCGTGGAAGCGGCCTGGGGGAGTTCAGTGGGGTTGGGGACAAGAGTAAAGGACTTTGTGCAGCTCAGCTTGCTTTGCGGCCCATGACTGTCCTCTTTTTGTGAAAACAATTCTTTTACTTGAAATGGTAAAACTTGGAGTAGTTTAAAAGAGAAAAGCAGAAGAAATAAACAGTATAGGTGCGTTCGTGCAAAGGAATTGTCTGCCTTGGTGTAATCCTTCTAGAGAGTGTGCAGTTACGACCACATCCGCAGGTACGGTGGTCCCCTGCAGTTTGCCGCTGTGGGCAGCTCGCCGCGCACTGTTCGGTGGGACTCTTCCATGTCATTACACAGGACTTTTGGTGTCCATTGCCCGTTGACAACACAGGGACCTGCTTCATTCTTTTCAACAACTGGACAGTATTCTTATGAAAGGACTTCTTATTCACAGTGTCCCCCCCCCTTTTTATTTATTTATTTTTTATTTATTTATTTATTTTTTACAGAGACAGAGAGTGAGTCAGAGAGAGGGATAGACAGGGACAGGCAGACAGGAACGGAGAGAGATGAGAAGCATCAATCATCAGTTTTTCATTGCGCGTTGCAACATCTTAGTTGTTCATTGATTGCTTTCTCACATGTGCCTTGACCGCGGGCCTTCAGCAGACCGAGCAACCCCTTGCTGGAGCCAGTGACCTTGGGTCCAAGCTGGTGAGCTTTGCTCAAACCAGATCAGCCCACACTCAAGCTGGCGACCTTGGGGTCTCGAACCTGGGTCCTTCCGCATCCCAGTCCGACGCTCTATCCACTGCGCCACCACCAGGTCAGGCTCACAGTGTCCCCTTTTGACGGGGTGGCCCGTCCCTCTGTTTCGGGGTGGCCTTCTGACTCAGGCCAGCTGTGCCAAGCCCCTGACCCTCCCCCAGGCTAGACGGGAAGCCCTTCTTCGTGCTCCCCGAGCACCTAGCGGCCCCTCTCCTGGCTTCGTGTCCTGTACTGTCAGTGTCTGTCTGTGTCCAGGGCCCACGTCTCTCATCCCCACTGTGGGTCTGGCACACGGTGCGCACAGGGAACTGGGGACTGGATGAGTGGGTGCTTGCAGAATGGTGACACTTCTTAATAACATACAGAGGACCACCAGCTGAGCTTGGTTTTAAGCGACCTGAGCTGGAAGTACGGTTGGTTGTGCTGGTGACTCGATGTCCAGTGGGTGATTGGAGCCAGGCAAGGGTCCTCCCCAGAGGAGGGGTGGTTGCAGCGGCAGCAGAGGTGGGAGAGGGTGTGCTGGGCATGGAGGCATGGGGCGCCCAGTGCCCGATCCTGGTCAGGAGCAGATTTCCATCTTGTATCTCTGTTGCAGGGAAACATAGTGGCTCTTGTGCATGACAGTGGAGACACTGAGGATGAGGAGAATGATGTCTTGTTGAATGGCCTTAGTCACCAGAGCCACCTGATCCTGCGGGCTGAGGGCCTGGCCACCGGCTTCTGCAGGGATGTCCACGGGCAGGTGCGCAGGGGTGGGGCGGGTTTCTGCTGGGTGACAGGCCACTTGTGTCTGTGCCTGAGTCTAGACCTCACGTGGGATGGTGTTGGGTGAGGGCTTGTGTGCTTGGGGCGTCCCTTTAACTGGGAGAGAGACCTGGGAAGTTTGTGGATGCAGCTCAAAGTCTGCTAAGGCTGCTTAGCCCTCGCTAAGGAGGGTTTTTGACAGTGAGCCCATTTGTGACCAGAACAGAGCTTCTGGAGAGGAGACAGTTGTCTGGAGTGGAAGGCAGGGCCCACTACTAAATAGCAGAATTCCTTTGCGAGACGACAGTGTGTCTTGTATATTCAGGTCAGCTCTGTTCTTTTTAAAATCGGGATGCAGGGCATCTTCCCCGGCTGGGGGGCCGCCGCCCCCTGCTGCTCCTCTGCAGTGCTGGGTGCAGCGGCCGGGCTTCCCCCCAGGGCTGCCACCGTTCTCTGCCTCCGTTTGGAGTCACCCCAGGGCCGCCCCCACAGCGTCCTGGTCAGCTCCAGGTAGACCTCTCTTGACCCGTTAAGGGTGGGTGGGATTTGGCCCAGAGTCATTCAGTCTGGAAAATAAAGCAACACCGAGGGGCGGTGTGGGCAGAGCCCACGGCACAGTGTGAGAAGGGGTCCTGCTGGGGGGCAGCTGGCTCTGGGGCACTCGGTCCCCCGGAGCATGCCGGTCCGCTGAGACATCACCCAAGGAAACAGCCAGCCTTCTGAGCCTCTGCATTGAATGCACAAATTCTGAGCTGTTTATTCTCAACATGAGTGCAGGCAACAAGGCCTAAGCTGCGTGTAGAAAAGGGACCGAAGTGGGACACAAAAATTACTGTTTTTTTCTGGTGACTTTTTCCTTCCATTTCTGTGATGAACATATATTACTATGGCAATAAAGAGGAACCTTTATTTTTAGTTAGCTTTTTTATTTTTAGTAATAGCTTTTTTATTTTTAGTAATAGCTTTGTTTTGGAAGTCGGTTCTGTTACTGCCTGGCACACGTGACAGTTGCGTCATAGAGGCCCCCAGTTGAAGGTCACAGTGGAGCAGGTACTTTCTGGAGGGTCGCTCCTATTTCATTCTTCTCCCCTGTCACCGTAGCTGAAGATCCTATGGCGGAGACCATCACAGCCTGCTGCCCAGCGGGCTCGGAGCCTCACTTACCAGTACAAGATACAGGACAAGAGCGTGTCCTTTTTTGCCAAAGGAATGTCTCCAGCTGTTCTGTGACTTGACTGAGGGTCGACAAAGCTGCTGTGGCTGTTCCGGACGTGGAGGGGAAAGCAGCCGGGCAGGCGGGTCTCTGCCCCTCTGTAGTGGTGTTTCAGGCTGGACTGCGACCAGGGGTGGTCGGGTGTCGCTGTGACAGGTGCCTTTGTGCCGGGCCTTGTTCAGAAGACAACGGAGAGCCCACCGCCCTGCCTCTGCCGAGAAAGATGCTGAAGCTGGGGGAATGGGTCCTTTGGAGCCCTCCATGCAAGTACGCTTTAGCCCAACTGCCTGTCCCTGGTTGTTGCGCCTTCAGAGCCAGAAGGGGTATGGATGCGCCAGCCAGGGGACAGTCCTGGACAGCAGGCATCCCTGGGGACAGAGAGGGGAATCATGGCTGGCTTAAAGTGAGTTCCCACATCGTGGCTTCCTGTGGATCGTCTCATTTAATTTCCAGCTTTGTCTTGGAACAGTATTTTCCCCCAACTCCCGTGAGGAACAGGCTTGGAGAGGCCAGAAGCATCCCGGGACTGTTGAGCGGGCTGTGGGTAGGGAGGCCTGACCGGAGTCCGCACTGCTGCCTGGCGCAGGGAGACGTGCCACGGGCTCCCCACCCGGTGCGCAGCGTCGGCTCCGGCTGCATCTGTGCTGTCTGGCCCAGAGGCCCAGGGGCCTAGCTGTCACGGGCCCAGCACCCCGGCCGAGGCCTCCTGAGGCCCCATACAGAGCCCGGGTGTGCGTGTACGAAATGCTCTTGCTGCCAGGCAGGGTGAGGCCTTGGCAAGGAGCTGGGGCCCCCCTCACCTATGAAGACCACAGCAGGTGAGTTCCTACCGCATCATCAGGTAGATGCCAGCTTGCCACACTCAGCCCCCCACCCAGGGTCATCTCAGAGTGGACACCAGGCATAGTCTCCTAAAGTGTATGCAAATTACATCACAATGGATTTGATTTTTAGAAGAGATAAAATGAAAAAATAACTGCTTTGCAATGATTAGGGGAGCTTCAGTTTTTTAAAAAAATTTTAACTTTTTACATTTTAAGTCTTTGTTTTTTTATTTTATTTTTTATTCAGTAAGAGGAAGGGAGGCTGAGACAGATTCTCGCATGTGCCCAACCAGGATCCATCTGGCAAGCCCACCAGGGGCTGATGCTTTGCCCATCTGGGGCGTTCCTTTGTTGCTCAGCACCTGAGGCGAAGACCATGGAGCCATCCTCAGTTGCCAGGGCCAACTCGCTCTATTGGAGCCTGGGGAGCGAGAGGGGAGGGGTGGAGAAGCAGATGGGCGTTTCTCCTGTGTGCCCTGACCAGGAATCGAACCCAGAACATCCACACGCTGGGCCAACACTATCCACTGGCACTATAGTGAGCCACTGGCCAGGGCCCAGTGTAGAAACTTAAGTATGGGGAATTATCACTTCTTGATGACCTCTAAGTTCCATTTCATTTTATTTTTTTTATTATTTTTTTATTTTTTTCATTTTTCTGAAGCTGGAAACAGGGAGAGACAGTCAGACAGACTCCCGCATGCGCCCGACCGGGATCCACCCGGCACGCCCACCATGGGGCGGAGCTCTGCCCACCAGGGGGCGATGCTCTGCCCATCCTGGGCGTCGCCATGTTGCGACCAGAGCCACTCTAGCACCTGAGGCAGAGGCCACAGAGCCATCCCCAGCGCCCGGGCCATCTTTGCTCCAATGGAGCCTTGGCTGCGGGAGGGGAAGAGAGAGACAGAGAGGAAAGCGCGGCGGAGGGGTGGAGAAGCAAATGGGCGCTTCTCCTGTGTGCCCTGGCCGGGAATCGAACCCGGGTCCTCCGCACGCTAGGTCATTTTAAATTTTTTTGAATTTATCATTCTCATGGCAAGCATTTTGAAGTAAGGTTGAGCTTTGTTAATGACAAGAAGAAAATTCTGGGATGTCCCGAATTACAGCAGGCTGGAGGGTAGAGGGAGGAGACAAGAGGTTAATCAGTTAACAACTGGAGGGCACAACGAAGGACTGCTTACATTCCTGAGTGTATGTTGAAACTGACTTATTTCCCGATTATCTAAAGAGAATAGTCAGGCACCCTGACTACCAGGCACCTTTGGTTCTTGCTGATACATGAACTTTCTAGAATATTGTTTCCAGATTGCCCACAACCAGCCTAAAGAACAAACACTTCTTCCTCTGGGACTCGGCTCTTGTCCCAGAACTAGCCAGGCTTCAATTCTCCCACCCCCTTTATCTGTAAATACTTTCAAAACAGTGTACATTTTCCCCAAGTTGTTTGCATAAAAGAGCCCATCAACCTAGGACTGCAGACACATGGCCTCCCTCACCTAGCCTGCTGCTGGTGGTTTAGACTTCATTCCCAGGGCCTGGTTCTTTTCTGACTAGCGTGTGGGTCAATAAAGCCTTTCAGAAAAACTTTGCCATGAATGATTTTTGGTTTAACACTAGTTATGGCTAAGTGGAGCTGTTCCACTTGAATTTTATATTATATATATATTTCCCCCCCTTTTTTTTCCTTCTTCCTCCTCTTAAGTGAGAAGCTGGGAGGCAGAGATACAGACTCCCGAATGTGCTCTGATTGGGATCCACCAGTCAAGCCCCCTATGGGGCAATGCTCTGTCCATCTGGGGCTGTTGCTCAGGCAACTGTGCCTGAGGCAAGGCCATGGAGCCAACCTTAGTGCCTGGGACCAACTTGCTCCAACCAAGCCGTGGCTGTGGGAGGAGAAGAGAGAAAGAAAAGGGGGAGGGGGGAGGAGCATCAGACGGTCACTTCTGTGTGCCCTGGCTGGGAATTGAACCTGGGACATCCACCGACCAGGCCAATGCTCTTCCACTGAGCCAACTGGCCAGGGCCTACCTGAATTATATTTAAAGACTAAGATCCCGTGTTTGCAAATTGCCTGGAAATGCACAACAAATAAGATGATTTTTAGATGGATAAAGGGATAGAGATTTTTTTTTTTTGAACGATAGATAATATATGTAACAAAACAGTTGTAGAATCTGGAATGTATAATTGTTAACTGTATGGTTCTTTCAACTGTTCTCTATGTTTTTATAATAAAATGGGGGGGAGCCCTAAAATCATGGCCACTCTACATGGGTGTGTGTGTAGCAGATTCACCAGGGCAGAGAGCCTCAGCTCCCCGCTAGGGCCCCCCTCTCTCTCCTGCAGTGGACAACTCGGCTGTGCTACAGGGCCCAGAGGCACTTCGAGAAGTGTCAGTTTTGGACACACTTGTGTTTAGGAGGAAAGTGTCAGTCCCCTGCAAACAGGTTTAGTAGAGTGGTTGCGTGGGCAGGGGTGGTGATGAGTAACGTGACAGCAGTGCCCAAAAGATGGTCTGGCTAAGTCCCTGCCATGGACGTTGTGACAAGACAGGCTTTCACTGGAGAGAAGGCCTTGGTTCAGCGGGCCTGGGGTAGGACTCAGGAAGTCTCTGACTTAACTAGTGATTTCCAGGTGATTCTGCTGTGAGGCAGGTTTGAAGACATTCTTTGTAGGAACTTGACAGAAGAAAAGGATTGAGACTTGTTCGTGCAGTGTTCTCCGAAAATGAAACAACTGGGTAGACTTCATATTTGCAGAAGGAAACAGGGCAGTGGAGAGAGGCGGGAACTGGTGACAGAGAAGTGACTCCCCTTGGCCCGAGGTTTCTGGGACTTGAGGTGTCATCATTGAAAGGGCTCAGGCTTGGAGAGATGTGAGCTGGGTTAGGGGTGTATGTAAGGCTTCCCCCAACACTTGTCTGCTGTTGTCTCTCTAGTTTTAAAATAACACAAAAAAGAAATTTTCCTTTATAGAAAATAATTCTTTAAAAGCGAAAAGCCAACCCTGAATACAAGGCATAATCTTAAAGGTCATTTTGGGCTCAGGCCAATCGTCACCACCATTGTTTAATTTTATGGTGACAACAGTGTGGTGGGCAGGGAGGGAGGCAAGCCTGGAGGCCTTGGGGAAGTGGCCCAGAGTCCTGTGGAACGGGTCAAGGAAGGTGTATGACAGGGAGCGGAGGTGACTGGGGCTGCGGGAAGGGCTGCCTTGTTTTCTCCTTGCACCTCTGCACTTCATGCTACCCTGGCTGTGCCCTGGAGAACAGGGACAGGATCGGACAGGGTCTCCGCTATATCCAGGTGGCCCTGGGTTGGGTGCTCGGGGCAGCGCGGGGTGGGGGGGCGCAGCAGGGCTAACCCCCTGACCCTCCAGACTCAGTCCACGAGAGGGAGGGTAGTGTTATCAAGGTGCCAGCGCCGGCCCATAGGCAATCGCAAAGGGCAGCTTCCTGGCATGGGTTAGCGCCCCCAGAGCAGAAGAAGCCTCGCCTTTGCCGTGTGAGACTCAGAAGCAGGACCTGCCTGGGGGTGGGGGTAGGTTTCGGGAGTACTTATACCTGGCCTGTGGTAGTGCAGTGGATAGAACCTCGACCTGGAACGCTGAGGTCCCTGGTTCAAAACCCAAGGCTTACCTGGTCAAGGCACATACAAGAAGCAACTACTACCAGTTGATGCTTTCCTCTCCTCCCCCCCCCCTTTCTCTACTTTCGCTAAAATTAATAAATAAAAATTTCAAAACAAAAAACTACTTGTGCAATGCGCTCAGTTCAGCACCTGACAGTAAATGCTCTGTGGATGTAGCTATTACAACAAATGCATATTTCATGTAGAAAATGGTTGAATGTCCAGCAAATGCAAAAAACCTAGTACCTATGAACCTCCACCCAGACATATATATCTACTGACCACACAGCGGTATCGTCTCAGCCCTTCCCCATAGACTGTTTTTAACAAAAATGAGACCATACTCGACAGCTCATTTTGAATCACTTTTCAAGGACATCTTTCAACATCAGTATTTATAAAACATTCTTTTAAAAGGCTGTACATAATTTATTCGACCCATCTGCATTTGTTGTGTTCTTCTGTTGCTCTTCATTTTTTGCTGAACAGATCACGGGCATCTTGTGCACGTTGTTGCTAACTCTCCGGAACCGGTGTCAAAAGCCCTGGATGCGGTCCTCCGCTCCGCACTTCTTCCTTCCTGCCGGTTGGGCGGCCGGCGTCCGCCAGGGGGCGGGCGGGAGCTGCGGACGGAGCTCGACTGCGCATGCTCGCGCCTCTGGGAACACGTGCGGCGGGCGGCGGCGGCGGGGCGGGAGGGGAAAGGTAGGAGGTGAGAGGTGAAGGGGCGGAGAGCTGCGCGGCCGTCTGGCGGCCGGGAGAGAGAAAGAGAGGGCGGGCGCCACGCACCGGACCGCGATCCGGGAGCGCGCACGCCGCGCCGCGCCCCGCCCTCGGTACTGCCGCCGCCGCCGGGGAGCAGCTGCCGCCACAGGTACCACCGCGCGCGTCCCCACGGCGCCTGCTCGCGGGCCCCGGCTCGGGCCTTCCGCCGCGCGGCCCCGGGAGCCCCGGGATGGGAGGTGCCTCGGGCGCGGGCGTGGGCGCTGTCCAGCAGCTGCGCCGCCCAGGCGGGGAGACCGCAGCCTGGAGCGGGGCCGGCCCGCCGCGGCCCCCGTCCGCCCCCCCCCCTCCGGCCCCAGGTGACCGCCGCCGGGAGGGGGGTCTCGCTGCTGCGCCCCTGGCCCCGCCGGCCCCGGGGAAGCTGTCGGTTCTAGAACCTGCCTTTGGGGCTGTCCGGGCTTTCCGGAGTGCGGGGGAGAGCACGCTGCTCACTCCCACCTCTTCTGGAAGATCTGATTGAGAGACACCACGTAGCTTGGGTGGGTTTAGCTTGGTTTCTCGTTTTCTGTGTTGCTGAAACCCACACTCGGCTCGCTAGCGTGGCCTGTTGACTTCTAGGTGGGCTTAGTACCTCTGTGTGCCACACAGGATTATAGCGTCACGACAGCATTAGCTGCTGAGAGCTCTGGGTCCAGCCTGTTTGCATCGCGGAAAGGCGTACAGGTGGGCATGCTGCTGGGCGGAGGGGGTTCGGGCTGGAGTTTCCCCTCGGTCGCCCACCTCCTGCCCTACCTTGTGTGGTGACAGCGCTGCGTGTGACTAAACCCTTTCCGGAGATTTTGTAATAATGCTTGTACAGAGGGTGTAGAATGATGTTAGCCTGTGTGGGTTTTCTCCCGTCTAACCAAACGTTTCGTGGAGTTGGGTTGTGCAGCGTCCTCGATGATGTGCTGTCCTCTCAGGATACCGTGCTGACGATGGAAGCTCTTACAAGGGAGCCGGGGACAGGTGTGTCGTCTTAGCGCTGAATACCTTTTAGCTGTTTCTGAGAGTGATGCCCAGTTGACGACCCGTACTTTTTAAAAATTGTATGTCAGTCAATACAATTTAGGTTTGAAGCGTGCTACACATTTGCAGCACTCCTACAGGGAGGGCACACAATGTAAAAAGTACTAAATATGTATAAAAATATGTCCTTATTCATTCTTTGGGTCATAGCTTGAAATGGAAAGAATTAGGTCTCAGGAGTCAGTCTGATGTTTGAGAGTTCTCTGTTTCGTTGTGGCAAAAACAGTACCTCTCTTTGTTGTAATCTCTGGCTTAGGGGACCCCCCCCAAGTCATCTAGTGTACTGTTGGACGATGGGTAAAAACGTCTACTCCAAGTTTATGACTAGAAAATGGAGGCATAAAGGTTGTGAATTGCCTGAGGTCGTGTGTGAGCAAATGCACTGTCCGTTGGGAAACAAACCGCACTTGTGGGTTCAGTACACACGCATTTCTTAACGTTCGGGGTAGACTTTAAGGAGGCTTACCCTCCTCGTGTCTAGCCCTCCATGTGAATGGGCCCAGACACCCTGAATGATGACACTTAGGTTTATGTGCTGTTTGCTTACTGGCTCTGACAGGTGCATCGTATAATGGTTGGTATCGCCACGCATGATCAGATGCGAAGCTGCCCCTCAGAGAGAAACTGGTTTCCCGGCGTTACCCAGCTTGTAAGTTGATAGCTCAGGCCTTCAAACCAGGCCTGCCTGACTACCACCTGAGCTACTCCTACTCTAACCTCCTTCTTCCCTGCGTTGGCCGATGAAACAAAGTCCAGGTGACTTCTTTTGCCACCCGAAACGATAGTTGTAGGTAAAATATTTATTGAGCACTTGTGTTATACTGTGCTGGGTGCTCTAATAATCGCTTATCTCAATCATAATAACCCAGTGAGATGATACAGTTATCACTCCCTTTACTGATGAGTTTTAGAGACGTTATCTGACTGGCCCTGGGTCACCTGGTAAATCGGGGCGTAGACCCAAGTTTGTCTGACAACAGAGTCAGTGCTCTTAAACTGTTTGCACCTGCTGGCGTCATAGTCCTCACCACTGTCCACTGGCGGGTGATGAGGTGAAGGAGGAAGGCAGCGTCACAGACTTGAGTCGGAGGTGGTGGAACTGAGCAGGAAGGAGACAGCAGTTTGGCTACCGCTTTTGACTGCTTCCACTTGAGTGGTTAGGAGCACTGCCTGGGGATGCTCGCGCCCTTGCTGGGCCACACGTAAGCTTTGCAGTGGAGTCCAAAGCGGGCAGGTGTGTGTGTATGTGTGTGTGTGTCAAGCATCAAGAGTGAACATGGGTCTCAGGAAAAAGAACTATCTTCACGTTTATATCAGCCTTACTGAATTTTTATTACATATTTTATAACGTACATATGTAGTATCACAGTAATATACGTACCTATCATTTATATATAAACATATTATACATATATTGGAGATATATACTCAAATTTTTGCTGTTGGGGATTCATAACCAAAAACATTTGTAAACCACTGGTTTATTGGATATTTCATATTTTTTAAAAGCATAAATTAAAAAAAAAGAGCATAAATTATGGCCCTGGCTTGGTAGTTTGGTTGGTTAGAGGGTCATCCCTAAGCACAGAGATTGTTGGTTCGATCCCCAGTCAGGGCACATACAGGAACAGAGCTATGTTTTTTATATGTGTGTGTGTGTGTGTGTCTCTCTTCCCCTTCCTGTCTCTGTCTAAAATCAACAAAATAAACATTGAAAAAATAAAAGCTTAAATTATGTGAAGCATTATACTAATCATTTGTTCCTGACCTGGAAGTCTAGAGAAGGTCAGTGTCATTTCACATAATCAGAGAGAATGGTGTTTCATATTTATAACCAGTTTAAATTATTTTAACATTGCAGTCATGAGTGTGAATGAGGATATCTGAACAGTCTGTGTCTCAAAGAAGCACTGATCTTAAGTTTGAAGCTACAGTGTGTGATCTGAAGCCCTTTGGAAGTTAAATTTTGTTGGACCTCTTCTTTCTGAAACATGTTAATTTCAGTTAGAAGCCAGTGAAACTAAAATAATCAGTTCACACAAATATGGCAGTTGTAATAGTGATATTTGTGCTGTTCCCCAACTTTAGAGTATTTTAAAATCATCTAAATATTGAAATTACAATTACTTACGTTGTAGCCCTATCACTTTTTTTTAAAATTTTTTTATTTGTTTATTTTTTTACAGAGAGTGAGTTAGAGAGAGGGATAGACAGGTACAGAAAGACAGGAACGGAGAGAGATGAGAAGCATCAATCATTAGTTTTTCGTTGCACATTGCAACACCTTAGTTGTTCATTGATTGCTTTCTCACATGTGCCTTGACCGCGGACCTTCAGCAGACCGAGTAACCCCTTACTGGAGCTAGCGACCTTGGGTTCAAGCTGGTGGGCTTTTTGCTCTAACCAGATGAGCCCACGCTCAAGCTGGCAACCTCGGGGTCTAGAACCTGGGTTCTCTGCATCCCAGTCTGAGGTTCTATCCACTGCGCCACCGCCTGGTCAGGCGCCTTATCACTTTTTACAAACTGGATTTGATTTTCTTCAGTTTATCCCACTGTAGTGGTTGGCACATTATCTCACAATGAGTTGTTCCAAAATTCTAGCTAATTTAGAAAATAGCTTTATCATCTTCCAGCTTGTCATTTCATAATTGAATAGATTAGTATTTATTCAGGGTTTAGGTTAAAATAACAGTGGGTTTTGAGCAAGAAATACATTTATTTTCTAGACAAGATATTTTTTTTATCTAAGTGAGGCATTATTACTTATACTAGTAATATAATTATACTATAATTATACTAGTGGTTCTTAAACCTTAGCATTAAAAAATCACCCGGAGGCCTGACCAGGCAGTGGCACAGTGGATAGAGCATTGGACTGGGATGCGGAGGACCCAGGTTCAAGACCCCGAGGTCGCCAGCTTGAGCACGGGCTCATCTGGCTTAAGCAAAAATTTACCAGCTTGGACCCAAGGTCACCAGCTTGAGCAAGGGATTACTCAGTCTGCTGAAGGCCCACAGTCAAGGCACATGTGAGAAAGCAATCAGTGAACAACTAAGGTGTCCAAACGAAAACCTGATGATTGATGCTTCTCATCTCTCTCTGTTCCTGTCTGTCTGTCCCTATCTACTATCCCTCTCTCTGACTCTCTGTCCCTGTAAAAAAAAAAAAAAAAAAAAAAAAAAAAATCACCCCGAGGACTTGTTTTAACCCCACCTCCAGAGTCGCAATTCTGTAAGTCCGGTTGGCCCCAGAATTTGAATTTCAGGCAAATTACCAGGTGTTGCCGCTGCTGGCCCCGGGAACCATACTTTGAGAGCCAGGGTTCCGTACAGATGCACCTAAAACCAGAGCATGATGCCACTATTTAATGTTTCATGCTGAATAGCACTAGTCATTCTTAGAGTATTGTTTTGCCAAGTACATAGCAGGCTGTGGGTTTTTAGTCAGTTTTTTCCTTATTTTTAGGTGAGGTTATGATGAAATTGTATTATTTTAACATTTTATTTACTGGTTTTAGAGAGAGTGTGCTCATGTGAGCAAGAGAAATATAAAGCCCTAAAACATAAATGAGTGGAAACATTGATTCCACTCATTCATGCATTAATTGGTTGATTCATGTATGGGCCCTAACTGGGATCAAACCTGCAACTTTGTCATATCAGGATTGATGCTCTGAACTCCCTGGCCAGGGCAAGATTGCATTTTCAATTATAGTGTGATTTCTACTCTTTTCCTGCAATCTCATATTTCTAAATTTCTTCAGGGATTAGGTTTTTTATTGTTGTTGTTGTTGTTTTTTTTTCCATTTTTCTGAAGCTGGAAACAGGGAGAGACAGTCAGACAGACTCCCGCATGCGCCCGACCGGGATCCACCCGGCACGCCCACCAGGGGCGATGCTCTGCCCACCAGGGGGCGATGCTCTGCCCATCCTGGGCGTCGCCATATTGCGACCAGAGCCACTCTAGCGCCTGAGGCAGAGGCCACAGAGCCATCCCCAGCGCCCGGGCCATCTTTGCTCCAATGGAGCCTTGGCTGCGGGAGGGGAAGAGAGAGACAGAGAGGAAAGCGCGGCGGAGGGGTGGAGAAGCAAATGGGCGCTTCTCCTGTGTGCCCTGGCCAGGAATCGAACCCGGGTCCTCCGCACGCTAGGCCGACGCTCTACCGCTGAGCCAACCGGCCAGGGCCTGTTGTTGTTGTTGTTTTTAATACAAGTCATCTATGTTGAAGAAACATTAATAGGTGCGCACGCACACATACACACACAGAGTTAAGTTGTCTGATCCTTCTCTCTATATTGGGATCATGCTCTTTTGTATCCATTTTCTATGTTATTTTGTGATCTTTTTTCTTTTCCTTTTTCTTTTAAGTGAGAGGGAGATAGACTGACTACCACATGCATTCCAACTGAGATCCACCCAGCAGCCCGTCTGGGGCTGATGCCAGCTATTTTTAGCACCTGAGGCCAATGCTCAAACCAATCAAGCCACTGTCTGTGAGAGGGAAAGAGAGAGAGAAGGGGGAGAGGGAGGGGAAGAGAAGCAGACGGTCGATTCCATGTGTACCCTGACTGCGAATTGAACCTGGATGTCTGTATGCTGGGCCGATGCTCTAGCCACTGAGCGGACTGGCCAGGACTGTGACCATCTTTTCATGTGAACTATTCTACAATTTTTTTTATTTTCATTACAGAGACAGAGAGAGGTATAGATAGGGACAGACAGGAACGGAGAGAGATGAGAAGCATCATTAGTTTTTCGTTGTGCATTGCAACACCTTAGTTGATCATTGATTGCTTTCTCATGTGTGCCTTGACCGTGGGCCTTCAGCAGACCAAGTAACCCCTTGCTCGAGCCAGTGACCTTGGGTTGAAGCTGGTGAGCTTTTGCTCAAATCAGATGAGCCCGCACTCAAGCTGGCAACCTCGGGGTCTCAAACCTGGGTCCTCGGCATCCCAGTTCGACGCTCTATCCACTGTGCCACCGCCTGGTCAGGCTATTCTACAATTTTTTAAAAATTATTTTTTATTTATTTATTCATTTTAGAGAATAAGACAGAGAGAGAGAAAGAAGGGGGGAGGAGCAGGAAGCATCAACTCCCATATGTGCCTTGACCAGGCAAGCCCAGGGTTTTGAACCAGCGACCTCAGCATTCCAGGTCGACGGTTGATCCACTGTGCCACCAGAGGTCAGGCTACAATTTTTTTTAAATATAAAATCTCATTTATTTTTATGTTTTTCAGTAACTTTCTCCTTTGAGCAGCCTGTCCAACCTAACATGCAGTATTTGGCTGTGGGCTGGGTTTTGCCTTTCAGAGGACTGCTGTCACTCAGGAAGTCTCCAATCACAGTCTCTCTCTTCTGTGACATTCCTCCGTTGCTTCCCACTCTCACGATCTGCCCTAAGCTGGCCTACTCAGCCCTTCTTTCCTCTACCAGCTCATGTTTGTACTCATCTGCATGGGGTGATTGGGTTCTTTCTTTCAGACCTGAGTCCATTCAGTCACCTTTGTCACCCCAGTTACAGGAACATCAAGACCTGCCTTTACAGACAACAGAGAATGTTACATATCATAGTCTTGTCCAGGAGAATAATCTTTTTTGGGGGGAGGGGGAGAGAAGCATCAACTCATAGTTGTGTCATTTTAGTTCTTCATTGATTGCTTCTCATATGTGCCTTGACCGGGGGTGGGGGTAGCTCAAGCTGAACCAGTGACCTTGGGTGCAAGCCAGCAATCTTGGGCTCAAGCCAGTGACCATGGGATCATTTTTTTTTTTTAATTTTTTTTTTATTTTATTTATTCATTTTTAGAGAGGAGAGAGACAGAGAGGGAGAGAGAGGAGAGAGAGACAGAAGGGGGGAGGAGCTGGAAGCATCAACTCCCATATGTGCCTTGACCAGGCAAGCCCAGGGTTTCGAACCGGCGACCTCAGCATTTCCAGGTCGACGCTTTATCCACTGCGCCACCACAGGTCAGGCCATGGGATCATTTTGATGATCTTGTGCTCAAGCCAGTGGCCTTGGGGTTTCGAACCTGGGACCTCAGAGTCCCAGGCTGATGCTCTGTTCACTGTGCCACCACCAGTCAGGCAAGGAGAATAATCTTGAATTCTTTACCTTCTAAAAGCTATCCCGAGCTTAACTGTGAGACGGGACATCCCGGGTTCTGTGCCGGAAGCCATTTCAGCGCACCGTTCCAGGCAGTGTTCTGCTTTTGGATTATTAGGAAGCAGCCTAACTCTGGCCCCTCTTCCAAGTTAGTTTTTTTTTCCCCCCCTTTTTTTTTTTTTTTTTTTTTTTTTTGTATTTTTCTGAAGCTGGAAACGGGGAGAGACAGTCAGACAGACTCCCGCATGTACCCGACCAGGATCCACCCGGCACGCTTACCAGGGGGTGACGCTCTGCCCACCAGGGGGCGATGCTCTGCCCCTTTGGGGCGTGGCTCCACCACGACCAGAGCCACTTCAGCGCCTGGGCAGAGGCCAAGGAGCCATCCCCAGCGCCCAGGCCATCTTTGCTCCAATGGAGCCTCGCTGCGGGAGGGGAGGAGAGAGAGAGAGGAAGGAGAGGGGGAGGGGTGGAGAAGCAGATGGGCGCCTCTCCTGTGTACCCTGGCTGGGAATCGAACCCGGGACTTCTGCACGCCAGGCCGATGCTCTGCCACCGAGCCAACTGGCCAGGGCCCCAAGTTAGTTTTTTACTGAACTCTCTCTCTTGCAGGGTCTCATCAGCTTGCATTGAGATCTAGATAAAAAGTCCCCAAGAAAACCTGTGAGGCCAATTAGAAATTTTCTTCAGGTTCAGGGTCTGGGATGGCCATGTCTCTTCTGAGCAACTGTTTTGATTTTGTCTAGAGTACAGGTATGGGCAAAAGTAGGTTTACAGTTGCTTGTATGGAAAAAGACATGCAGATTATGATTATTACAGTAGTTTAATTAACTCAAAAGAGTGTCACAATGCAGCCGTAAACCTACTTGCAAAACTGGAACTCCGTGCCCCAGACAGCAACTCCCCAGACCCTGGCCACCACCATGCAACTTCTGTCTCCCTCTGAATTTTCCTCTTCTAGCCTCTCGTCTGACTGGAATCATGCTACATCTGTCCTGTTGTGACTGGCTTATTTCACTCAATGTCATGTTTTCAGTGTTCATCCATGTTGTAGCGTTTGTCAATTTCATTGCTTTTTCAGGCTAAATAATATCCTATTGTATGTATATCTACATTTTGTTTATGTCTTCATCTGCCAGTGAATATTTGGGCAGTTCCTATCTCTTGCCACTTGTGAATAATGCTGTTATAAATACGGATATACAGAAAGCTATTCGAATGTCTACTTTGAATTCTTTGAGTATATACTTAGGAGAGGAATTGCTGGATCACATGGTAAGTCTATGTTTAATTTTTGAGGAACCATTAAACAATTTTCCGTAGTGGCTGCATCATTTTACATTTCCCCAGGGATGCACATGTGCTCCCAGTTCTTCACATTCTTGCCAACACTTGTTATTTTCCTTTCCTTTTCCTTTTCCTTTTCCTTCCTTCCTTCCTTTCTCTCTCTCTCTCTTCTTCTCTCTCTCTCTCTTTCTTTCTCTCCCTCTCTCCTTTCCTTTCCCCCCTCCCTCCCTTCCTTCCGAGAGACACACACACACCAAAGGTAGAGAGATGAAAACCATCAATTTACAGTTGCAGACCTTAGTTGTTCATTCATCGCTTTCTCATATGTACCCTCACTGGGGGGCTCCAGCAGAGTGAGTGACCCCTGGCTCAAGCCAGCGATCTTTGGCCTCAAGCCAGTGACCATGGGGTCATGCCTATAATCCCACGCTCAATCCCCCAGTGACCCTGCTTTCCAGCTGGTGAGCCTGCGCTCAAGCCAGCGACCTCAGGGTTTTGAACCTGCGTCCTCAGCATCCCAGGTTGATGCTCTGTCCACTGTGTACCTGGTCGGGTCCAGCACTTGCTATTTTCCATTTGTTTACTTGTGTTTATTTTTTAATAAAGCCACCCTCAGTGGGTGTGGAACGGTATTTCACTGTGTTTTGACGTATAGTTCCATGATGGCTGGTGATGTTGAGAATCTTTCCATGTGCTGGTGTCCATTTGTAGATCTTCTTTAGAGAAATGTCTTTCAAGTCCTTTGAATCAGGTTGTCTCTGTTTTTGTTGCTAAGTTGTAGGAGTTTTTCATAGATTCTGGATATTGGCGCTGGCTGGTGGCTCCATGGACAGTGTCGTCCTGGCTCCCTGAGGTCATGCTTTCTATCCCCATCAGTGCTCATATGAGAAGCAACCAGTGAGTGCACACCTGAGTGGCACAAATTGATGCTTCTCTCTCTCCCCCTTTCTCCTTCTCTCCTGCTCTCTCTCCCTCTCTCTCCCCCTCTCTCCCCCTTTCTCCTTCTCTCCTGCTCTCTCTCCCTCTCTCTCCCCCTCTCTCCCCCTCTCTCCCCCTTTCTCCTTCTCTTCTGCTCTCTCTCCCTCTCTCCCCCTTTCTCCTTCTCTCCTGCTCTCTCTCCCTCTCTCTCCCCCTCTCTCCCCCTCTCTCCCCCTTTCTCCTTCTCTCCTGCTCTCTCTCCCTCTCTCTCCCCCTCTCTCCCCCTCTCTCCCCCTTTCTCCTTCTCTCCTGCTCTCTCTCCCTCTCTCCCCCTTTCTCCACTCTCTCCCCCTCTACCCCCTTCTCTTCCCCTCTCCCCTCTCTCCCCCTCCTCCCCCTCTCCTCCTCTCTCCCCCTCTCTCCCCCTCTCTCCCTCTCCTTCCCTCTTTCTCCCTCTCTCTTCTTCTCCCCTTCCTCTCCCCCCTCCCCCTTTCTCTTCCCTCCCTCCCCCTTTTTTAAATCAATGGAAAAAATTTAAAACATGTATATTTTCTGGATATTAATACCTTATTAGATATACGACTCACAAATATTTGTTCTCATTCTGTGGGTTGTCCACGCTGTTGATAGCTTCCTTTGCATAAAAATATTAATTTTTATTAAGTCCAATTTGTCTACCTTTTCTGTTGTTGCCTATGCTTTTGAGAAATCCTCAAATCCAATACCATGAAGGTTTCCCATTTTCCCTTAAGAGTGTATAGTTTTAGCTATTATTTGGTCTTTGATCCATTTTGAGTCCGTTTCTGTCTGAGGGAAGGGCCCAGCCTCATTGTGTGTGCGGCTCCCATTTCCCAGCTCCGAGGAAGAGGGCCCAGGTGAACTGCATCTCTGGGCTCTTCTTTCCGCTCACAAACTGCTGTTGCACATTTTGTGTTTGGAATGGCACCATCTTCCTGCGGCATTTGTATTAAAAGCTCTTGAGATAATAAAATAGAGACTCATCACACCTCCACTGTGGTGTAAACCACCCAGAACCCTGGTGCTCTCAGCAGACCACACTCAGCAAACCAGGCAAGAGGCCTCCGTCCTGTGTGGCCTGGATGTGCCCCTGTGTGGCTGGGAGCAGGAGGCCGTTCCCGGCCATGCTCCTGTCTGCACCTGCTGGGACCGAGGCTAAGGGCACCTTCCCCCCTGGGCCAAAGGTCTGGTCTTGTGAAATAGCAGGGATTGCCCGATTGGGCTCCTGGGTTGTTTCTAGCTTTTAACCAGTTTCTTTGCCCATGATGATAGCAGAGGTCAGTTCAGTCCCTTTGTTAGTCATTCCTGACCAGAACAAGAGAGGATAAGAATTTAGGTAGCTGGGGCCCTGGCCGGGTAGCTCAGTTGGTTAGAGCATCATCCCAATACAATGTCCAGGTCAGACACAAGAATCATCCAGTGAGGCCCTGGCCGGTTGGCTCAGTGGTAGAATGTTGGCCTGGCGTGCAGGAGTCCTGGGTTCGATTCCCGGCCAGGGCACACAGGAGAAGCACCCATCTGCTTCTCCACCCTTCCCCCCTCCTTCCTCTCTCTCTCTCTCTTCCCTTCCCACAGCCAATGCTCCATTGGAGCAAAGTTGGCCGGGCGCTGAGGATGACTCTGTGGCCTCTGCCTCAGGCGCTAGAATGGCTCTGGTTGCAGCAGAACAACGCTCTGGATGGGCAGAGCATCGCCTCTAGTGGGCATGCCGGGTAGATCCCGGTCGGTCGCATGCAGGAGTCTGATTGCCTCCCCGTTTCCAACTTTGGAAAAATACAAAAAAAAAAAATCATAAATAAGCGGAACAACAATTCCATGTTCCCCCCTCCCCCTTCTCCCCCTCTCCTCCTATCCCTCTTCCCTTTCTTTCTCTCTCAAATCATAAAATAAGTTTAACTAAAATTTTTACTTGATTTTTAGAGAGATAGAGGATGAGGAGAGATGGGAGGGGGAAGGGAAGCATGACTTTATTGTTCTACTCAGTCATACATTCATCATCGGTTGCTTCCCTTGTGTACCCTGACCAAGGATTGAACCTGCAACCTTGTCATTTTGGAACGATGCTCTAACTCACTGAGCTAACCTGCCAGGACCTCACAAAAGAAAATCTAAAAGAAAGATTGTAGGTAGCTGCTGTTGTGAGAGAAAACCTTTAGTATTTGTTGATGTTCATGTACATGGCTCTTTGTGATGGCCTTCACAACCAGTTCGTGTCGTTTGGTCCCCCATCACTCTAGGTGTCACTGTGCCATCTCAACAGGTATTCTGATTACTCTCTTGCAAATATGTGTTCTCAGGCTTCAGATTCTCTGAAATCGGTTTTTTGTTTTTTGTTGTTTTTTTTACAGAGACAAGAGAGTCAGAGAGAGGGATGGATAGGGACAGACAGACAGGATAGGAGAGAGATGAGAAGCATCAATCATCAGTTTTTCGTTGCGACACCTTAGTTGATCATTGATTGCTTTCTCATATGTGCCTTGACCGTGGGCCTTCAGCAGACCAAGTAACCCCTTGCTTGAGCCAGTGACCTTGGGTCTAAGCTGGTGAGCCTTGCTCAAACCAGATGAGCCGCGCTCAAGCTGGCAACCTCGGGGTCTCGAACCTGGGTCCTCCGCATCCCAGTCCAACGCTCTATATCCACTGTGCTACCACCTAGTCAGGCAAAATCGGTTTTCTTATTCATGAACTGAAATTTCTTCCTTTTTTCAGTACTGTTAACTTGAAAATTCCTCCGGCTTATTTGGCTAATTTTGATGCTTAGAGAAACATTTTTTTCCTGTCCTGATCATTGGTCCGTTTTGTAAAGCAACATTCGGAAAAAAGCCCGTCTTTCCCCCAAAGATGACTTACCTGCTCCAAAGGTCTAGTTTAGCCTGGTAAACAGACCTGCAGTGACTTTCCACTCGGCACCAGATGAGGTGTGGGTGCTCCAGGGAACACAGAGGTGCTTCAGCTGTGACTGCTCCCAGGGGGGACCAGGCGGCCAGGAAGGCTGAGAGCCAGAGTGGGCCCGGGGCGGGGTGCGAGCACACAGGCTGACCTGGAGGGGGGGGGGCTGCTGCTTAGGCCGGGAAGCTCGGCTCTTTTCTTTTTTTTTTTTTTTAATTTTACCTTTTCAATGCGGGAAAACATTCACATGGCACAAAATTTAAAAGGTACAACAGGGTGTGCACGGGAAAGTTTCCCTTCCTTCTTGCCCCTGGCCGCCAGATCCTCTCCCAGAGGCAGCCAGTGCTCCTGGTCTCGAGTGTCCGGTCAGGCGGCTGTGTGCACAACACAGACACACACACGAGAGCCCTTCTCTTTTACATGAAGGTGGCTTCATATCCCTTGCTTTCTTCCTCTGTGGTAATAGTTCATTCTCAACACGTGAGAGCTTTCTCATTGTCTTTTACACTGTTCCGTCGTCAGGATGTACCTTCCTTTACTCACCCAGAGCTTTCCTGAGGGACACGGACGGTGTTGCAGGTTTTGCTGTTGCAGATAATACCGAGTGACCTTCCATAGGCACCAGCCCGGCATGGCCAGGTACAACTGTCCAGTCACTTACCGAGGCAGGAGTGCCAGGCTGGTGAGGGTATGCCTTTGCCATTTTGATGGCTCTTGCCAGATACATCTCCATAGAAGGTTTGTCCACACCTGCTCCTCAGCCGGGTGGCGTGCCTGTTACCCTCACCCTCCCTGGCACTGTGGTACCACACAGTTTGATCTTTGCCAGTCCAGTAGGTGAAAAAATAGTTTTTCTCTCTCCCCCCAAACATCTCAGTTCAAATTATAGAAAAGTTAAGAGACTAGTAGAATGAACACTTACAGTTTAGGTTGTTTTGATGAGTCTCTCATGTTGCTATAAGGTTGAAGGGCCATTTCCATTTGCTTTCCTGTGAAAAAGCTGATCATACCCTTGACCCATTTTCTATTAGGTTTTGGTTTTTAAAATTGATTTTTTAAAATTATTTATATATGAAGAAACTTAGCACGTTGTGGTGATGTGAATTGCTATTATATATTTTTCAGATTATTTATCTTTTTACTTAGGATGGTTTTATCATTAAAAAGTTTTGCTTCTCCTGACTGGTGGTGGCACAGTGGATAAAGTGTCAGCCTGGGACTCTGAGGTCCCAGGTTGAAACCCTGAGGTCACCAGCTTGAGCACGGGCTCATCTGGCTTGAGCGTAGGCTCGTCAGCTTGAGCATGGGGTTGCTGGCTTGAGCCCAAGGTCGCTGGCTTGAGTAAGGGGTTACTGGCTTGTCTGGAGCCCCCAGTCAAGGCACGTATGAGAAGTAATCAATGAACAACTAAAGTGACGCAACTATGAGTTGATGCTTCTTACTTCTCCCCTTCTTCCCCTCTCTCCCTCTCCTCCTGTCCCCTCTCTCCTTTACCCCTCTCCCTACTGTCTCTTTTTTTTTGTATTTTTCTGAAGTGAGAAACCAGGGTGGGGGTAGGTTGGGGGTTGGGTGGAGGCAGACAGACAGACTTCTGCATGCGCCTGACTGTGATCCACCCAGCATGCCCACCAGGGGGTGATGCTCTGCCCATCTGGGGCGTTGCTCCATTGCGGCCGGAACCATTCTAGCGCCTGAGGCAGAGGCCATGGAGCCATCCTCAGCACCTGGGCCAACTTTGCTCCAATGGAGCCTTGGCTGCAGGAGGGGAAGAGAGAGATAGAAAGGAGAGGGGGAAGGGTGGAGAAGCAGGTGGGCGCTTCTCCTGTGTGCCCTGACTGGGATTCAAACCCGGGACTTCCACACGCTGGGCCAACACTCTACCGCTGAGCCAACTGGCCAGGGCCCCTACTCTCTCTTCTCTCCCTCTCTCTTCTTCTCTTTCTCCTCTCCCTCTCTTGCTTAAAAAAAAAAGAAAGTTTTAGTTCTTAATTGGGTCATATTCATTGGCCTTTTAAGCCTTTAGGTTTCCTGATATGCCTAAAAGATCTTCCCTAGTAGAAAAATATGAAAAATTATTTTGTGGTTTCTGAAAGTACTTTTTATGTTTAATTTTTTACCTTGAAATTTTTTATACATCTGATTTATTTTGGTGTGAGGTGGAGGTCCAACTAAATGTTTTTCTGAATAGCCATGCATTCGTTGTAACACCTTTTACTGAACAACCCATCTTTCCCAGTAACTATCTCTCATCATTTACTATGTGTGATATATTTTGCCACATATCAATCATGTACACATTTTGGTCTCTTTCTGTACTTTCTCTTCTATGCATTATGTATTTCTGTGTTAGTAGTACATTGTTTTAAATACTCTAGCTTTATAGCATGCTTTAATATTTGGTAAATTCTCATTCATTATTGTCAATTTTGAGAATTTTCCTGTTTTCTAGATGTTAAATGAAGTCCTATTTGTTTTTATTGGGACTCGTACATTTTTAGGTTCATGTAGGAAGAGTGACATTTTGCTGATGAGTCTCCCCACTAAGAAGATTGCATAACTTTCTCTTTGTTCAGGTCTTCTTGAATGTCTCAGAGATTCCTTCGCATTTCTTAAGTTTATGCTCAGGTCTTTTTTGTTGGATTTTAGTGTTGTTGAAGCATTATGTCTCTACCTACTTGTTGGTGATGTATGTGAAGGCATTGATTTCTATATATTAATTTTCAACACCTTACCTGATGTTTTTTTTAAGAGTTTATTTGTTGCCTGACCAGGTGGTGGCGCAGTGGATAGAGCATCGGACTGGGATGCGGAGGTCGCCAGGGCTTGAGCACAGGCTCATCTGGTTTGAGCAAAAGCTCACCAGCTTAGACCCAAGGTCGCTGGCTCGAGCAAGGGGTTACTAACTAGGTCTGCTGAAGGCCCGCGGTCAAGGCACATATGAGAAAGCAATCAATGAACAACTAAGGTGTTGCAACGAAAAACTAATGATTGATGCTTCTCATTTCTCTCCGTTCCTATCTGTCTGTCCCTATCTATCCCTCTCTCTGACTGTTTCTGTAAAAAAAAAAAAATTGTTGATTTTAGAGAGAGGAGAGAGATTGAAAGGCGGGGTAAGAGCGTGAAACATCAACTCACAGTATTTGCTTTTTGTATGTGCCTTGACCAGGCAAGCCCAGGGCTTTGAACCAGTGACCTCAGCGTTCCAGATCAATGCTTTATCCACTGCACCCCCACAGGTCAGGCACCTGATTCTTTTATCTGCTGTAAAAGGTTTTCAGTTGATTCTCTTGGATTTTCTGGATATTATAGAATATTGTCTGCAAATAATGATAAATTTACCTTTTCCAGTTGTATGCCGTTTTCTTTCTATTGCCCAATGGTGCTCACTAGTACCTCCACAACAGCAGTAAATAGTGGTGGGGAGGCACATCCCCTTGTTTGGCCTCTGACTTTAGTGGGAATTCCTCTATCATGTTCCCCCTGGGCCTGATTTTAGCTTTGGGGTTGAGAAGGATATAAATACGTAGTTGAAGCTTGTGCCTTACATACATATATACATGCATAGTTATGCATTACTTAACAGTGGGGATCTTTTCTGAGAAATGTGTCATTAGGTGATCTTGTGTGAACATCACTGTATGCTTACACAAACCTAGACAATACAGCCAACTCCAGACCTAGGCTGTATGGTCCAGCCCATCGCTCCCAGGCTGCAAACCTGTACAGCCTGCTACTGCACTGAATGCTAGAGGCATTTGTAACGTGGTGTAAATATTTGTGCATCTAAGCTTATCTAAACCTAGAAAAGATACTGTAAAAATAAGGTATAAGTGGAAGAAGTGGTTCACCTGTACAGGGCACTTCCCATAAATGGAGCACGCGGGATTGGATGCTGCTCTGGGTGAGAGCGAGAGTGAGTGGGGAGTGAGTATCAAGGCCTGGCCGTGGCCGTGCACGACTGTGGACTGTAGAACACCGTCCCACACGCTCCCCTCCTGCTTCCTTCTGACAGGGTCGGAGTAGAACGTGGAAGCTGTCCGTGCTGCCCCACGCACAGGGAGGTGCGCTGGATGATTGAGAAATACTGAGGAGAGACTGGCTGGGTAAGGCATAGGTCACCGTCATACTGGCTGTCAGGACTGGGTGGCCCGAGGATCAGTAGGAATAAGACATCAAGATGTAAAGATGGAGAGATAAAGGAACATAGGGGACTGTCATAGCAATGTGGTGCACGATGAGCAGGGGTCACAGTAAGTGGGGTTCATAACAAAAGAGGGTGTTTAACATGGAGATGGTATAGAATTGAGAGCTCAGTATTCTCCACCCCTTTGCTTTGAGTCTTTTTGGGTCCTTAAAACTGAAGTGAGTCTCTTTTAGGCACTTCCAGTTGTGTCTTGTGGTTTATTCCATTCAACTGCTCTGTGACTTTTTTTTTTTTTTACAGAAACAGAGAGAGTCAGAGAGAGAGATAGGGACAGACAGACAGGAATGGAGAGAGATGAGAAGCATCAATCATCAGTTTTTTGTTGTGACACACCTTAGTTGTTCACTGATTGCTTTCTCATATGTGTGAGTAACCCCTTGCTCAAGCCAGCGACCTTGGGTCCAAGCTGGTGAGCTTTGCTCAAGCCAGATGAGCCCACGCTCAAGCTGGCGACCTTGGGGTCTTGAACCTGGGTTCTCCGCATCTCAGTCGGATGCTCTATCCACTGCGCCACTGCCTGGTCAGGCAAGCCTGGGCTTTTCTTTTTTGTTTGTTTGTTTTTCATTTTTCCAAAGCTGGAAACGGGGAGGCAGTCAGACAGACTCCCGCATGCGCCCGACCGGGATCCACCCGGCATACCCACCAGGGGGCAATGCTTTGCCCCTCTGGGGCGTCACTCTGTTGCGTCCAGAGCCATTTTAGCACCTGAGGCAGAGGCCACAGAGCCATCCCCAGCGCCCAGGCCATCTTTGCTCCAATGGAGCCTCGCTGCGGGAGGGGAAGAGAGAAACAGAGAGGAAGGAGAGGTGGAGGACTCCTGCATGCCAGGCCAACGCTCTACTGCTGAGCCAACCGGCCAGGGCCCTGGGTTGTTGTTTTTTAACCAGCGACCTCAGCGTTCCAGGTCTACGCTTTATCCACTGTGCCACCACTGGTCAGGCCTTATGTTTTTGATTTATTGTCACAATTTACATCTTTTTTATATTGTATACCCAATAACAAATTATTGTAGGTACAGTGATTTTATTTTATTTTGGCCAGAGAGACAGAGACAGGAAGGGAGAGAGATGAGAAGCATCAGTTCTTCATTGTGGCACCTTTAGTTCATTGATTTCTCATATGTGCCTTGACTGTGTGCTTCAGCAGACCAAGTGACCCTTTGCTCAAGCCAGCGACCTTGGGCTCAAGCTGGTGAGCCTTGCTCATACCACATGAGCCTGTGCTCAAGCTGGCGGCCTTGGGGTTTAGAACCTGGGTCCTCCACATCCCAGTCCAATGCTCTATCCCCTGTGCCACCACCTGGTCAGGCTAATTTTTATTAATTTTAATCTATTGTGTTAACATGGATTCAAGTGCCCCACTCAATATAACTCCCTCACCCCCACCCCCATGTCCCCCAATATATTTCCTTTGCCCCCCTTCCCCTAATTCTCTTCCCCCTTCCCCCTGGGATTTGCTGTTCTGTTATATAAATATAATACCGTATTTTTCACTCCATAAGACGCAGTCTCCCACCCACCCAAAGTGGAGGGGAAAATGCCCATGCGTCTTATGGAGCAAAAAATATAGTATTTTATTAAATATTTTAACACACCATTTGGTTCAGCATATTTTTTTTCTTATTTTCCTCCTTAAAACCCTAGGTGTGTCTTATGGTCAGCTGCGTCTTATGGAGTGAAAAATACGGTAGTTTTTTACACCATATTTTTACTGTATCTTTTCTGTTTGGATAGGGTGAGATATAGAGATACTTGCCTTTGTGTTACAGCTAACTACAGTAACCTGCTATACAGGTTTGTGGCCTAGGAGCAATCAGCTATATATAGCAGATAGCCTAGGCGTGTAGTAGGCTGTACCGTATAGGTTTGTGTAAGTGCACTGTGGTGTGTACACAGTGACGAAATCACCTAACCACACTTTTCTCGGAATATATCTCTGTTGTTGATGAGGTATGACTATATTAGAATATTCTGAATTTGACTATATTCTTATCTTTACTAATGTTTTTTATATTTTCATGTTACAAATTAGTATCCTTTACTTCCAGCTTGAAGAATTCATTTCAGCATTTCTTGTAAGGCAGGTCTAGTGGTAATGAACTCTCTAAACTTTTGTTTTACCTGGGGAAATATTTCTTTCTCCTTCATTTCTGAGGCTGGCTTTGCTGGGGGAAGTCTTCTTGCTCGGCACTTGTTCCTTGCAGCACTTTGAATGTATCATTCCTCCCTCTGTGGCCTATTAAGTTTCCGCTGAGAAATCCTGCCGATAGCTTTTAGGGCTCCTTTGTATGTGAAAAAAATTTTTTTCTCTTGCTGCTTTTAAAATTCTTTCTTTGATTTTAGGTGGTTTTATTAGAATGTGTTTTAGAGAAGATATTTTTGGGTTGACTTTTGGGGGACTTACGGGTTTTTTGAATTTGAATATTCAAATCTCTCCCCAGATTTTGGTTCATCTCAGCCATTACTTCCTTTAAAAAATAATTTATTGATTTTTAGAGAGAGAGGAAGGGAGAAAGCCAGATGAGAGAGAGGTCGATTTATTTTATTTTTCTTGCTGTCATTGGTTGATTTTTGCCGTCTTTGGTTGATTCTTGTATGTGACCTGTCTGGGAATTGAACCTACAACCTTGGCATGTCAATGGTGCTCTAACCAACTGATCTACCCAGCCAAGGCCTCAGCCATTCTTCCTCCCTCTCTCTCTCTCTCTCTCTCTCTCTTACTCGCTCTTTTTTTTTTAGCCTGCGACACAGGAAGAGAGAGAGATGAGAGGCATCAACTCGTAATTGCATCACTTTAGCTGTTTGATTGTTTTCTCATATGTGCCTTGACCGGGGGGCTCCAGCCGAGCCAGTGACCCCTTGCTCAAGCCAGTGACCTTGGACTTCAAACCAGCGACTGTGGAGTCATTTCTATGACCCCATGCTCAGGCCAGTGACCCTGCGCTCAAGCTGGATGAACCTGCACTCACGCTGGCGACCTTGGGGTTTCGAACCTGGATCCTCTATGTTCCAGGCCAGCTTTCTGTTCATTGCACCACCGCCTGGTCAGGCAAAAAAGTTAACTATTGCCTGACCAGGTGGTGGCGCAGTGAATAGAGGGTTGGACTGGGATGCGGAAGACCCAGGTTCGAGACCCCGAGGTCGCCAGCTTGAGCGTGGGCTCATCTGGTTTGAGCAAAGCTCACCAGCTTGGACCCAAGGTCGCTGTCTCGAGCAAGGGGTTACTCAGTCTGCTGAAGGCCCCCAGTCAAGGCACATAGGAGAAAGCAATCAATGAACAACTAAAGTGTCACAACGAAAAACTGATGATTGATGCTTCTCATCTCTCTCCATTCCTGTCTGTCTGTCCCTATCTATCCCTCTCTCTGACTCTCTCTCTCTCTCTCTCTAAAAAAAAAAAAAAAAGTTAACTATTATATCTAATAAAGATCAGTGGAAGCTGAAATCAACTAAAATCACATCAGAAGGATTTGTATATGCTGGAGATGGAAGTGAATTTTTTTTTCTCATATCGGAGTAAGAGTCTGTATGTAAGGGCCAGAGTAAAATGGTGGGACCCCCACCTCCTCCTGTGTTGCTGGTGTGTGTGCAGAGGGGACTGAGGAGGAGATTGGGGTGAGCAGGATCAGAATGTCCTGGAGAGCTTGGTTCAGGGACACTGAGGGGGTGGTCTGGGGCTTGTCAGAGGACCACGGTTGGAAAAGCCACCACTGGTTTATGGTCATCAGCCTTCAGGGACCCTCCTGATCGTCTGTCTCCGAAGCTGTGTATCTCATCAGTTTTTGTTTCCCTGTGGGAGGTGGAACAGAGGGTCCGGGGTGCAGGAGCGGAAGTGCTGCTTCCCCAGAGTCCTTTCTGCTGGGTGGTGAGCACCAGTGCTCCAAGTCCTCTGTTTGTGACGTCTGTCATGCTGCAGGTGAGCTTTGAACGGTGGAGCTTCTGTGAACACCACCGCTCCTCCGGCCAGCGGCTGTCACCTGGCTACTCTCTTCCTTGCTGATTGAACTGATCCACACAGGGTTCTTTGTATTTTCTAGAAGGTCCTAGACGGGAAAATTAAAAATTGCCTATGCTCTTAGGGCTTATGCTTCCAGGAAGCGGGGGTGGGGGGGTGGCCATTCCTTGTGAACTGGCTGTCGTGTGACTCATGCGCTTCTCATTCTGGTCTTGACACTTCCAAGGAGTCATCCCTCTGGACTGGCTTTTTATGAGGGAGCCTGATCAAGCCAAGACACTGTCTGAGCAGGTTCCTTGTGGCTTCAACAGCCGCTTGGAACAGAAGTGGGTTTCAACCTGGACTCGGTAGGAGAACGCAGTAAGGAAGGGAGCTCTAGATCCCCGGGCCTTCTAGAGGTCTCTGTTACAGTTTTATCGGGTGAAGGCCCTCTGCGTGGAAGCGACAGGAATGAGCTCAGCCCACGCAAGCCAAAGGAGGATTTGCTGGGTGGGTGTGGGCGGCTCACGGACTGGAAAGTCAAGCTGCTGAGCTCATCTTCAGAAAGGACCGGAGCCAGAGCAACCCGCCCTCTTGAGGCAGGGCCTCTTGGGGTGAATAAGGAGCCACATCCAGGTCCTGCTTCTTTCTGCTCAGAAGTCCAAGTCCAGGGGGAGAGGCCAGACCCACATGGCGTGGGTCAGGGAGGGACACCTTGCCTGAGAGTCCCCCGGGCCCGATCCGTGGAGAGAGGTGGTCCCCTGAGCCACCCGGGCTGCCGTTACTCTGGAGACAGAGAGCAGGAGGACCCATGCCTGCGTGCTCCCAGAAATACCTGGATGAGGAGCAGAGGCTTCTGCCTGGACTGCTGTTGGAGGGAAGCTCGGTTTTTGGCAGGAGCCTGGGTATTTTTGGTATTTTTATGTTGAGGGCTGACCCCACAGAACCTTCTTATCAGTGAATCACTGTTTGTTCGAGAATGTGTTTTTCGAGGGGTCAGCCCTGTGTGAAGGTTTTTCCTGAGGGTTCCCTCAGCCTGACCTGTGCACAGGGAGGGTCGGCAGAGAGCAGCTGAAGGTGATGTCTGGGACACACGCTTGCTTTCCTGAACACGTTCGAGAAAATGCTGTCTGGGGACTGGCCTTTTAGAAAGGCCTCCTAGGGAAGAGAGGGTGGGTGAGAGTGTGTTACCAGCGCCCCTTTGGTTAGACTGCCTTAGAGACTGCCCATGGTCACTGAGAGCTGGCCAGGGTGTGTGTGTGGTGGGGGATTGCTGTCTGCTGGCCTTGTATCTGGCATCCTGAAGCACGCCCCCACCCCGGCACTGCCACACACCCCGTCACCAGCACCCACCCTCCCAGCACTGCCACTGCACCCCTCCCCGGCACCAGCACCCCTGGCACTGCCACCCCGGCACCGCCACCCCTAGCACCGCCACCCCCGGCACTGCCACCCCAGCACCACCACCCCCGGCACCGGCACCCCCGGCACTGCCACCCCAGCACCACCACCCCTGGCACCAGCACCCCCGGCACCGCCACCCCAGCACCACCACCCCTGGCACCGGCACCCCCGGCACTGCCACCCCAGCACCACCACCCCCGGCACCGGCACCCCTGGCACTGCCACCGCAGCACCACCACCCCCGGCATCAGCACTCCCGGCAATGCCACCCCGGCACCGGCACCCCCGACACTGCCACCCCAGCACCACCACCCCTGGCACCAGCACCACCACCCCTGGCACCGGCACCCCCGGTACTCTTTGTTCACTTGCTCTTATCCCTTCATGCCAGGTACTGCAGATGGTGTCCATTGTCAGCGCCGTTCAGCGTGTGCCAGGCTGATCCATGGTCACTTTCCGGGATGGCAGCAAGGTGACTTCAGCTGAGGATGACCCTGACTGACAGGCTGCGTGAGAAGATATCTCAGGCCTTCTACAACCATGGGCTGTTCTGCGCGTCCTACCCCATCCCCATCATCGTCTTCACGGGGCTCTGCATCGTGGCCTGCTGGTGTGTTTCTGAGTGTCTGGGGTGCGGTAGGCCGGTGTTGGGGGACAACAGGTTTCCCCGACTGCTCTGTGGCCCTTAGACTGGGGATGCTTTTTATACAATGCTAAGTCTCACTGGAGCTGCTGCGTGGAGAGCCCTAGTCCTGGGGTTCAGCCACTGAACTAAAACAGTCCAGGCTGGGTCTGACTTTGGGAGTCAGCAGATGTGCTCCTGTCACTGGTCATCTATTTCAAAATTATGTTTAGACACTTTTAAGAAACCAGGATATCATTGAAAGGCACGGTTTTTAAATTTTCCTTAGCAGTAGTAGTTTCCTTTCGGTACCTAGTTAGGAGCGAGGGCTTCAGGGCCTGGCGGGTTGCTCAGTTGTTTAAGCATCATCCCGACAGGCTGAGGTTGCAGGTTAATCCCCGGTCAGGGCACATACAAGAATCAACCAATGACGGCATGAATAAGTGGAACAGCAAATTGATGTTTCTCTCTGCCTCTTTTTTTCTCTCTCTAAAAATCAATTTAAAAAGCGCAGGGGCCTTCAAGGCCAAGTCCATTGGAACAGGTCCTTGGACACCCTCATGCAGTCTTGAGCACATCCTCCAGAGACTGGGTTCTCTGCTCTCCAGGCATTTTCTGTCCCAGGGGAGCCTCCTTCTGTCCTCTTGTTGATTCGTGGAGCCTGCTGTGCTCACCAAGGACCGTTGTGAGAGCTATACCTGCCCTTGGTCGTGTCTGTCTGTCTGTCTGTCATAGGGCCCCATGGAATGATGACAGTGTTAAAAGAGAGGCTTGCTGTAAGATATCTGATGGTCCTTTTGGCTCTAACACTCTGACAGCCAGTGTTTTGTTTTGTTTTTTTAGAGACAGAGAGAGAGAGAGAGAGAGTCAGAGAGGGATAGACAGGGACAGACAGACAGGAACGGAGAGATGAGAAGCATCAGTCATTAGTTTTTCGTTGCGCATTGCAACACCTTAGTTGTTCATTGATTGCTTTCTCATATGTGCCTTGACCACGGGCCTTCAGCAGACCGAGTAACCCCTTGCTCAAGCCAGCGACCTTGGGCTCAAGCTGGCGACCTCGTAGTCTCAAACCTGGGTCTTCCACATCCCAGTCCGACGCTCTATCCACTGCGCCACCGCCTGGTCAGGCTGACAACCAGTCTTTTATGAAAAGATCTCCCCCACCTTACCCTTGTGTCTGAAAAAAATTCTGTTTCCAGATTCAGCTGAGGTTTGTAGCTGTTTTCAGTGCTGGGAGGTGGATGCATAGAGCTGGACTCACTGTTCAGTAGAGTGGTGAAGGATCCCAGGTTCTTCCCAATTAGGACTAAAAACTGAAACATCGCTCACTGAGAATTTCCTGCTTGTGTTTCAGATGTCTCTCAAATGTCTCATCAGTTCTCATCATAACCTTGGGAAACCCCTGTTAAATCTCCACTTAACTGAAGGAGGATGGAAATTTGGGCTTGTCTGCATAGTTAGTGAGCAGAGGGACAGGCTCAGATCCAGGCCGGGACACTGGTACCTGCGCCCATGCACTGTCACCCTGCTCTCCTCACCCTGGCTCATTGTGTTTGTACTGATGTACATCAGTACTGAAGTTGTACTGATGGTTCAGGTGTGTTGCCCGAGGTAAGGCCTGGGATGGGCCCAAGAATTGGCATGACCTGGGTTGGGCCCAAGAATTGGCATGACGAACACATTCCCACGCCTGGGGGCCACATCCTGAAAACCACTAGGCTGTGTCTTCCTTGAAAATTCCTCTGATGTTCTACCACGTCTCAGTTAGAAGTGTTTTCTCTCTTACTCTAGTTTCTGAAGAAGCAGTTTGTGGTGGCAGTCAAGGTTATTATCACTCTTACTGCCCATTATTGGGGTGGGATCCACTCCCCTCCACCAAATCCTCAGTCCCTCGGTGGCCCCTTCGATGCGCCTTTGCGCACAGGCGGTGGTGGGAAGTGTGAGGTGGGCGGACACCTTCAGTTAAGCTTGTGTTCCGTATGGGCCTGGAGATGGAGTTCTTGGGACTCCCTTCCACAATGATGGCGCTGGCTGCAGGAGAGGAAGGCTGTTTCACCTCCTCGCTCTTCTTCTGGAGTCTGGGTGTCGACAGCTGCTTGGGTGCACTTGGGCCATATCTCAATGAATCTATCACGTGTGTGTTGCAAAACAGACTGTCCTTGGACTTATGACGTGGGGGCCTCTGGTACGGACACTATGAGATGGCCAAGGTCTCAAGCACGAGGACAGCTCCTCAAGCCCGTGGGTTAGAGTGGGGTGGAGAGTTGGGGAAGAGACAGATGTGATAACAACATGTAAGCGTCTGTTTAGCGCGCTGCAGCCATTCCTGCCTCAGACCCCACCCGTGCTCTGGCCGGACGTCAGTCCTGGGGGAGGGCTAGGGGGGACCGAGCTGATGGAAGGGGAGGGAAACTGTGTTCAATGACCACCGCTTCTGTCAGGCTCTGGCGCTCCCACACGTGGCATTTCATGTGGTTGCCTGAGGTCCCGGGGGGGCTTGTCCTCCCCTAGTTTTCTGAAAGGTGAGGACGCCAGCGCGGAACGCCAGTCGGTGGCAGGTGCTGCAGCGGCAGGCGAGTGCCGTCCCAGGCAATGTGGCGCAGGAACATCGTGGGGCTCGCTGCCTCGTGCTAGTGCCGCGCATGATGCGCTGGCTGCTGGAACAGGAAGCCCAAGGCAGAGGGTGTCAGCCGGCGGCGGGAGGCAGCCAGCAGGATCTGCCCACACAGAGAGCGGAGAGGCTTTGCGAGGCCGGTGCCCCACGAGTCAAGCGGGGAGAGTGTCCGGTTGGGTCTCGGCCACTGCAAAGAAGAGGTTATGGTACATGCCACGTGCTGTGCCACCGGGTGCAAAGCAGTCCGCCCTCAGCATCCACCGTTTCTGCTGGAGACACGGTGGCAGTGCCATTAGACAGCGTGCATAGCCAAGGTGACCTGGCCTGGGGCAGTGGGGACAGTGTCAGCGAGGCTTCCTGTGGAGCACCCGGCCAAGCGCTGCGGGAGGGAACGTGCCCCCTTGCCACCTCGCCTCTGTACGGCCATGTCACTCAGCTTCCTTCCACAGAGGACAGGGAGGTCGTGCCCTGGTAGGCTGCTGGGGGCACCTGCGGTCTGTGGTCTCGTCTGTCTGATGGCTCTGTTTCCTCTTGTCTTTGCAGTCACCCTGTTTTTCTTCAAAGAGAAAAACTGGCTTGTGTTGTCACATTCTTTTTTTTTTTTTATTTTATTTATTTATTTATTTATTTATTTTTTTACAGAGACACAGAATGAGTCAGAGAGAGGGATAGACAGGGACAGACAGATAGGAATGGAGAGAGATGAGAAGCATCAATCATTAGTTTTTCATTGTGCGTTGCAACACCTTAGTTGTTCATTGATTGCTTTCTCACATGTGTCCTGACCGCGGGCCTTCAGCAGACCGAGTAACCCCTTGCTGGAGCCAGCGACCTTGGGTTCAAGCTGGTGGGCTTTTGCTCAAACCAGCTGAGCCGGTGCTCAAGCTGGCGACCTCTGGGTCTCGAACCTGGGTCCTCTGCATCCCAGTCCGATGCTCTATCCACTGCACCACCGCCCGGTCAGGCTGTTGTCACATTCTTAGTGCTATGGACTTATTTTCCCAAACCAGAATCTTTGTTATGTGATCTTAAAGGAGTTTTTATTTATTTATCTTATTCATTTTTTTTTAATGGAGAAGAGAGAGACATGTATGTGCTCTGATTGGGGATTGAAACAGCAATTCTGTTCCTCATACGGTGCTCTAACCAACTGAACTATCCAGTCAGGGCTAAAGGAGTTTTTAAAATATTTCTTAAAATCTGATTGGCTTAGAAAAAATTTTCCAAAGCTACATGTCCTCCTTGTAGAGGAGCTCACACCAGCCTATCCTGTAGAGGAGCTCACACCGCCTGTCCTCCTTGTAGAGGAGCTCACACCGCCTGTCCTCCTTGTAGAGGAGCTCACACCGCCTGTCCTCCTTGTAGAGGAGCTCACACCGCCTGTCCTCCTTGTAGAGGAGCTCACACCGCCTATCCTCCCTGTAGAGGAGCTCACACCGCCTGTCCTCCCTGTAGAGGAGCTCACACCACCTGTCTTCCCTGTAGAGGAGCTCACACTGCCTTCCTTCTGTAGAGGAGCTCACACCACGTGTCTTCCCTGTAGAGGAGCTCACACCGCCTGTCCTCCTGTAGAGGAGCTCACACCGCCTGTCCTCCTGTAGAGGAGCTCACACCAGCCTATCCTGTAGAGCTCACACTGGCTGTCCTCCTTGTAGAGGAGCTCACTCCACCTGTCCTCCTGTAGAGGAGCTCACACCGCCTGTCCTCCTTGTTTTTTTTTTGTTGTTTTTTTTTTTGTATTTTTCTGAAGCCAGAAACGGAGAGAGACAGTCAGACAGACTCCCGCATGCGCCCGACCAGGATCCACCCGGCACACCCACCAGGAGGTGACGCTCTGCCCACCAGGGGGCGATGCTCTGCCCCTCCGGGGCGTAGCTCTGCCGCAACCAGAGCCGCTCTAGTGCCTGGGGCAGAGGCCAAGGAGCCATCCCCAGTGCCCGGGCCATCTTTGCTCCAGTGGAGCCTCGGCTGGCTGTAGGAGGGGAAGAGAGAGACAGAGAGGAAAGAGAAGGGGAGGGGTGGAGAAGCAGATGGGTGCTTCTCCTGTGTGCCCTGGCTGGGAATCGAACCCGGGACTTCTGCACACCAGGCCGACGCTCTACCACTGAGCCAACCGGCCAGGGCCGCCGCCTGTCCTCCTTGTAGAGGAGCTCACACCAGCCTATCCTCTTTGTATAGGAGCTCACACCAGCCTGTCCTCCTGTAGAAGAGCTCACCCACCTGTCTTCCTTGTAGAGGAACTCACACCACCTGTCCTCCTTGTAGAGGAGCTCACACCGCCTGTCCTCCTGTAGAAGAGCTCACCCACCTGTCTTCCTTGTAGAGGAGCTCACACCACCTGTCCTCCTTGTAGAGGAGCTCACACCGCCTGCCCTCCTGTAGAGGAGCTCACCCACCTGTCCTCCTTGTAGAGGAGCTCACCCTGCCTGTCCTCCTTGTAGAGGAGCTCACACCGCCTGTCCTCCTTGTAGAGGAGCTCACACTGCCTGTCCTCCTGTAGAGGAGCTCACACTGCCTGTCCTCCTTGTAGAGGAGCTCACACCGCCTGTCCTCCTTGTAGAGGAGCTCACACTGCCTGTCCTCCTGTAGAGGAGCTCACACCGCCTGTCCTCCTTGTAGAGGAGCTCACGCCACCTGTCCTTGTAGAACAGCTCACACCACTTGTCCGCCTTGTAGAACAGCTCACACCAGCCTGTCCTCCTTAAGAGGAGCTCACACCGCCTGTCCTTCTGTAGAGCAGCTCAGTGCAGTCTGTCCTCCTATAGAGGAGCTCACACCGCCTGTCCTCCTGTAGAGTAGCTCACACCACCTGTCCTTGTAGAGGAGCTCACGCTGCCTGTCCTCCTTGTAGAGGAGCTCACGCTGCCTATCCTCCTTGTAGAACAGCTCACACCACTTGTCCGCCTTGTAGAAGAGCTCACACCAGCCTGTCCTCCTTATAGAGGGGCTCTGTGCAGCTGTCCTGTCTCAGCCTGCAATCCTCTGCGGCCAGAGCTGGCTCAGCCCCTGCGTGGGCCGGCTTCCCCCAGGATGCTTGCTGTGGCCAGAGACAGCCCTCCACAACTTCCTCCCAGCAGCTGAACTTTGGCTTTTGAAAGCAGTAGGAGAGAAGGAACTCTTTGTGTATACCGGATTCCTTTTTTTTTTTTTTAATTTATTGATTTTAGAGAGAGAGGAAGAGGGAGGGGGAGAGAAAGCGAGAGAGAGAAACATCAATTTATTGTTCCATGCACTTACTGGTTCTCATGTGTGCCCCGACCCGTGTGTGTCAGGACAATACTCCAACCAGCTGAGCTGCCTGACCAGGGCAAGGGATTCTTTGTAATGAGAATAATAGCTGATTTCACCTTAGATACCTTGGAGGCCAGAAGGCAGTAGGAGAACATATTTAAAGTCTTGAATGAAAAGAAAAAACGCAAGAATTCTATATTCTATAATACTATTCTTCAGTGATGAAGGAAAATTAAGATATTTCCAGGCAAACAAAAGCTGAGGGAATCTGTTACCAGTGGACCAGTTCTACAGGAAACAGTAAAGGATGTCTTTCAGGTTGAAGTGAAAGGGCAGTAGACAGTAATTTGAAACTGTAAGAAAAAAATAAAGAACACTGTCTGACCAGGTGGCGCAGTGGATAGAGCGTCGGACTGGGATGCGGAGGACCCAGGTTAGAGACCCCAAGGTTGCCAGCTTGAGCGCAGGCTCATCTGGTTTGAGCAAAAAGCTCACCAGCTTGGACCCAAGGTCGCTGGCTCCAGCAAGGGGTACTCGGTCTGCTGAAGGCCCGCGGTCAAGGCACATATGAGAAAGCAATCAATGAGCAACTAAGGTGTTGCAACGCGCAATGAAAAACTAATGATTGATGCTTCTCGTCTCTCTCTGTTCCTGTCTGTCCCTGTCTATCCCTCTCTCTCTGAAAAAAACAAAAAACCCCAGAAAAATAAAGAACACTAATCGAGGTAACCAGTATCATTGTGCTTTAGGTTTGGTTTGTAACCTCTTTCTTTCTCTTGTGTGATTTAAAAGGCAAAATGCATTAGATAGTCATTTTAAATCTGTTAATGGGCATACACTATAAAGAGTATAATGCAGGGGTCCCCAAACTACGACCCGTGGGCCACATGCGGCCCCCTGAGGCCATTTATCCGGCCCCCGCCGCACTTCCGGAAGGGGCACCCCTTTCATTGGTGGTCAGTGAGAGGAGCACATTGACCATCTCATTAGCCAAAAAGCAGGCCCATAATTCCCATTGAAATACTGGTTAGTTTGTTAATTTAAATTTACTTATTATTTTAAATATTGTTTTATTCCCGCTTTGTTTTTTTACTTTAAAATAAGATATGTGCAGTGTGCACAGGGATTTGTTCATAGTTTTTTTATAGTCCGGCCCTCCAACGGTCTGAGGGACAGTGAACTGGCCCCCTGTGTAAAAAGTTTGGGGACCCCTGGTATAATTTATGACAATAAAAATGTAAAAGGGGAGAAATAAAGATAGAGTGTTTGTATGCTACTGAAACTAAGCTCCTCAGACTGGATAACTTCAGTTGTCTTATTTTTAATTTTTTTTTTTTTTAATTTTATTTATTCATTTTTAGAGAGGAGAGAGAGAGGGAGAGAGGGAGAGAGAGAGAGACAGAGAGGGAGAGAGAGACAGAGAGAGAGTAGGGGGGAGGAGCTGGAAGCATCAACTCCCATATGTGCCTTGACCAGGCAAGCCCAGGGTTTCGAACCGGCGACCTCAGCATTTCCAGGTCGACGCTTTATCCACTGCGCCACCACAGGTCAGGCCAGTTGTCTTATTTTTAAGGTCATGCCCTTCTGCCTGCTCAAATCTGCTGTTGAACTCCTCTGACAACACTATTCAATCTAGATTGTTATAACTTGTTAATAATAATTGTAATCTGCAAGGAAACTACTAAGAAAATAACTTTTAAAATACACAGATAAGGCCCTGGCCAATTGGCTCAGTGGTAGAGCGTTGGCCCAGCGTATGGAAGTCCTGGGTTTGATTCCCAGCCAGGGCACACAGGAGAAGCACCCATCTGCTTCTCCACCCTTCCCCCTCTCCCTTTTCTCTATCTCTCTCTTTCTCTCCTGCAGCCAAGGCTCCATTGAAGCAAAGTTGGCCTGGGTACTGAAGAAGGCTTCATGGCCTCCTCCTCAGGCACTAGAATGGCTCCGGTCGCAACAGAGCAACGCCCCAGATGGGCAGAGTATCGCCCCCTGTGGGCTTGTCGAGTGGATCCTGGTCAGGCACATGTGGGAGTCTGTCTTTCTGCCTCCCCACTTCTCACTTTAGAAAAAAAAAACAGATAAGGAAAGAAAACAATCAAATGAATCAAATACAAAAAAAAGGCAGCCCTGGGGGAATTGAGGAACAAAAATCATATATAAGATGTATAGAAACAACTAAATGGCTCAAGGAAATCCTTCCTTATTAGTAAACACTTTAAATGTAAATGGATAAATCTCTCGTTAAAAGACAGAGATTGACGGATCAGTGACAGAATCCATCTCTGTGCCGTCTACAAGAAACTTTAGGTATGCGCTACACTCCAGATGTAAGAACACAAAGAGGTTGGAACTAAAAAGGAGACAAAGCACATGTATTCAGGCCCTGGCCGGTTGGCTCAGCGGTAGAGCATCGGCCTGGCGTGTGGAGGACCTGGGTTCGATTCCCAGCCAGGGCACATAAGAGAAGCGCCCATTTGCTTCTTCACCCCGCCCCTTCCTTCCTCTCTGTCTCTCTCCCCCTTCTGCAGCCAAGGCTCCATTGGAGCAAAGATGGCCCGGGCGCTGGGGATAGCTCCTTGGCCTCTGCCCCAGGCGCTAGAGTGGCTCTGGTTGTGGCAGAGAGATGCCCCGGAGGGGCAGAGCATCGCCCCCTGGTGGGCAGAGCGTCGCCCCCTGGTGGGCAGAGCTTCGCCCCTGGTGGGCGTGCCAGGTGGATCCTGGTCCGGCGCATGCGGGAGTCTGTCTGTCTCCCCGTTTCCAGCTTCAAAGAAAAAGAAAAAAAAAAACACATGTATTCTATAAAATGAATCTGGAAAATTCTGATCTAGGTGGCATCTGTTTCCTCCCTGCACTGAAACTGTGATTCCAGTGTTATGTGCATTCTTCCGGTCCTAGCAGGGAGGATGCAGAGCAGCTGCGGTGGTCTTGTCACTGTCATCTTAACGCAGACTCTGTCTCCCATCTTGGCCTAACTCCCCTCTTGTTCGTCCCAGCTACCCACTGCTGAAGCTCCCCTTGCCGGGAACAGGACCTGTGGAGTTCACTACTCCCATGAAGGACTACTCACCCCCACCTGTGAACTCGGAGCACAACCCAGGAGAGCCGAATGAGCAGCCAGAGTGGGTAGGTGCTGGGCGTGTCTCTGAATGACCTCGGGGGCAGAGGGGCTGAGGTAGGGGCTCTGTGGGGGAGGGACCCGGGACAGGGCCGCAGAGGGGCTGAGGCAGGGGCTCTGTGGGGGAGGGACCCGGGACAGGGCCGCAGAGGGGCTGAGGCAGGGGCTCTGTGGGGGAGGGACCCGGGACGGGGGGCGCAGAGGGGCTGAGGCAGGGCTCTGTGGGGGAGGGACCCGGGACAGGGCCGCAGAGGGGCTGAGGCAGGGCTCTGTGGGGGAGGGACCCGGGACGGGACGCAGAGGGGCTGAGGCAGGGCTCTGTGGGGGAGGGACCCGGGACGGGGGGGCGCAGAGGGGCTGAGGCAGGGGCTCTGTGGGGGAGGGACCCGGGACAGGGCCGCAGAGGGGCTGAGGCAGGGCTCTGTGGGGGAGGGACCCGGGACAGGGCCGCAGAGGGGCTGAGGCAGGGCTCTGTGGGGGAGGGACCCGGGACGGGACGCAGAGGGGCTGAGGCAGGGCTCTGTGGGGGAGGGACCCGGGACGGGGGGCGCAGAGGGGCTGAGGCAGGGCTCTGTGGGGGAGGGACCCGGGACGGGGGGCGCAGAGGGGCTGAGGCAGGGCTCTGTGGGGGAGGGACCCAGGACGGGACGCAGAGGGGCTGAGGCCGGGCTCTGTGGGGGAGTAGGAGCTTCTGCTTGGCAAGAACATGCACTTGAACAGATTTACAAAATCACCAGATGTTTTTAGTTATACATTTAATATATAACCTGTTTGTTTGTTTTGGGTTTTTTTTGTATTTTTCCAAAGTTAGAAGCGGGGAGACAGACAGACTCCTGCATGTGCCCGACGGGGGTCCACCCAGCATGGTCACCAGGGGGCGATGCTCTGCCCATCTGGGATGTTGCTCCCTTGTGGCCAGAGCCATTCTAGCACCTGAGGCAGAGGCCATGGAACCATCCTCAGCACCCGGGCCAACTTTGCTCCAATGGAGCCCTGGCTGTGGCAGAGGAAGAGAGAGACAGAGAGGAAGGAGAGGGGAGGGGTGGAGAAGCAGATGGGCGCTTCTCCTGTGTGCCCTGGCCGGGAATCGAACCCCGGACTTCCACACACCAGGCTGATGCCTTACCTCTGAGCCAACTGGCCAGGGCCATGAATAACTTGTTTTGAAAGGAAGTACGTACCAAGTACACAGAAGTGTGCCTGTCCTGGGAAAACTAGCTGTGGCCGCTCAGCTCTGGGTTCAGAGCCTGGGCTGCGCACTCACTGCGCCCTGGTGCCGGGCAGCATCCCAGGGCACAGGCCGCCGCCTCCTGGCCCCAGCGGCCGTGGGGACCGCTGACATCCCTGGAGAAGGCTGTGTCTTCAGAGTCCCGGCACCGTTGAGTACTTGCAGGGGTTGCCCTCTGTTTCAGGTGTTGGGTCCTATTTTAGCCTCATAATCTCTTCAGGTAAAAAGTTCAGGGTTTTGTCTCTTTAATCCTTTTTATAGTTTAGGAAGCTGACCTAGCGGGGGAAGACAGTTAATGAAGGAATACTAAGTGTACATGGGGGCAGCCTGGTCAGGCTATTCTGGTATTTATTATCATCATCATCAATCTATTTTTGCCCACCCCTGTATAATGTATCTTGGGTGGGTGTAAAAACTTAGGAAATCTGGTTTCCTTAGTTTTCCTTAGAGATAGGTTCTCAGACTTTCCTTGTTTTTGATGACTGTGACAGTTCTGAAGAGTGCTGGTCAGGTACTGTTTAGAGTGTCCCTAAAATGGGATTCGTCCCTTTTTCTCTAGAAAAGGTGTGTGTTTAAGTGTTTGCTCATTTTGAATTGAGTAGTTTTGATTTCTTTTATTGAATTGTAATTCTTTCTGCGTAGCTCCCTTGCTCCCTTTCGGCTGAGGTGGAGGAGGCCCGCACCCTCGTGTGCCCTCTGTGTGCTCCCGAGAGGACTGGCCCTGCAGGGCCCTGGTGCTCTGAGCGGCCGCCCTGAGGACCCGGGGGGGGGGCAGTTCCCTCTGGGGAGAGGGGTGTTTTCACAGGAAGAAGAGAACAGCAAACAGAAAGGACAGACTTTCATTTCTTGGGTGTGACCTTGGATTTCACTTAATACCTTTGCCCTTCGTTTCCACTTCTTAAAATGAGGAAAATAATTATACCAACATTGTATATTGTCATAGGGCTGAGGGAGAGAATGCAGAGGTTTAATGCAGCGCCTGGCCCATCATGTGCATCAGACACACGATTGTGCTTGTCACCATTGTCATCACTGTCACTGGGCAGATGTGGCCAGAGCAGAGAGGCAGGGAACAGGGGCAGTGCTGGCACTGCCCGGGATGAGCGCCCGCGTGCATGCCTGTCCTTCCTGCTCTGCTCCCTGCGCCCAGCTCACTCTCAGACAGGGGGCCCTGCTGCTCTCCACGCCCCGCACTGCGGCCTGCTTGAAATGTTTCGTCCACATTTGTATGGTCGGATGTTTTGCACATGATAGATGCTTAAGAAAGGTGTCTTGTTGAATGCAGACAGCAGGGCTTATTCGGAGCCGGAGTCTGCAGTGGGGCTTTTTCTTGATGTGTGATAAGGTCGGGAGGCAGGCCGCTGAGTCCTGGGCGTGGAACTCAGACTTTCTTCCCTCACAGGCAGTGGAAGCCATTCCCCTGGGCAGTGGCCTGGCAGAAGTGGTGGGAGATCAGTCTCTCTGACCTCGGAGGCTGAGCTGACCATGGGTGGGTGTGGAAGGGGCGGAGGGATTTATCCTGAGACCTGATGCTAGAACTATATGTAGCTAATGTGTCTTGGGCCAGACACTTTGCTGGATGCTTACGGGTGTTGTTCCATTTTATCCTCACAGTGATCTGGTGAGGCCGGAGATTCTAGCCCCGTTTCCCTCAGTGAGTAAGGGCTGCAGCCTGGAGAGTGTAGGGACCTGTGTCCAAGGCCTGTAGCGGGGCTGGAGCTGGAGGTTGAGCCCAGGCGAGTCCCCTCCCCTGAGCCTCCCTTCCCACCATCCACAGGCACCCTTGCCTGCTCGGGCTGGGGGTGAGGATCAGGAGCCCTGTTTTCCGGAAGAGCCGAGGAACGGGTCCTCGATGTTGTGTGCACACCAGTGTAAAGGGATAAAGCCCGAGCTCTAGGTTCTCTGTGTAAATGTGGGGGAAGGATTGTGTTTAAAACAAAGCTGAGGCGTCTTGCACCGGCTGGCTCCCTAGACCAGGTCATCACGAAACCTGAACCTCACACCAAGCCCTGCCTGGCAGACCCACAGCAGCAGCTGCCTGAGCCTGGACACGGTTTCCAGGAGCCCCGCTCAGGGACCCATCACGTGGACATGGATGGCGAGACCCCGGGCTCCTCAGGACCTCAGCTCCCCCTGCGCGGCTTGTGCTGGGGCTTTCCAGCCCGTCCTGTTCTCCCCGGGAGCTCCCACGGTTTAGAACTGCCCAGGCAGGCAGACTGTAGGGGAAATGGACTTGGGAGTGGGGCAGCCTTGGGCTTTAATCCTGGCTCTGCTGCCTGTCAGCCTGTGTCCTTGGACGCGTCCCTTTATGTCTCAGAACCTTGGTTTTCTTATCTGGGGCCCCCGGTTCAGGGTCTCTGCCTGGCTGGCCGGGAGAGTGCTTTGCACTCACTCAGGGCCAGGCTGCGGGCCGGCCACACTGGGCGTGGGCTGGAGGTCCCCTCTGTTCCTTGCTGTGTGGACCTTTTCTGGAGCAGCTTGCCACTCAGCTGACTTCATCAGAGTGGGGGCTCCAAAAGAGGGGTTGAAGGGGGAGACAGGTGCTTTTTTATTGTGGCAAAGAACACACCACATAAAATTTAGCATCTTAACCATTTTCACATGTACAGTTCAGTGGTATTAAATACTCACATTGTTGTGCAACCATCATCACCATCCACCCCCATAACTTCTCACCTGTGAAACAACTTGGTCCATTAAACAAGAGGTCCCCCTCCCCCAGCCCGGCCACCATTCTGCTTTCTGTGTTCATGAATTGGACTTCCTTGGGTACCGCATACAGTGGAATCACATCTGTTTGTCCTTTTGTGACTGGCTCATTTCACTTATTGTCCTCAAGGGTCATAGTCCTGGTAACTTCATTTCAGTAATGACGTCTCACCAGTTTTGCTGTATTCTGTTTGTCAGCAGCCAGTCACCAGGTCCAGTCCCTCCCAAGGGAGGTGAGACATAGGCCTGAGCCCAGGAGGTGGGGTTCTGTGGGGCCGTGTTAGAAGACTGCCTGCCACAGCCTCCATCGGGTGAGGGTCTCCCCTCTGTGCCCGGGACATCTGGACTCCCCTGGCCTGATGCTTCCTCTGTCATCCTCTGTGGGTGCCACGTGCTGTCTCCGCCTCTGTGTCTGTTTCTCACTTGAATATCGAGCAGGCTGGGCTGTGCCCACGCACCTGGCAATGACACAGCGCCTTCCTGCTTCCCGGCCCCCGTCCGCACTTGTTTGTCAAAGGGTCTCTGGTACAGACAGCCTGAGAGCCGTGCCCCTGGGAGCACCCCCCAGCTTGTAACTGCAAGACCCCGCATGGTCTAGCAGGGCTAGCCACGGAGGGCCTTCTGCCCCGGAGCCTTCGCCAGGACATGGCTTCATAAACTTGAGCCTCACAAAGGCTTGACAGTTGCTTCAGGTGCTTCCTTTGCGTCCAGGGACCAGGTGGTCTTAACTTGCTGTGTGTTCAGCATCTTAGAGCCCTGCTGGTATGATACGTGCCACAAGCCATCGTGGACTGGCCACGTGGCCTTCCTGTCTGTCACCCACACACCTGCCCTTGAGGTTGCTGGTTGTGGCGCAGGCATGAGACGGCCCTCCCCGCACCTCACAGCCTCTGTGTCTGCAGTTGGGGGCACTGTAACTCCAGGGTGGTCTTTCTGAGCCTGGCTGCTAGCGGTCACCTCCCCCTCAGAGAGCCTCAGGCCTTCTCTGTGCAGTCGGGGCTCCTCAGCTGCCGCTTTGCCCCGCCCCACCCCCACGGTCCTGCCCCGCCCCACCCCCACGGTCCTGCCCCGCCCCCACGGTCCTGCCCCGCCCCCATGGTCCTGCCCCGCCCCATGACTGCAGCTGCACACCCTCCCCACCCCCCCCACCCCCGCCCCAGGCTATAACTTTGCCTCTGCTAATCCAGCACCTGTTTGGGAGCTGCTCCCCGGCCTGTCTCACCTGTTACCATGGGAACACCTTGTCACTTAAGTGCCTATTCGCTCTTTCAGGGCAGAAGGCAGGTTCTAGTGGGAAAAGTATCACCATGCAGTGAGGAGACCTGGTTGTGCCCTCCTGCCACCAGCCTGCGTCATGAAACCCTAGGCGCTCACCTGGCCTGTGTAGGGAAGTCGTGGGCTGTGCAGAGCCATTCCTCACAGCCCCTTCCAGTGACACTTGTTCTTTGCATGTGCTGTTTATATGCATGTGTGTCAGTGTGTGTGCGTGTGGTGTCTGGTGCATGTCACTGGTGTGTAGTGTGTGCACAGTGTGTGTGTGGGGGTGTGTGTGTGCCTGTGTCGATGCTACAGAGGAATGTCATTATCCCCCTTCCATGATAAGGACATTGAGACCCACAGAAGTCACAAACCTTGCCAAGGCCGTGCAGATGGGGTGTAAAACTGGGTCTTTTGATCTTCAAAACCCACTGACCTATCAGTGGCAAAACCAGGATCAGTAAGACAGGCTACATACACCCTTTGGGGAGCTAATGGTCTGCTACGAGGTCAGCAGATGCTTTCCATAAAGGTCTGGGTGGCGACTGTTTTAGGCTCTGCGGGTCACATGGCCTCTGTTGTGAACACCGTGGCATTGAAAGCAGCAGCGACAGTACACAGTGGGGTGGGTGCTTGTCCCGTAAAACTTGATTCAGAAAAGCAGGTGCCAGGCTCGGTTAGCCTGTGGGCCAGACTGCTGACCCTGGGGCCCTGGAAACGTGTGGGAAGGGGTTCCGAATGGGGAAACTGCCCCTGTGGGCACCTTCCCGCTCACAGGCCTGCCTCTTGGGCCCCAGAGCACTCTGCCCCGGGAGCTGCCCTGAGCATGGCCCTGTTTCTCCTCCCTGGTGGGCTGACCTTCCTGCTGTCCCCATTTCCTCTGCAGTATGTCGGGGCCCCAGTGGCTTATGTCCAGCAGATATTTGTGAAGTCCTCAGTGTCGCCCTGGCACAAGAACCTGCTGACAGTGGACGTGTTCCGCCCCCCGCTGTCCCGGGCCTTCCAGCTGGTGGAGGAGGTGCGGAACCACGTGCTGAGAGACAGGTACTCCTCCAGGACCCAGCCTCCCTGACCCGCCTGCACGGAAGGCAGGGTGGTCCTCTGGGCAACCCCGTTAAGCCAGTCAGCCCTGCGTTTCTCAGCAGCCGGGGTCCGCTGTGGCTGCCCTCCCCCTGCACCTCCGCAGACAGCACAGCCGGGGCCCTGAGCTTCGTCAGCAGGTGTCGGACAGAGAAGGTGTCCCCTGGGCCGACCCCGTGACCGGCCGAGAGCCGCTGTGTCTCAGACGGCGCGCTGCGCAGGGGTTACAGGAGGGGCGGGGCCTGCTCTGTGCTGCGGACACAGCTAGCTGCCTTGTCCCGTCTCCCGCACAGCTCCGGGACCAGGAGCCTGGAGGAGGTGTGCCTGCAGGTGACTGACCTGCTGCCAGGCCTCAGGAAGCTGCAGAACCTCCTGCCCGAGCACGGGTGCCTGCTGCTGTCCCCCGCCAACTTCTGGCAGAATGACCGGGAACACTTCCACGCTGACCCTGACATCATTGGGACCATCCACCAGCACGAGCCCAAGACGCTGCAGACCTCAGCCACGCTTAAAGGTACCTTCAGGGCGGCTTCCCGAGGACACACAAAGGGCCTGTCAGTCAGTCACCACGCCCTCTTTTCTTTTTTTCTTTTCTTTTTTTCTAATTGATTTTAGAGAGCAAGGGGGCGAGAGAGAGAAACATTGATTTGTCGTTCCACTTATTTACACATTCACTGGTTGATTCTTGAATGTGCCCTGACTGGAGATCGAACCCACAACCTTGGTGTATCAGGATGATACTCTAACTGAGCTACCCAGCCAGGGCTTCCTGAGCTCTCTCTGATGGGGCTCTGGCAGATCGGGGTGACCCCTTGTTCCCAGGGTGGAGGTGGGGTGGGGGAGCCGTTGGCGGTTGGCTGTTCAGTGCTGTCTGGCGTCTGCCTGCAGATCTCTTGTTCGGCGTCCCCGGGAAGTACAGTGGGGTGAGCCTGTACAGCAGGAAGAGGATGGCCTCGTACACCATCACGTTGGTCTTCAGGCGCTACCATGCCGAGTGAGGATGCTGCCGCGGGGCCCCTGCCCGGGCTGTGGGTGCCCTGGTACTCTGAGTAGTCCCTTTGCCGGCTGGAGTGGCCGGATTGCCCGGGAATGTGCAGTGTGTAGGCTTCCTGTCAGTGTGTTTGTATCCCTTAGACTGCGGGATGCTGACTGCCCGCATTGCAGGGGTCCAGAGGAAGGGACTAGGGCAGAGCTGGCAAGCAGTGTCCCCACTAGTCTCTGGAGCCTAGGGCAGGGGTCCCCAGCTGCTCACTGCTCAGCCCCCCGAGCCCTGAGAGCCCTCCCAGCAGAGCACTGCCGGTGCTCCCTAGCCAGGGAGGTCTGCAGCCACCTCCAACTGGCTGCCCGGGGCCTCGGCTGGCGGTGGCGTGCTTGGTCGGAGAAAGGCTGCTGCTCCCCGCCGGAGACGCTCCCTCAGGCCCAGGGAGGAGGGAAGCTTTGCCCCTTCCAGGGATTGTCTTTGTCCTCTGCACCACCACGGACAGTCCATCCAGCCCGCCCCGCCCCGACCAGGTTCCTGGGCAGCCTGCGGGCCCGCCTGATGCTGCTGCACCCCAGCCCCAACTGCAGCCTGCGGGCCGAGAGCCTGGTCCACGTGCACTTCAAGGAGGAGATTGGCGTCGCCGAGCTCATCCCCCTCGTGACCACCTACATCATCCTGTTTGCCTACATCTACTTCTCCACACGTAGGTCACGGCAAGGAGAAGGGGCATTCCCGGCCCACTGGCCCCTCTGCTCCTGAGCTGGCTTGTCCTGTGGTCACAAAAGCCAGGGCTTTGTCCCCCAGCAGTGTCAGGGGCCTGGGTGGGTGCAGGGCTCCTCGGGAGAAGACGCTTCCTAGGTTAGGTCCCCAGAGACACTGTCCCTAAGACTGGGAGGTGAAGTGGCTGCTCTTTTCTTTGGTTGAACCAGGTGCCTCCCCTTCCTCTGCTGTCAGGGCACACACTGCTCCTAGCAACCCAGTTCAGGGCCTTGTGTGCCAGGGGCAGGGGAGGTGCTGCCCTGACGTGCCCCCTCTGGCCTCTAGGCAAGATCGACATGGTCAAGTCCAAGTGGGGGCTGGCCCTGGCCGCCGTGGTCACAGTGCTCAGCTCCCTGCTCATGTCCGTGGGACTCTGCACACTCTTCGGCCTGACGCCTACCCTCAATGGCGGGTAGGTCCCCAGCAGTCTCCACGGGGCCACAGGGTGTGGGTCCTCAGGCCAGAGAGCCTCGGACCTCGGGGCCTGCTTGGGGGTGGGCACGTTCTTTTTCTGACATTTCAGAAGTGTGTTTTTTCCTCTGTAAGTTACCTGGCTTGTATTCATACATATGCATTTGTAGTATACCAGTATATATATGTCATACATATGGTATGTGTATACATATATAGTGTATATTTGTGTATAGGACATGTTTGTGTACATGTATGTTTATGCATGGGTATGTATGGCTGTTACATATGTGTGTATATATACAAATGTGTTAATGGATATGTGTGTTTTATATATTACATTCATACACATGTGCATATTGCTTTTTTTTGTTTTGTTTTGTTTTTCATATTGCTTCTTGATAGCTTAAGCCACAGATGGTGTAAGATAGAGAAGCATCCATTTCTTCCTTTTTTACTATTAAGACATGTAAATGCCTAGTAAAATAGGTCATTTTAGAGAGCTTTTAATTTTATTTTATTTTTTGTATTTTTCTGAAGCTGGAAATGGGGAGAGATAGACAGACTCCCGCATGCGCCTAACCGGGATCCACCCGGCACGCCCACCAGGGGCGACGCTCTGCCCACCAGGGGGCGATGCTCTGCCCCTCCCGGGGCATCGCTCTGCCGAGACCAGAGCCACTCTAGCGCCTGGGGCAGCGGCCAAGGAGCTATCCCCAGCGCCCAGGCCATCTTTGCTCTAATGGAGCCTTGGCTGCGGGAAGGGAAGAGAGAGACAGAGAGGAAGGAGGGGGGGTGGAGAAGCAAATGGGCGCTTCTCCTATGTGCCCTGGCCTGGAATCGAACCCGGGTCCCCCGCACGCCAGGCCGACGCTCTATCGCTGAGCCAACCGGCCAGGGCCGAGAGCTTTTAATTTTTTTAGCAAGAGAGAGACAGATGGGGAAAGATGAGAAACATCAACTTGTAGTGTGTCACTTTAGTTCATTGATTCCTTCTCATACGTGCCTTGACTGGGGGGGTTCAAGCCAGTCATCCCACACTGAAGCTGGATGGGCTCGTGCTTAAGCCAGCGCCTTGGGGTTTCAAACCTGGGAACTCAGTGTCATAGGTGGACATTCTGTCCACTGCACTATCGATAATCAGGCTAGAGTAAGCTTTTTTAAAGGTACCGGTTGGGTGCTCGCTTCGGCAGCACATATACTAAAATTGGAACAATACAGAGATTAGCATGGCCCCTGTGCAAGGATGACACACAAATTCGTGAAGTGTTCCATATTTTAAAAAAGAAAAAGAAAAAAAATAAAATAAATAAAGGTACCAGTTGGCCCTGGCTGGTGGCTGAGTGGATAGCGTTTCAGCTGGTGTGTGGATATTCCAGGTTCAATCCCTGGTCAGGGCACACAGAACCAACCATCTGCTTCTTTCCCCCTCCATTTCCCCTTCTCTCCCTCTCCCCCTCCTGCAGCCAGTGGCTCAGTTGGTTCGAGCATGGCCCTGGCACTGATAGCTTGGTTGGTCCAAGCGTGTCAGCCTCAGGCGCTAAAAATAGCTCAGTACTCAGGCATTGGCCCTAGATGGGATTGCTAGGCAGATGCTGGTCAGGGTGCATGTGGGAGTCTGCCTCACGATCTCCCTTCCTCTCACTTAAAAAAATAAAAAAGGATAGGCACCCTCTATAAGTTGTCACCTTTCCATTGATAACTGCTTTCCCTTGCCATTTCTCTTTGAATCTGGGGCTGGGGGCCCTTCCCTGGGTTGTTTTCAGGCTTCAGTCTCCTTGGCCCTGCCCACCTGTTTGTACTAACCAATGGCCTGTCCCTACCTTGGTTTGTCAGGCTGTTGCAGAAACAGCAATTGTATGTGTTCTGTCCCTCTCCCTGCTCTTAGAACACCTGCCTCCTTTCTTGAGCCTGCTGGTGCTCAACACCCCTCCTCCGTAGTTGTCCGCTGTGGCCTCTGCAGAGCCCTCACTTCCCCGGCCCCACAGCAGAGGTCCTGGGGAGGTCGCCCCGGCTCTGCCCTTGGGGCAGCCTCCTCTCGTGGTCCTGCACTAGCAACGTGAGCCTGTGGTCTCGGAGAGCCGGCGGTTCTCTCAGGAACCGCTCAGCACCGCTGCTCCTAGCTGAGCATGCTTTAGGCCAGGGGTCGGGAACCTTTTTGGCTGAGAGAGCCATGAACGCCACATATTTTAAAATGTAATTTCGTGAGAGCCATACAATGACCCGTGTACGTTCCCGACCCCTGCTTTTGGCTGTTCTCACCCCCTGATCCAGTCTTTGTGGCTGGGTCTGGGGTGCTGCTGTGGGGCGGACCCTGTCTCCCCGGCCGGGGAGCCCGTGTGGGAGGACAGGGCAGCGCTCCTTCCGCCATGCTGGGTGTGGGGTGGGGGCCTGCAGACCGAGCGCTGTAGCCAGGGCCCTGTTGGGGGCAGCTGTGGGAGGGTGAGGGTTCTGCCCTGTGCTTGTAGGGGTCCCTCGCAGCCCCCACTATGGGCTGCAAACCCCACAGCCCCTCTGGCTTCCCGGGGCCAGGGTCTGTTGAGAGCTGGCTGTGCTGGGGGCCTCCTCAGCACTGTCTTCAACCTCCCCGTTCCCAGCGAGATTTTCCCGTACCTTGTGGTGGTGATCGGGCTGGAGAATGTGCTGGTGCTCACCAAGTCCGTGGTCTCCACGCCCGTGGACCTCGAAGTGAAGCTGCGCATTGCCCAAGGTACCGACATGGGGGGTGCTCGGGACTGGGGGTAATGCCGTGGGGGGGGTGCTCGGGACTGGGGGTGATGCCGCGGGGGGGGGTGCTCGGGACTGGGGGTGATGCCGCGGGGGGGGGGTGCTCGGGACTGGGGGTGATGCCGCGGGGGGGGGTGCTCGGGACTGGGGGTGATGCCGCGGGGGGGGTGCTCGGGACTGGGGGTGATGCCGCGGGGGGGGTGCTCGGGACTGGGGGTGATGCCGCGGGGGGGGTGCTCGGGACTGGGGGTGATGCCGCGGGGGGGGTGCTCGGGACTGGGGGTGATGCCGCGGGGGGGGTGCTCGGGACTGGGGGTGATGCCGCGGGGGGGGTGCTCGGGACTGGGGGGTGATGCCGCGGGGGGGTGCTCGGGACTGGGGGTGATGCCGCGGGGGGGGGCGGTAATGCCACGGTGTGGGGGGATGCTCCGGGTTGGAGGCTGTGTGCGCCCCCTCTGCTGAGAAAGTGGAGCCCAGGCACATCCTTGCTCGGGCTCCAGTATAATACTGGGTGGGCCACCAGATCCTAACGGCTTGTTAGCACGTGCCCTGAGGGACGTGGCATCACCAGACTGGACTTGGTCCTGGCTCATGGGTCATTAGGAAGGCAAACCAGACTCTGCTGTGGGGCTCTGGAGTGGTGGCTCCTGCCCGGGCTGGTGACTTCTCTTCCTGTCACTCCAGCGCAATAGGCCTGGGGCTGGTTACTTCAGAGCTGCTGTCTGCACAGCTGCCAGGAAACCCGTCATCTCAGTGGCAGAAGCTGGGGAACTGGGTTCTAGGCCTTGAGCTCGCATGCTTGTCCTCCTCTTCCCGCCTGTCCATGGGGACAGGGCTGGGGCAGGCTGTTCAGTCTGCAGGCCTGTGGGCAGCCGTGGGCGGCCGGGCCCTGCTCTGAATGTGGAGTTCCAAGGAGGTTCAGGGAAGTGGCCCTTACCCGGGAGGAGCCCAGAGCCTCACACTGTGACCATGGGTAGCGGGGCCCGCCGTGGGGAGGCCCTGAGGAGGAACAGAGCTAGGTCTTCCGTCCCTTGAGCCATTCTGCCGCATGGCAGGCAGGCACACACACACCGTGCCCGTGCGGACCGGACAGGAGCACCATGTGGAGGTGGATGCGTCGGCATGGGTGGCGGTTGGTTTGCTCAGCCAGCACCCCAGGCGTCCCCTCCTGCCGCAGCTGTTCAGTGATGGCCGCCCCTTGGAGCCCAGGCAGCAGCAGAGCCCTGAGGGTGTGGCCCTTGCGGGGAACGGCTGCAGCGGAAGGCTGGGTGCCTGTCCCATGTCTTTGTCCTCTGAGGACGATAAGGTGGTGGGAGACGGGAAGCAGAGGTCAGGCGCTGGCCCCATGGCTCTGTTGCCCCTGCAGGCCTCAGCTGTGAGAGCTGGTCTATCATGAAGAACATGGCCACAGAGCTCGGCATCATCCTCATTGGCTACTTTACCCTCGTGCCCGCCATCCAGGTGAGGAAGGCCCTGGGGCCACTCTTTGGCTGAGTGTGGGGCCTCTGCGGGGCTCCCCAGCTGAGCAGCCAGGTGCAGGGTGCACCCCTCTCAGTGCAGGAACCTCACCTATGAGACGGGCCCTGCTAGCCGCCAGGATGGTGCTTAGCATGCGCAGTGCTCCTGACGAGTCGGTGCAGAGCACAGGAAGCTCTGGTGGGGCAGCGGGACTGAGTGCCTAGCCTGCAGGCTCTGCTTTTGACCGTCTTCTTACTCTCCACCATTCAGCCACGGGGCAGGAGGGCTCAGTGTGCAGGGCAGAGGCTGGCGGCTGGCTAGAATTCCACCCGAGGGAAGAGGCGGCCAGCCCTGGGGAGGACCTGGACATGATGACACTCTCCCCTCCCATCTTCCCTGACCCCCAGCTGCAGCCTCTAGACACACACCCTCCACCCCTATAGGAGGTCCACCCTCCATTGCCCAGAGTGGCCATCTTGGGACAGAGCTTGTTCCTTCTTAGGGCCGAGTCACCGTAAGTCCCTTTGGCCTCTCTCTCCCTCCGTTGGCCAGGAACCTTTTTGAGAGCCCTGGTAGGGGTCAGACCTGGCTCTGGGTAGGTGCTGGTCACGGCCCATGAGCAGGATGGGGGGCTCAGTGCAGAAGGGCTTGCCTGGTGCAGGCTGGTGGAGCTCAGAGCTTTCCAGTGGATCAGACTCTCCTCTCTAGAGGGATCAGAAGGTTCAGGGAGAGCACCCACTCTTCAGCCTCATCTGGGTCAAGATTCCAGAGGTCTCTGCTGCCCCCTGGTGGAAAGGGAGGGAGCCGCCAGCACTGTCCTTTGGCCACGCCCAGAATCAGAAAGACACCTCTTTGCTGAGCCCTGCCCGCAGATGCTGAGGCACCTGCGGGCAGAAAACAGCTTCCTAAGGTGCCGCTGGGCAGAGGTGACGGCTCCCCTGCTTCTGTTCTGATTCCAGGAGTTCTGTCTCTTTGCCGTCGTGGGCCTGGTGTCTGACTTCTTCCTTCAGATGCTGTTTTTCACCACCGTCCTGTCCATTGACATCCGCCGGATGGAGGTAGGAGTGGACAGAGCCCCACCCCACCCTCCTCCTCGGCCCTGGCTGTGCTCACCCCAGGCCACAGCCTCAGGCCCTGACCCCTGTGCCTGAACAGCTGGCGGACCTGAACAAGCGGCTGCCCCCTGAAGCCTGCCTGCCCCCCACTAAGCCAGTGGGGCGTCCAGCGCGCTTTGAGCGGCAGCTGGCTGTGCGGCCGTCCACCCCGCACACCATCACGCTGCAGCCGTCCTCCTTCCGGAACCTGCGGCTCCCCAAGCGGCTGCGCGTCGTCTACTTCCTGGCCCGGACCCGCCTGGCGCAGCGTCTCATCATGGTACCTCCCACCCCTGCCCTCACCCGAGAGCCAGCCTGCAAGTCCCTCTTGAAGTTTGCGTTTTGCCTTAGAGGGGGATGGGTGGCTTCCTTCCGCTCAGACCCTGGTGGCTTCTCCTGTCCCCGGAAATGAGTGGGGTCGTCATCTCCCCAGAGTGACCCAGGGTGCTCGGGCATGGAACCAGCACTGTTGCCTGAGTCGAGGTTCATTGGCCGCTAGCGCTATGCGGGCATCAGGAAATGCTGGGCTGGGGCAGCGGAGGAGCAGGCTGGCTGCTGGCGGACAGGGCCTTGCCCAAGGAGTCAAAGCAAGGGGGCGACCAGGATCTGTGGGTGTCTCCGGAGCAGGGCAGGAAGCTGGTCCCTCTTGCCATGGGAATGGCAGCAGCTTTGTGGTCCCCCCTGAGATGGGGGCTAGGGGTGGGGAGGTCTGTATCAGACCTGAGGATGCGTTTCCATTGCCTGGAAACCCAGACCCTGACCATGGAAAGGGAACTAGGTCCCTCCCATGGCAGCTGGCTCCAGGTGGTAGTGGGAGGACTTGGGGAGGCAGAGGGATGGACAATCGGGGCGTCGTCCTCTCCCCCCATGCCCGAGAGCCAAGCCAGCAGGGGGTTGGGGCTGCCCCATACTCCTGCTGAGCACCCGACGCCCCACTGCAGGCTGGCACCGTTGTCTGGATTGGCATCCTGATGTACACAGACCCAGCAGGGCTGCGCACCTACCTTGCTGCCCAGGTGACGGAACAGAGCCCACTGGGCGAGGGTGCCCTGACTCCCATGCCTGTGCCTGGGGGCGTGCTGCCTGCCAGCCACCCGGACCCTGCCTTCTCTATCTTCTCACCGGATGCCCCTAAGCTACCCGAGAATCATACATTGCCTGGGCAGAGGCCCGAGTCTCGGGGTCCGGTAGAGGGTGTACATGACAGCCCTGTCCCAGAGGTCACCTGGGGGCCTGAGGATGAGGAACTATGGAGGAAATTGTCCTTCCGTCACTGGCCAACACTCTTCAGCTACTACAACATCACACTGGCCAAGAGGTAAGGTGGGACATACCAGTCGCCACTTCCCCTCCCGTTTGGGGACAGCAGCTCACTGTCCCCAAACATCCCTGTTCGCCCTGGGGCAGGAAAGGACTGGTTTGGATCGTTGCCTAGCCCGCACCACAGTGTCGGCTGCCTGGGCGCTGGTGTCTGATGGAAGGCTGAGCTGCCAGACTGGGCTTGGGAGGGTCTCCCATGCCCCCAGCAGCAGGGACCTGCTCTCAGGGCGGTCTTGGGAGTTTGGTAGATTGAGCTGAGTCGTGTGGGGAGTGTGGGGAGTAGGGGGGATGTTGGCAGGAGGGACCCTTTTGAGGCCTCCTGGCTGACTGAGGTTGCTCACTGCTCGGCCCCAGATACATCAGTCTGCTGCCTGTCATCCCAGTCACCCTCCGCCTGAACCCCAGGGAGGCTCTGGAGGGGCGGCACCCTCAAGACAGCCGCAGTGCCTGGCCCCCGCCGCAGCCTGGGACTGCTGGGCTCTGGGAGGCTGGCCACAAGGGGCCAGGAGGGGCGCCGGCCCACAGAGACATCACCCTGTACAAGTAAGGCCCTAGGGGTGGGCGAGGCGTGCCTGACTGTGGGGTGGGTGAGGCTTGCCTGACAGTGGGGTGGGCGAGGCGTGCCTGACGGCGTCCCTCTGGGCGCAGGGTGGCGGCACTGGGCCTGGCAGCGGGCATTGTCCTCGTGCTGCTGCTGCTCTGTCTCTATCGCGTGCTCTGCCCGCGCAACTATGGGCAGCCAGGCGGCGGGGCTGGTCGGCGGCGGCGTGGAGACCTGCCCTGTGATGACTACGGCTACGCGCCACCCGAGACAGAGATTGTGCCCTTGGTGCTGCGTGGGCACCTCATGGTGAGTGTGGGGGTACGCCTGGGCCTGGGCCAGGCCATGCCTATCTGTGCCCGTGCCCACGGCCGTGCTGCCCCACAGGACATCGAGTGTCTGGCCAGTGACGGCATGCTGCTGGTGAGCTGCTGCCTGGCGGGCCACGTGTGTGTGTGGGACGCGCAGACTGGGGACTGCCTCACGCGCATCCCGCGCCCCAGGTAGGTGTCTGCCCCCATCAGGCCCCACCCCATGCCCTGCTGTCCCTGCTGTCCTTACCCCCCTCTTGCCCGCAGGCAGCGCCGTGACAGTAGCAGCGTGTGTGAGGCTCAGGAGAGCTGGGAGCGGCTGTCGGACAGCGGTAAGAGTGGCCTGGAGGAGCCTGGGGACAGCCCTCCGCTGCGGCACTGTCCCCGGGGCCTTCCGTCTCCTTCCCTCTTCGGGGACCAGCCAGACCTCACCTGCCTGATTGACACCAACTTCTCTGTTCGGCCACGGCTCTCAGAGCCTGCTCAGCCCGAGCCCAGGCACCGGGTGGGCTGTGGCCGCTCTCGGGACAACCCGGGCTACGACTTCAGCCGCCTGGTGCAGCGAGTGTACCAGCAGGAGGGGCTTGCTCCAGTCCACTCGCCAGCCCTGCGCCCACCGTCCCCAGGGCCTATGCTGCCTCAGACTCTGGAGGACGAGGGTGGCTGTTCTGAGAAGAGCTCGCCAACCCTCGCCTGGGCCCCCAGTGCCAACGGCTCCATCTGGAGCCTGGAGCTGCAGGGCAGCCTCATTGTGGTGGGCCGGAGCAGTGGCCGGCTGGAGGTGGGCAGGGGCCGGGGGCGGCGGGGGGGTCGGAGCAGTGGCCGGCTGGGGGTGGGCGGGGGCCGGGGGCGGCGGGGGGCCGGAGCAGTGGCTGGCTGGGGGTGGGCGGGGGCCAGGGCCTGTCCAGCCGCAGGTGCTCATGGCCCTGGGCTTGCAGGTGTGGGACGCCATTGAGGGAACACTGCGCTGCAGCAGTGAGGAGGTGTCCTCGGGAATCACCGCCCTCGTCTTCCTGGACAGAAGGTGAGTGCCAGGCGCCTGGCTCAGTGCCCGCCATCCCAGCCCTTCCTGGCCTGGCCACAGAGGTTTGAGTCCCAGCTCCCCTCACTGCTGTGTGTGGCTGGACTGCCCTTCTTGGTGTCCCGGCTGCTGGTCCCCCTTGATGGGAGGGCGGTAAGTGGGTGCGAGCACCTAGGCCCAAGCCTGACACCTGGTAAGCTCCCCGTCCACGGTCTCCTTCCTTACCCCTCTGGAGAGGCCTCTCAGAAGGCTCTTGGTGTTGACCTTTGAGTTCCTTGGCTGTTTTCTGTTATAGAAAGGTGCATTTGCAGGAGAACCTTCTTAAAACTTGACTGTTAATGCCTGCTCTCAGCTCCCTCCTCAGCACGCTCTTGGCTGTGGTGGTCCTGGGTTCCACCTGCACACTCCCTGGCTGGGGGGCGGGGGGGTCTGCCACTCTGGGAGCCCAGGTACATCCTTCTGAATGCTTCACTTGCCCATTCCGGGCTGGCTCTTCCTTCCGGGGCCCCTGACCATCGGCACTATCTAAGCTGGAGCCTTTTGTTTTCTTGGGGTAGGAGAGGTACCTCTGGCCTTGAGCTCTCATTCCTGCAGCTGTCACTCCTGCCGTCACAGGTGTCTCTCACAAGCCTTGGCCAACATGCCACCCTCCAGCTTGGCCAAGTTCATTGGGACACTCCCACTCTTGGAAATGCTTCCCTGTTGCTTGTTTTTCGATTTAGAGAAAACCCACACACATGAGCCCAACCTTTAAAGTTCCTGGTGACTGGTCTCTCTCCCTCTCCCCCTCCCCCCCCGTACCATGTCTCCCCTGGCCGTGGGCCCTCGTTCGTGGGCAGAGGTTAGAAACATTGCCTTTTGCTGGAGTATGGTTTTGAACTCTACTCGCTTCTAGGCTTTGGGGCCAGTGGGAAAATACTCCCATCTCTGCTTGTTAACTTGTGCCTGTGAACACCTGGGCAGTGAAGAAAATCCTATTTCCTTGTGGAAAAAGCAAATGGAGTGGGTGGTGCTTGTTCAAAGCTGATTTCAAGACAGCAGCACCTGCTGCAGCTCCCAAACAGCCCTCCACTTCCAGTCCTGCTTCCCTCCTCAGAAGCCTCTTTTTTCTTTTAATTTTTTAAATTCATTTTAGGAGAGAGAAAGGGAGAGAGACAGGGAGAGAGAGAGAGAGAGGAGAGAGAGAGAGAAGGTGGGGAGGAGCTGGAAGCATCAACTCCCATATGTGCCTTGACCAGGCAAGCCCAGGGTTTCGAACCGGCGACCTCAGCATTTCCAGGTCAATGCTTTATCCACTGCACCACCACAGGTCAGGCAGAAGAAGCCTCTCTTATCTCCAGGCTGTGGGAGCCCTCCACATGCTGGTTTTTAACGGGCCCACCCTTATGGGGTGGGGACTAGTGTCCCTATCTCAAAGATGAATAAACGGGCAGAGGGTAAGAGTGACCTGTGCTTCCCTCCTGGCCGGGGTCTCACTGAGCCTGGCCAAGCCTGTGGGCTTGGTCCCAAGGCTGGGGGCTCTGAGGATGAGCCCCCTGGCCGTGCTTTCTTTCAGAATCGTGGCTGCCCGGCTCAATGGTTCCCTGGATTTCTTCTCCTTAGAAAGCCACGCTGCCTTCAGCCCCCTGCAGTTCCGAGGTCAGAGGCTCTGGGCCTGTGTCTAGTGGGTGGAGAACGGGGTCTGTCTGCAAGGTGTCTTCTCAGACGCCCTCACTTAGTTGTTGTCCTCAGGGCAGGGCAGCTCTCCCACAGCCCCCATGTACAGCAGCAGTGACACGGTGGCCTGTCGCCTGACCCACACAGTGCCCTGCGCACACCAGAAACCTATCACAGCCCTGAAGGCTGCTGCTGGGCGCCTCGTGACTGGGAGCCAAGACCACACGCTGCGGGTGAGAGCTGGCTTTGTCTCTGGGCACTGCAGTGACCTAGCACAGGGGATGGGGCCTGGGGGTCGGGCAGAGGCCGGAGGTGTCCTGGGGAAGGGACTTCCTGGCCCCGTGGCTGCACTCTGGAGCTGATACACATCCCTGCCCCAGGTGTTCCGTCTGGAGGACTCGGGCTGCCTCTTCACCCTGCAGGGCCATTCAGGGGCCATCACGACTGTGTACATTGACCAGGTGAGGGGTCCATGGGTGGCCCTTGTTTCTGACTCCTGGGAGGTGGAGCGAGGGCCCCCGCGCACAGGGCCAAGGTTTCTGTCACTGACCTGGCTCCCTGGGCTGGTTCCTCTAGACCATGGTGTTGGCCAGTGGAGGACAGGATGGAGCCATCTGTTTGTGGGACGTGCTGACCGGCAGCCGGGTCAGTCACATGTCCGCTCACTGTGGGGATGTCACCTCCCTCACCTGCACCACCTCCTGCGTCATCAGCAGTGGCCTGGACGACCGCATCAACATCTGGGACCGCAGCACAGGTGTCATGCTCAACTCCATCCAGCAGGTAGGCAGGGTGGGGCCAGCGTGCTCCCTGTTTCTGGGGAGGACTTGACACTGATCCTATCGTGTCCTTGCCTCTAGGATCTGGGCTGTGGTGCAAGCTTGGGTGTCATCTCAGACAACCTGCTGGTGACCGGTGGTCAAGGCTGTGTCTCCTTTTGGGACCTAAACTATGGGGACCTGTTACAGACAGTCTACCTGGGTAAGAACAGTGAGGCCCAGCCCGCCCGCCAGATCCTGGTGCTGGATAATGCTGCCATCGTCTGCAACTTCGGCAGCGAGCTCAGCCTGGTGTACGTGCCCTCCGTGCTGGAGAAGCTGGACTGAGGGCCAGGGCCGCCCATGTTCTGGACCTAGACTGGGGAGTGGCTGAGTCTTCCAGAAGCTGCTTCTGAACTGTCCTGCTTCAGGACTGTAATATTAAACTTTTTTAAAAACCACACCTGCCGGGGGCCTCGTGAGCCACTTGCGTCTTCCTCACAGGAGCTCTTTCCTGTGCCTGAGCCTCCAGCACTCCCTAAGCCCTTCCCAGCTCAGCTGCCCTAGGAAGGAGCCAGACAGGAAGTGTATGGGGATGATGACGGGGTGGGGGGAGGCCTTCTCAACCACTTCAGAGGTGTGGAAGCCGAGGATGGCCCCAACGCCACCCTCCCACCTATGCAAGCTCACTGAGGGTGCCAGGTTTCCAGTGGCGGCACTAGGGCTCAGTCTCCCTCTCGGAGGCAGCAAGGGGCAGACACTGGCCACAGAACAGGTTGGTTTATTACTTTAACAGCAAAGAGCTGAAAAGATGTCAGGTCCCAGAGGAACAGAACCTGACCCAAAGCCTGCAGTACATCTCCACCCCACAGGGGTGCGGGCCGGGCCAGGTAGGGCTAAAGGCAGCAGGAATGGGAGGGTTCGGGCCCACCTCAACAGGGCCTGCTGGACACAGGCAGACAGGTGAGATGACGTAGTGTTAAGGACCGAGCTGGTGAGCCTGTTCAGGTTTTGTTGAGCGTCCACAGTGGATCCAGAAGACTGAGGGGGTCATCGGTGGCCCGGGCAGCATGCAGCCCCTGCCCATTGTGGGCCTGCAGGAAACTCTGCTTGCTCATCCGCTGCTTTCCCCGCAAGGAGCTGTCCAGGGAGAAGGCCTCCGGGGTGAGAGAGGCCAGCAGCTCTAAGGAGGACGACGGGGGCCCTGGGCTGGGGATCTCGGAAACTGGCTGCTGCTGCTCGGGCTGCGGGGCCTCTGGCAGAGGTGAAGAGAGGAGGGGCGGAGAGGAGGATGGGGGCTGGGGGGGCTCCGGGAGGCTGGCTGGCAGCAAGCCTGGGGGCTCTCCAGGGCCTGGCAGGCAGGTAGCCGGGGAGTCCAAGCCCCCAGGAGGCCGTACGCTGAGCTTGGCAATAGTGGCCTGGATGGAGCTGATGGGAACGTCCCCACCAAGGACCAGGTCCTGGGAGTCCTGCGGAAGGTTATTCTGAAAAGACAGAAGCGGGTGAAGAAGGGGTCCACAAAGCTCTGGCTATCCCAGCAGCCAGACAGGAAAGGGTGAATGAGTCCACAAGGCTTTGACTATCTCAGCAGCCCTTTCCTTCCTTACCTTCTGGCTGGTACAAGTACCAGCCACAGGTTTGCAGGGCGGGGGCACGCCATGGCGCTGCAGGACCTGCTCCACGTGTCTCACCACTGCCTCGTGGCAGAACTTGAGCTGCAGCTGCAAAGGCACGTGACGGGGTCAGCAGGAGCAGCCCACCCCAGGCAGGCGCCTCTCCCGGCCCGGATGTACCTTCTCCTGCAGCATGTGTTTCCTCTGCTGCCGCATGCGCCTCACCAGCCGAGCAAGCTCAGGGAGCCCGCTCCCCGCCTCCACCTCCTGCACAGCTGCGTAGAGCAGGGCAAAGGCTCCCGTGCGGCCCACCCCGGAGCTGTAGCAAGAAGGGAAGTGAGGCCGAGAACACCCCCCCCCCCAACCCTTGGCAGCTGCTCGGCCCACCCCCTACCTGCAGTGGACAATGATGGGCGTGTGCAAAGGTCGCTGGTGCAGGTAATGCGCGTGCACCTCCTGGATGAAGCGCAGCAGGTCCCCAGGGCTGTCCGGCAGGCCTCTGTGGGGTGGATTGGAGTCACACCTGCCCAGGGGCTCCCCCCCCCACATGCCCCCGCCGGCCAGGGCAGCAGACGCACAGCTCAGGCCAGGTTGGGAAGTGGAGGTGCACGAGCGAACGCTTAAGACTCTGGTCACGGAACTGCAGGCTCAGCACCCGCTCCACGTGGGTCTCCGTAGTGCGGACACTGCTCAGTGCCAGGCTCAGGGCACCGTGCACCATGGGCTGGCCTCTCTCAGTGGGGAAATAGCGCGCTACCTTTTGCTGAGGGACAAAAAGAGGGTTACAGCTGCTTTTCCAGGACCTGTCCTAAGCCCCCGCCCGAGCGCTCCCTCACCTTCTCCATCTCAGTCTCAGACACCAGCATGACAATGACCGACACTTTCTGCTCGTGCACCATGAGCCAGAAGTCTGCAGCTGTGCCAGGCAGAGGGGCCTGGGTGGCCACCAAGGGCGGGCAGTACGGCGAGAGCCCTTCCACGCGGCTAGCATTGATGTAGTCGTCCTTGCCCGAGCGCAGCACCACTCGGTTGCTGTCGTAGGGCATGATGTCCTGGTGCCGGTTCTTCAGGGAGTAGCAGCGGGCAATGGCGATGGAGCGGCTGCGAGCGTCGTGTTCCTGCGCCTCTTGCAGCTCCCGCCAAACAGCGTCCAGAGCTCCCGCGTCGCCCAGTTGGCCCCGAAAGGCCTCTAAATCCTGTCGCAACTGCTGCAGCCTTTCCGGGTGCTCGTAGGGGTCCTGCTCTATCAGCCGCAGGGCCTGAGGCCGCCGGCCCTCGGCAGCGTCCACCTTAGTGGGCTGCAGCAAGGGCTGCCCACCCCCGGGAGGCTGAGTGCCGCCATGCTGGCTCTCGGGGCTGGACGAGAGCAGATCTGCGGCCGCAGCGCCTCGGCGTAGGCAGGGCGGTGGCTCTGCCCCAGGGGGCCTGGCAGGTACAGGGCCGGGCCCTGGTGATGGGGCAGGTGAAGGCACCAGATGGGGACTGGGGGTGGACTGGCCAGGAGGTGCGGAGCCTTGAATGGAGAGGGGGGCTGCTGGGGGGCCCAGAGGCCTGGGGGGAGGGGCGGGACCATATGCCAGGGTGGAATGGGGAGGCTGAGGGGGCCCCGGGCTGGAGAAAGGCAGAGCCCCCACAGGAGGGGGCAGGGCGTCCTGAGAGGGGCCTGGGTAGAGTTGGGTGTGCAGGGGTGGTGGCGGCTGCCCCAGGACAGCAGACTGAGGAGCAAAGGGGTAGGGGGGCTGGGGGGGCACGAGTCCTGCAGCCTGGGCTGGGAAAAGATGGGGATGCTGAAGCGGAAGAGGCTGCTGAGGGGGCGGGGCCCCAAAAGCCGCTTGTGGGGGGTGTGGCTGGGGCCCCATCCTGGGGGCCAGGAACCCTGCGGGGATCCCAGAAGGAAAGTGGGGCTGGGCTGGGGCTGCCGGGAGGGGCTGCTTGGGCCCCAGAGGGTAGGCGTAGGGCATGGGCAGTGGCTGAGGGCAGGGTGCTGGGAAACAGGGCTGGGGAGGCACAGGGGCGTGGTGCGGCCGGGGTGCCGCGTGGCTCGGGATGGGAGCCTGGATACTATCGACTGTGGTGGTGGCTGGCCGAACCCCCACAACCAACTCGGGGCCCGAGAACTGGGGAGGTGGGGCCGAGGGCAGACCGGCAACTGGGGGGTGTGGCCCTGCCCCCCCATAGGGACTGCTCCCCACACTGTGCTGGGGGGAAGATCGGGGCACGAGGCCCAGCTCTGGAGTGTAGGCAGGGGCTGGGTACACAGCAGGTCCAGGTGCCATGGCCATTGCAGGGGGCCCTGGGGCCTGGGGGATCCTCGGCTGCATCCCCTGTGTGGAGGCTGAATAGCTGCCAGGGGGCAGGCGGCCCGAATGATAGTGGGGTCCCAGGCCCGTGGAGCTAGGGAAGGGGCCCGGAGCGAAATGGAGCGCCGCAGCAGTCCCCAGGAAGGCAGTGGGGGGCAGGCTGTGCAGCTCCTCCGGAGCATCTCCGGTCTCCCCTGCCTCCCCCTCCTCTCGGCGGGGCAGCAGTGGCTTGGGGGCTGTGGGCCTTGGGGGTGGCTTCTTCTTCAGCTCCCTGGGGGACAATAGAAGAGGCGGAGCCAGCCCATCAGCCCAGCCTGTCTGGAGGGCAGCTGCCCACTGTCCCAGGGCCAAGCCCACCATCCCAGGCCACGCCCACCTGTCCAGGAGCTGCTGACGAGCGGCCTCGCGGGCCTGGCAGGCGGACTGCGCTCGTTCCAGGAGAGCAGCTACCTTGCTCTCCAGGTCTGCATAGAAGTCCTTGCCCTCCTGGGACTTCTTCATCAGGTCCTCGTAGGCTTCATAGGAGGCCACCAGGGTCTGCAGCGTGGAGTTCCACCTAGTGAGCAGAAGGGCCGGCAGCTGGTGAACAGGCGGAGCCGAACTCGGGGCAGGCGTTGGGGCCAGAGCACAGGAGTGGGCACTGACTTCTGGTCCACTTCGCCGAGCACCCGCCGCACCGCCGCATACTGCACGTTGGCATCCGTCAGCGCCCGGAGGACGTTGTCCTGGGCGGCCAGGTTCTGCTCCAGGTACACCCTCAGCTGGTCGTACTTCTTCAGCTGCTCCTCAAAGAGCTTCTGAGGGAGTTGGGGGCGGAGGACAGACACTCAGGGTTTTGAAACCACAGCGCGGGGCCCCGAGTCAGGGCGCCCCCACCCACCTTCAGCTCCGAGTGGTCCGTGGTCACCAGCGAGGCGGTGATGTCATCCTTCTGGATGAGCTCCCGCAGCTGCTGCTCCAAGGACACGCGCTGGTCCCGCATCTCCTGCACCTTGGCCAGGATGCGCTTCAGGTTCTGCAGCACCGCCCTGTCCTCTGGGCGGCAATGGGCAGCGCGCAGTGAGGCCGGAGAAGCCCCAGCCGTCTCAGCCCCCGGGCACTGGCTGGGCATGCTCACCTGGACTGAGGGCTGGCGTGGGCAGGGCTGCCCGGACCTGGTCCAGGGGCCCGCTGAGCAGGCGCAGGTTGCCAACGTGCAGGTTCATGGCACGGTGCAGCTCACTGTTGGTGAAGGAGGCCTTTTCGTGGACCTCCGTATACTTGGCCCATTCTCGCCTCACCTCTGCCAGTTCGGCCTTGGAGACTGCCAAGCTGGCCCCTGTCTGGCCCAGTGCCTCCTGCAACTTCTGGTCTAGCAGCTCATCCTCCTCCAGCAGGTACCTGATGTCCTTCAGAGAGGACTCCACGTCCGTGAACACACCGGACAGCACTGCGGGTGTGGATGGGGAAAGAGGGAACAGCTTCTGAAGCAGGCAGACCAGACACCCACCCTGGCCCGCCCCTCAGTCAAGGGCTTGTGTGCAGCCCGGGGCTCTGAGCTACGCAGACACGGTGCAGCATGAGGGAGGGTATTTGTGCCAGAGATACTGGACCAGGTGCCTCCGCCATCCTGGGTGAAGAAGGGACACAGAGGCCGCAGCAGACAACATGCACACCCCCACCCTGCACCCGCCCGCCCCCTCCCGCCTCACCTTGCATAGACTGGACGAGGTTCCTGACAGTGTCAGGCCGGACACTGAGGGCCGCACACTTCTCCATGAGCTGAGGCGGGATGTGGTTGTACATGTCGAGGTTGTCCACTGACTCGGGATCCAGCTGCATTGAATCCATGAACTGGCTGTGGGGGCACCAGGACCGGGTGGGTGCTGGGTGCTGACCCAAGACCTCACATGTAAAAGGAGTACACTAGTGAGCCCCCCACCACTCAGAATAGGTCTGAGGTCCTAGCAGAGAGCAAAACAACACCTGACCTCCACCCTTTGGTCTGGCCTGGCCCCCAGAACATGCTCAGGAAACTGCTGAAAACACTGGTACAGAAGGGACATCCCCTCACAAGACCCATGACTCTCACCTTATAAATCTAGCACACAAGACCCTGAGTGGGGACGGCAGCACTGGGCACATTTCGCTACCACTATCCTTGTTGCAGGTGGCACTAGGACCCACCGAGGTCTGGTATGTGACCCCCATACCACCCACACCCACACTCACTCTAGGACCTCATTCTTGTCCTCAATCTTGGCCATCATCTCTCGAAGCAGCTTGGCTTTCTCCTCACTGCAGAAGTGACAGAGCAGTTTGAAGCCCGTGTCTTGAGATGTCCCAATCCCATAAGGGCAGAGAACAGGGCCAGCCCCTCCTACCCACCTGTACAGTGACGAGGCCTCGTGGGCAGCCATAGGTACCAGTTTGGTGAAGATGTCAGGGCCTGTGACAGCTGGGTCTGTGGGGTTCACTGGCAAAGGCTTCACCAAGGGGGCGCCTAGGAGGGAGACAGTTGTCGAGACCAGGCCCATACACACCTCGTCCGCCTGCCCTATCCCTGCTCCGCGCCGCCCTGATCCTCAGCCTCCCCTCAGCTTCAGACCTTTTACTGGCTGAAGGGTGTCCAGTGCTGGGACAGCCTCATGGTAGATAAAGTCATTGTCCTTCTTGGCAGAATTGTACCTGGGGGTCCAGAGAAGGGAAAGTGAGGAGGAGTCTTGGACAATCAGCAGGGATCCAGGAGCTGACGTCCCCACGTGGGCCACTGTTGGCTGGCACTAGGGGCTTCCTCCCAAGAATGCAAGCAGAGGGCCGAGACTTTCCTCATGGGGAACCAGGCCCTGCCCCCACCCCAGACTCACTTTCCTCCGATGACATCCATAGCAAAGCGAAGTGCGTCCTGCACAGTGTCAGGCTGGCCCTGCAGGGGAGGGCCGCAGGGGCTCGGCATCAATTCGGGCCAGTGCAGGACTCCCCCAGCCCTCCAGGCTTGCTCCCTGCACTCTCAGGGCTCTGAGGGGCAGCAAGCCCCTCCCCAGCTTTACCTTGGCCAACTTGATGGCTTCATTGAGCTTGTCCAGGGCACTCTGGAAGTATGCGACCTGTGGGGAACAGTGGACAAAACCTGGTTGGTCCTTCCCTGCTTGAACTCTCCTCTTCCTGCCGCCCTGCTGAGCTCTGTCTGGCCCTCAGATGACCCATTAAAGGCAAGAAGCTGAGGAGGCAGCCGGGTGCCAGCCAAGCCAAGAGCACAGAGATTAGCATCACACTGTGCTCTCCCCACAGCTTACACCTCCCACCAGCCAGCCCCCCAAGGAGTCTGCCATGCCTCCTCAGTCCCCGGGGATGAGGCCTGCAGCAGGGGGCTGTCCAGGGATGTGGGCGTGAGAGGCAGAGAGAAGCCCACCTCCCCTGTTCTGTAAGGAAGGGACCCCATTGGCATCTTGCTAACAGCTGGAACCAGCCCCGAGCCTCACCACCACTCACTCACTCACCTGCTCCCCGAACTTCTGCTGCTCCTCAGCCTGCTTCCCCATGTGCAGCTGGGGAGAAGAAGAGAGGACACCACTTATTTCTCAGGCTGTGGCTACTCAGCCCAGCCCAGAGCCAGTGGCCACGTGCCCTCACATGAGCCACAGCCGCAAAGTAGTAGATCTTCATCTGGACCAGCTTCTTCCAGTCCTTCTGGATCCGGCCCAGCAGGGAGGCGGTGTCAGGGTTCTCCAAAGCCCGGCAGGCCTCTTTGTAGTAATCCACCACCTGGGGCCGGGATGGGTTGTCAGTGGGGCATCAGCAGTAAACCAAAGGACTGCTCTCAGTCCCTTGAGGGCCACCCTCTACCCCCGTCCCTACCTGTGCGCTGATACGGGCCACCAGAAAGCTCTTCCTGTTGTCCAACATTGACTTCTCCAGAAGGCACTCCTGAGCCTGGCCCTGGGACAAGTTTGGGTACACCCCCTCATACACCGAGGTCTTTCCCTTCCCAGCGGGCGGACCCCAGAGATGCCCTCTTCACATCCTCTCTCCTCCAGCCTCCCCACTCCAAGAGGCCCGGGCCTATTCCTGAGCCACCTGAAGCTCTCAGATCAAAGCCAAGGCCCCTGCTTGTCCTGCACTGCCACCTGACAGGACCTGGTCTAGAGTCCAGCCCTAATTGTCCCCTCCCCTGGATTCAACTCAGTTCCAACAGGGGCACCTCACCAGCATGAGGTTGACGTTGAGAGTGAGGATCTGGCGGCTCATGTCAACGCTGTAGGCGTGAGGGAAGTGCTCACGCAGGTAGGCGAAGGCACCTGCTGCACACTGGAAGTGAGTACAGGAAACCTTCATGCCCTGGGAGGGAAGAGAGGAAAGGTGGCCAGGGCCAGTGCCCGACAGCTGCTGTATCCATGCCCAAGGGCAGGATTCGGTCTACCTCTGGAGTTTGAGAATTCTCAGCAGCCCTCCCTGGTTATGTCCAATGACCCGCCCACTGCCCCTTCCCTCCTCACCTCTTCAGACACCCGCTTGTCCATGGCCCCGAGCATGGAGTGCAGCGCACCTGGGGAGGCAGAGGGTACGGTGTCAGGCTGGTCTAGGGGCTCTTCACCCCCGTGTCAATGGTAAGGCAGAGGGGGAGTGCTGAAACCCGTGGCCAGGAAAACAGGGGTCTGAGAACTGGGGCAGTGGTCCACGGACACCAAAGCTGGGGCAAACAAGTTAAGTCAGAAGTCTGGCCATGCCCCTCAGTCTCCTGCTCTACACCAAGCAGGGGTGCAGGGGGAGGAAGGAGGGGCTCTGTCCAGAGACCCCAGCCTAGAAATCCAGTCTTGAAGAGTCAGTGATGTCTACACAGGACTCTAGGGCTCCCCTAGCTGTCCTTTGAGCCAGGCTGGAGCTAAGTCATCAAGGTTGACAGCAAGGCCAGTGGTGGCCAATCTTGTTTTCTTTCTGCCTGAAGCAGCATCAAGTCAAAAGGGGGTCAGGACTATCCCATCAAGGAGAGAGGCCATTCTGACCGTCCCTTCCAGTGGGAGCCCACAGCGGCACGCCGTGTGGCAGCCAGCCCCAGCAGAGCCCTCCCCACCGGCGTGGCTCTCCGGGACCCAGAGGAGGCACTGGCAGGGAGAAGGCAGTGGAGGGGTCAGAATCAGTGTCTGCCCTCCATCAGCCACGCCTTTGCGGCCTGCTGCGGAGCTGAAATCCAGCACCACAGGGCTGGGAGGCAGGGCCACCGGGAAGGATTTAAGCAGCTCACCGAGGTTGTAGAGGATGCAGGCCTGCTCGTACTGGATGTCCTCGTGGGCCACCGCCTTGCCTGAGAAGATCTCAGTCCTGCAGACAGGCCACGCCATCAGCTTGAGGAAGGAGCGGCCCAGGGCCCCGAGGCCAGCTGACGGTTGTGTGGGGCTGACCGGAGGGAGGCCCTGGGAGATGGCCCCAGGCTGCTCCCACCCTGCTCGGTGAGGACAGGGGACGAAGAGGGGCATCCCCGGTACCCTCCAAGCTAGCTCTCACCAGGTGACCGGAACAGCAGCTTCCTGGCCTGAGCCCATGGGGACCCGACTCTGCAGGTAGTGGAGCTGGCCCAGGTACTTGCGGAGGACACTGCAGCCCTCAAAGTCACGTGGGACCCGGACAGCACTCTGGGTGTGGATGGAAGAAGCAGGCGGCCATCACTTGGGGTAGAAGACAGACAGGTCTGTCTACCCACAAACACCTAGGATACGCGCATCCAAATGGGGACACTGCACACCTCAGGACCCAAAGAAAGCTCACTGCCACATCTGTGGTCATTCAACAAACCATCCACTGGACAGGGCTGGTAGACAGAATCAGCCCTATCTTTCTGCAATGCAATATACAATATGCATTAGAATTAAAAATATTTTTGGGCCCTGGCCGGTTGGCTCAGTGGTAGAGCGTCGGCCTGGTGTGCAGAAGTCTCGGGTTCGATTCCCGGCCAGGGCACACAGGAGAGGCGCCCATCTGCTTCTCCACCCCTCCCCCTCTCCTTCCTCTCTGTCTCTCTCTTCCCCTCCCGCAACCGAGGCTCCATTGGAGCAAAGATGGCCTGGGCGCTGGGGATGGCTCCTTGGCCTCTGCCCCTGGCGCTAGAGTGGCTGTGGTTGCAACAGAGCGATGCCCCGGAGGGGCAGAGCGTCGCCCCGTGGTGGGCATGCCGGGTGGATCCCGGTCGGGAGCATGCGGGAGTCTGTCTGTCTCTCCCCGTTTCCAGCTTCAGGAAAAAAACAACAACAACAACAACAGTCATGAGGATGTAAAGCTCAGCATAGAAAAATTACAGTCAATAATATTGTTAATAACATGTATGGGGTCAGACAGGTACTGGAAATACTGGGGTAGGGAACACCTTGCAAAGCATACAGTTGTCTAACGCCTATGCTGTATACTTGACACTACACAAAATACAAACTGTACACGCTAATAGAAAAATAAAAGTTAAAATAAGGAAAAATAAAAAACAGCTATTTGGGTAGATGAAAAAAAGTTTTTAAATAAATTATGTTAAGGCTACCCACAGAAGAAATGCTCTTCAGCCACAAAAACTGAAGACAAAGACAAAGATCTCTAGTGATTGTTAAGATGTCTACGACATATTTATTGTAGGAGAAAAAAGTATGTAACAGATGAATGGTATGACTTCATTTATGTAATATCATAAAGACAATGTACATATATACAAAGATAAAAATCTATAAGGTTAGCCTGACCAGTGGTGGCACAGTGGATAAAGCATTGACCTGGGACACTGAGGTCTCAGGTTAAAAGCCCCAAGATCGCCAGTTTGAACGTGGGATCATCGACATGATCCCATGGTCACTGGCTCAGCTTGAGCCCCACAGTCAAGGCATGTATCAGAAGCAATCAGTGAACCACTAACGTGACACAACTACGAGTTGATGCTTCTCATCTCTCTCCCTTCCTGTTTGTCTCTCTCTAAAAAAGAAAAAACTGCCTGACCTGTGGTGGCGCAGTGGATAAAGCGTTGACCTGGAAATGCTGAGGTCGCCGGTTCGAAACCCTGGGCTTGCCTGGTCAAGGCACATATGGGAGTTGATGCTTCCAGCTCCTCCCCCCTGTCTCTCTCTCCTCTCTCTCCTCTCTCTCTCTCTCTCTCTGTCTCTCTCCTCTCTAAAATGAATAAATAAAATTTTTAAAAATCATTAAAAAAAAAAAAAAAGAAAACTATAAGGATATATACCAAAATGTTAAGTGATTATCCCCAGACAACAGGGTTTAAGTAATTTATCCTTTTCTATACACACAGATATATTCAATTCTTTATATTATTTATGTACTCTCTATAATGAACATTTTAAGTTTTTATATAAGCAATAAAGCTATTTACCCATTTTGGGGGAATAAAACAAAACAATAAAGCAAGTGACCCCGCTGCTCAAACAGAAGAGCAGGTGCTCACAGCTGGGACAGGACAGATGCACTGTGCATTTCCTCACCACAGCTGTGGCTGAGGACCTCAGCGCCCAGGGACCCAGCCAAGAGCTAGACTTTGCGCTCAGAACTCCCCAGGGCACTGCACTAGAGACTGCTGAGCCTCTGGTCCAGACTGCCTTTTTTTTTTTTTTTTTTTTTTTTTACAGAGGCAGAGATAGACAGGGACAGACAGACAGGAACGGAGAGAGATGAGAAGCATCAATCATCAGTTTCTCGTTGCGTGTTGTGACTTCTTATTTGTTCATTGATTGCTCTCTCACATGTGCCTTGACCGCGGGCCGTCAGCAGACCAAGTAACCCCCTGCTGGAGCCAGCGACCCTGGGTCCAAGCTGGTGAGCTCTTTGCTCAAGCCAGATGAGCCCGCGCTCAAGCTGGAGACCTCTGGGTCTCGAACCTGGGTCCTTCCGCATCCCAGTCCGACGCTCTATCCACTGCGCCACCACCTGGTCAGGCATGGTCCAGACTGCTCTTAGGGCGAGCACGCCCTGGGGTACAATGGCTCTAGACCCACTTCCCAGCAGTGTCTGGGGAAACCCTCTTCCCACCAGACCTGGTTTTCTTTGTTCATTGTTTTTTTTTGTTTTTTTTTTGTTTTGTATTTTTTTTTTTTTCTGAAGCTGGAAACAGGGAGAGACAGTCAGACAGACTCCCGCATGCGCCCGACCGGGATCCACCCGGCACGCCCACCAGGGGCGACGCTATGCCCACCAGGGGGCGATGCTCTGCCCCTCTGGGGCGTCGCTCTGCCGCGACCAGAGCCACTCTAGCACCTGGGGCAGAGGCCAAGGAGCCATCCCCAGCGCCCGGGCTATCTTTGCTCCAATGGAGCCTCGGCTGCAGGAGGGGAAGAGAGAGACAGAGAGGAAGGAGGGGGGGGAGGTGGAGAAGCAAATGGGCGCTTCTCCTATGTGCCCTGGCCGGGAATCGAACCCGGGTCCCCCGCACGCCAGGCCGACGCTCTACCGCTGAGCCAACCGGCCAGGGCCTGTTTTTTTTTTTGAGAGAGATGGGGCAGGTGTAGGGGGACAGAAAGGTTGGGAGAGAGAAAGAGAGGGAGGGAGATAAGGGAAGTATCAACTTGTTTTATTTAGTTGTGCATTGACTGCTTCCCGCATGTGCCCTGACCAGGATTGGACCAGTGACCTCAGGTTTCAAATCAGCGATCTCAGTGTTCTGGGTCAACGCTCTATCCGCTGTACCACCACCAGTCAAGCTCGGTATCGTCTTTGAGCAGGAATGATGAGCTCCCTGTAGTAAGGCCTCTAGGAAGTCCAGAGCAAAGATGAGATGTCACAGCTATATTGCTAAGGGCCCACCTTCTGGTATCTAGTCAGGTTTGACATACTAGCTACATTTTTCCGAAACTGGAAATGGGGAGGCAGTCAGACAGACTCCCGCATGCGCCCGACCGGGATCCACCCAGCATGCCCACCAGGGGGGCGATGCTTTGCCCCTCTGGGGTGTCACACTCTGTTGCGTCCAGAGCCATTCTAGCGCCTGAGGCTGAGGCCACAGAGCCATCCCCAGCGCCCGGGCCATCTTTGCTCCAATGGAGCCTTGCTGCAGGAGGGGAAGAGAGAGACAGAGAGGAAGGAGAGGGGGAGGGGTGGAGAAGCAGATGGGCGCTTCTCCTGTGTGCCCTGGCCGGGAATCGAACCCGGGACTCCTGCACGCCAGGCCGACGCTCTACTGCTGAGCCAACCGGCCAGGGCCTAACTACATATTTTTAAATATTCACTAAAGTATGTACAAAAAGAACATACTTTATATTTTTATATTAAAATAAAAAACACTTGTGTTTGTACTTCCTAAAATCATCTTTGGGGAAAAAATAGAAGCAACCTTCCTTCCAGGTGATACAGCTTCGCCTATACCCCTTTAAATCCACCGAGAACACAGCCCTTCTTGTCTTGCCCTGGTCTGTCACTAGGAACCGTATGGGGCGGCAGCAGAGCACGGGGTCTTAAAGAAAGCTGTGGCGCCGTAACATACCCATTCCCTCCCTCTCCACCCCCCCAGCACACCTGTCAGTTTTATTCCTGTGATCACGGAGCCGAGAACCCATTCCGGAGCTCTCACTAGCAAGGCTTCTCAGAGATAACTATTCCAGCTCCAGTTTTACAGATGGGGAAGCCGAGGTCCAGATCAGGGAAAGAGGATGTGCCTACGACTTCCCAAATTACATCCACTTTCCCACTTCCCACCGGGTTATGGTCAAAAGTTAATTTGACTTAACGCTGTCTCTGTGCTTTGACACATTTTTTGTAATTCACTAAAAACTTGACTAATGTTCTAAAATTGCTATAATACTTTTAGTTACTCTTATTTTATTTTTACTGTATACATTGCTGAGTCTGGGAGGATTTTTATGGTCTGATCCTTTTTTCACTGAAATAATTATCAATGTCCTATGTGCAGAAGTTTGTTCTGTGGTTTCACCAAGAAATACTGACCTAGTCGAACTTGCACTCTGAATGAAGGACGCCCAGGAAGGGGAAGTGGTTATCCTAACGTCCTGCTGAGCTCTGTCTGTGCCTGTGCTGGGAACAGCCTCAGGGTGGGAGCTGTCTGTGGCTCTCTTCAGCCCACAGTCTGTACAGGGTGCCTGCCTTACACCTTAAAGGACATGCCTCAGAAGAGGCTTTGGAGATTGGTGACAAATGCTCCTTCTAGGGTGGATGTGTGTGTGCATGTCTGCACAAAATGGCACTAGTCCTAGAGGTTAAAATTATCTCACTAATTTTCAAAGAGTCCCAATAAAATTTTTAAAAATTTAATTTATGAAGAGTATGCTGGGAAAATAGCAGAGCAGGAAGCTCTAGAAATGCCTCCCGACCTAGACGACAAGGCCCTGGTAGACTCTATCTGATGTGAGCATTCTGGGACTCCGGAGCCCACTGAAGGCTGCAGAGGGAGCCCTGCATGGTCAGTTTGGTCCATTTCAGCTCCTAGCACAGTAGCATCTATGCAGCCCACAGCCCTGGGCCAGGCAGCCTTGCACGCTTCTCTGGAGCAGCCGAGGAGGCAACAAGGCCCTTGTGTCGCAGATCCTGGGGATCTGAGCTCTGACCACTGAGCACTGCTTCTGTTCTCAGAGATGGAAAGAAAACCAATGTCACTGCACTCGCCCTCGGGCTGGCGACTTCCAGAGCACTCAGAGGGCCAGCACTCTCTCCTATCTCCTTCATCTTTCTATTTTTACCCTTTTGGGAGCCAGACATTAAAAACTGACATTCAAAAGCAACCATATACACAGGGAAAATGAGAAAGGCACCATGAGTGCCCTGGGGAAGGCAGAGGTTCCACAAAGACCTGAGCAGACTAATGTTAGGCTGACTCTTGGCACAGAGATAGCCTACAACAGTAAAAACAAACAAAGCCCCAGCAAACCCTGGCAAGGGGGAAGTTCTGATCCCCAGAGTTACCACGCTTAGATGCACATGTCCCGTTTTCAACCAAAATTGTCATAGGGCTTTCAAAGAAACAGGGAAGGACGATTCTAAAAAAATAAATAAATAAACTAGTAGAAACTGTCCCTGCAAAGAAACTTGATTGATTGCTGATCTACCAAGGAATTTTTTTTTTGCATTTTTTCAAAGTTAGAAGTGGGGAGGCAGAAAGACAGACTCCCTCCCGCATGGACCTGACTGGGATCCACCCGGCATGCCCACCAGGGGGCGACGCTCTGCCCATCTGGGCTGTTCCTTCATTGCAGCCAGAGCCATTCTAGCACCTGAGACAGAGGCCATGGAGCCATCCTCAGCGCCCGGGCCAACTTTGCTCCAGTGGAGCCTTGGCTGCGGGAGGGGAAGAGAGAGACAGAGAGGAAGGAGAGGGGGAGGGATAGAGAAGCAGATGGGCGCTTCTCCTGTGTGCCCTGGCCGAGAATCGAACCCAGGGCTTCCACATGCCTTGCTGACACTCTACCGCTGAGCCAACCAGCCAGAGCTGATCTACCAAAGATTTTTTATTGTTTCTTTTGAGCATCTTAAAGACGCTCAAAAAAAAAACTAAAAAAAAATGTAAATAAACTCAAGAAAACCTATATATATGGAACAAATCAGAAATATCAATAAAAAGAAAAAAATCCCCAAAACACGGCAGGGAAACGTAGGTTTACAGTTGTTCATATGAAAAATACAGTAATAAAAAATAATAACACAAGAATAAACGCTGTTTTGCATACTCACAACTCTAAGCCTACTTTCGCCCCACCCTGTATTCTGCAGATGAAAAGTATAATAATGGGCCTGACCAGTAGTGGTTCAGTGAATAGCACACAGACCTGGGATGCTGAGCATCCAGGTTGGAAACCCTGCGGTCACCGGCTTGAGTGTGGGATCATGGACATGACCCCAAAGGTTGCTGACTTGGACCCAAAGGTCGCTGGCTTGGGCAAGGGTTCACTACATCAGCTGGAGCCCCCCAGTCAAAGCACATAGGAGAAGCAATCATAAAGTACCACAACTGCAAGCTGACGCTTCTCATCTCTCGCCCTTCCTCTCTCTCTCAAAAAATAAAAGCCAGAGCCTGACCAGGTGGTGGCGCAGTGGATAGAGCGTCGGACTGGGATGCGGAAGGACCCAGGTTCGAGACCCCGAGGTCACCAGCTTAAGCATGGGCTCATCTGGTTTGAGCAAAGCTCACCAGCTTGGACCCAAGGTCACTGGCTTGAACGGGGGGGGGGGGGGGGGGGGGGGGTTTACTCAGTCTGCTGAAGGCCCGCGGTCATGGCACATATGAGAAAGCAATCAATGAACAACTAGGGTATCGCAACGAAAAACTGATGATTGATGCTTCTCATCTCTCTCCGTTCCTGTCTGTCTGTCCCTATCTATCCCTCTATCTGACTCTCTCTCTGTACCTGTAAAAAAAAAAAAAAATTAAAAAAAATAAAAGCCAGAAATAAATATAACAAGAGAGATGTAATACCTACACGAAGAAAACTGTTGCTTTCCTGAGAAGCCTGAAGAAAAGAAGTGCAGAGGAAAGCAACCTCATAAAGAAGTTAATTCTATGTAATACATCTGTACATTTTATGAGATCACAAAATTCCCAACACGATTTTGCAAAATTTAACAAAAAGATTTTGAGTCAAAAGTTAAAAAAGGCCTAGTGTGCGGAGGACCCGGGTTCGATTCCCGGCCAGGGCACATAGGAGAAGCGCCCATTTGCTTCTCCACCCCTCCCCCTCTCCTTCCTCTCTCTCTCTCTCTTCCCCTCCCGCAGCCAAGGCACCATTGGAGCAAAGATGGCCCGGGCGCTGGGGATGGCTCTGTGGCCTCTGCCTCAGGCGCTAGAGTGGCTCTGGTTGCAACATGGCGACACCCAGGATGGGCAGAGCATCGCCCCCTGGTGGGCGTGCCGGGTGGATCCCGGTCGGGCGCATGCAGGAGTCTGTCTGACTGTCTCTCCCTGTTTCCAGCTTCAGAAAAATGAAAAAAAAAAAAGTTGAAAAAGGCAAGTTAGTATCAGGAATTAGTCTTATCATGCTTGGGAAGGGGCTTGGTTATGCTAATGTGTGAAGGAGGGACATGGCACCAAAAAGTTTTAAAAGGAGGAGCTAGGAGGCCATTTTTGAGAAAAGGAGAGAGACCACATGGTGGCATAGGAGGCAGGGAGCCAAAATGGAGGCATGCAGAGGGGACGGAGTGAGGCTGGTGAGGTCTTTGATTCTAGGAAAACCCAGAGAAAGTCAGTGGCTTTGGGAGCCCTGAATGGAAAAGGAAGTGTTTTCCCGCTGTGTGGATTTTTTCGCCCACCAGGTGCAAGCAGGAATAAAGGATGACCCTCCAGTTATTGGCTCCGTTGTTTGACTACAATCTGTCCGAATCCAATGCAAACCTGCACGGGCCAGGCGGCTGTGATGGTGGCCGCAACTACTGGCTTTTTTAAAAAATTTTTTTACAGAGACAGAGAGAGAGGATAGATAGGGACAGACAGACAGGAACGAAGAGAAGTATCAATCATTAGTTTTTCATTGCAAAACCTTAGTTGTTCATTGATTGCTTTCTCATATGTGCCTTGACTGCGGGCCTTCAGCAGATTGAGTAAACCCCTTGCTCAAGCCAGAGACCTTGGGTCCAAGCTGGTGAGCTTTTTGCTCAAACCAGATGAGCCTGCGCTCAAGCTGGCGACCTTGGGGTCTCGAACCTGGGTCCTCCGCATCCCAGTCTGACACTCTATCCACTGCGCCAGTGCTTAGTCAGGCCATGACTACTGGCTTTACAGATATAATACTTAAATAACATGGGCCTGGCAGAGAACAATAGATGAAAGGACAGGAAATTCTGCACAGACCTAAAGTACATGCAAGAATTCAGCATAAGGGTGTTTCAGAACAGTAGAAAAAGTATGGAGAAAAAGATAAAGCTCAAGCCTTCCCTCATACATCATATACTTAAAGAAATATTACATAAAGATTTAATAAAAACCAAAGCCATAGAAGTAGTGGAAGAAGCACATCAGTGACTCTTGACACCTTATTTGGGTGATGAAGGTTTTCTAAATGTGTATCAAAGGCAGATAATGTAAAGGGAAAGATGAGATCAAACTGATTTATAAATACTTAAACATTTATATGTGAAATTTGAAACACTGATATTAAAAATATAATAAAAACAATTAACTGAATATAAATTATAAATTAACAATAAGGTATAATCCTCATTAAAAAAAAAGTACAGGCCCTGGCCAGTTGGCTCAGCGGTAGAGTGTCGGCCTGGCGTGTGGGGGACCCGGGTTCGATTCCCGGCCAGGGCACATAGGAGAAGCGCCCATTTGCTTCTCCACCCCCCCCCCCTCCTTCCTCTCTGTCTCTCTCTTCCCCTCCCGCAGCCGAGGCTCCACTGGAGCAAAGATGGCCCGGGTGCTGGGGATGGCTCCTTGGCCTCTGCCCCAGGCGCTAGAGTGGCTCTGGTCACGGCAGAGCGACACCCCGGAGGGGCAGAGCATCTCCCCCTGGTGGGCAGAGCTCGCCCCTGGTGGGCGTGCCGGGTGGATCCCGGTCGGCTGCATGCGGGTCTGTCTGACTGTCTCTCCCCGTTTCCAGCTTCAGAAAAATCCAAAAAAAAAAAAAAAGTACAAAGAACATTAACAGTCAGTTCCTAAAAGAAAATATATAACGAATACATTAACAACTGTGAAACCTTACTATTTACCAAATAACTGAAAATTCACCACCCTTTTCACCTATTAGCCTGCCAGGATTGAAAAGTAACAGCAGGAGCAGGCACACACCCCACTGGGGAAAACAAGTATGCTGCGAACCAGCACAGCTAGTAATTCCAGGTTCCTGAGGGAGAACCATGCAGAATGAAGAAAATAAAGAGAAAAAGGATGGGATTGGGAGGCCTCTGCAAGCTGATGGTAAGTCAGAGCAGAACAGGCCCTGGTTTGCTTTATTATATAGCCACATGCAAATAAGGAAGTCTCCGATACAAAGTCACAACTCTGAGGCAAAAACAGGAATTCTCTTAAGGCAGGGGTCCCCAAACTTTTTACACAGGGGGCCAGTTCACTGTCCCTCAGACTGCTGGAGGGCTGGACTATTAAAAAAACTATGAACACATCCCTATGCACACTGCACATATCTTATTTTAAAGTAAAAAACCAAAACGGGAACAAATACAATATTTAAAATAAAGAACAAGTAAATTTAAATCAACAAACTGAGCAGTATTTCAATGGGAACTATGGGCCTGCTTTTGGCTAATGAGATGGTCAATGTGCTCCTCACTGACCACCAATGAAAGAGGTGTCCCTTCCGGAAGTGCGGCAGGGGCCGGATAAATGGCCTCAGGGGGCCGCAGTTTGGGGACCCGTCTTAAGGCATCAATAGGAATCCATTTAAGGCTTAAACAGGAATCCCCCCCACCATGCTTAAATGAAATCAACCAACATCAGAACAAACAAGGGGTGAGAGGAAGAGCATGTAAATCGCTTCTAGCAATTTTAACCAAGCAAGTGAGGTGGGGGGTTGGGATGAGTGCAAATACTCAGCTTCATTGCCAATATGGAAGAGTGGGGGGAGAACTTAGCCTTTTGCCAAGCCTCGAAATTACAAAGGCTTTGCCACTTGCAGTCTTCCACACAAGGATATCCTCTTCACCCATCAATTCCTATAGCAACAATCCTACACAGCCCATGGGGTACTGACAATGGCAAAAAACCAGAAATAACTCAATGTTCTCCAAGAGAAGACTGATTAAATTATACTCAATTTAATGATCATGGGCCATTAAAATGTATGTTCACTGATACAGAAACGTGTTCACAGTAAGCTGAGTGAAAAAAGCAGGCCACACAAACAGTGCAGGTGGTATATGATCGTACCGGGGTTTTATATAGAATACACATTATATATGTTAAATTTAAAAAATACATATATAGATATATATATGAAAATGATTTTTATGATATTTTTTCTTTTTTTGTTTTGCTTTTTATTTTTACTTATTATTTGTTTCTTGAGGGAGAGGTTGGGAGAGACAGGAACATCAAGCTGTTCCTGATGTGCCCTGACCAGCAATCAAACCAGCAACCTCTGTGCTTCAGGACAATGCTCTAATCAAACTGTTTTTGCTTTTTAGTGTTTTCAAATTCTCAATCATTAATGTTACTTTTACCCAGGAAAGTATACTAAATTAAAATAAGAACACGGTTGCAGGTAGCTTCTTTACCTCCCTATCGGACCGACCCTGTTCACACCTGCATAAAAATACTATCCTACCTGTCGGAGCAGCTCCAGCTTCTTCAACTCCTCATTGTAGGCTTCTGGGTTCTCGCCATAATTCTTCAGGACAAACTAGAGAAAAGAAAGGAATGTAAACCAGGGATAGAGGAGACTACCCTGTTCCCACGCCTCCAACTACTCATAATCTCCAATCAGAGCTCAGGATTGAGTCTAGACCCCCAACCATGAGCTCACCTCCTGGACCACCAAGAACTCAATAACGAGCAGCATCAAGATGCTGACCATGGAGGCCCTGGCCGGTTGGCTCAGTGGTAGAGCGTCGGCCTGGCATGCAGAAGTCCCAGGTTCGATTCCCGGCCAGGGCACACAGGAGAAGCGCCCATCTGCTTCTCCACCCCTCCACCTCTCCTTCCTCTGTCTCTCTCTTCCCCTCCCGCAGCCGAGGCTCCATTGGAGCAAAGATGGCCCGGGCGCTGGGGATGGCTCCTTGGCCTCTGCCCCAGGTGCTAGAGTGGCTCTGGTCGCAACAGAGCGACCCCCCGGAGGGGTAGAGCATCGCCCCCTGGTGGGCAGAGCGTCGCCCCCTGGTGGGCGTGCCGGGTGGATCCCGGTCAGGCGCATGCGGGAGTCTGACTGTCTCTCCCCGTTCCCAGCTTCAGAAAAAAAAAAATAATAATAAAATAAAATAAAAATTAAAAAAAAAAAGATGCTGACCATGGAGCTGACCCAGAAAGAGCAAAATCTGAAGTATAGTTTGTACTGAATGTGTACTGCCTTTGCATCATCATAAAGTGAAAAAAATAGTTAAGTTGAAACATCGAAAGTCAGAAACCGTCTGTGTGCATATATATACATACAGAGTCTTAGGTTACAACGGCCTCGACATTCGACGTTTCCAGTTTATGATGCTCACTCCCATAAAAACTTAGTGCAGGTAGAATCCTCTCCAGCATGTCCTGCATGTTCCTTAGGCAATCCCGATTCACCTGACCCAGTATCTCCAGCACCTTCTGCAGGTACTCCTGCCTCCTCAGCTTCCTCCTCCCAGTAGGTCTCCCCCCCCCCTTGCAATGCCCCTGCCAGTGTGCCAGCCAGCCACAGGAATAAAGGTACGGAATTGTTTTACACTCATTTTTTGTCATTTTTTCTGTTACTACAGTACAGTGTACAGTAGTTATATATATAATATACATGTCTCTAGATCAGGGGTCCCCAAACTTTTTACACAGGGGGCCAGTTCACTGTCCCTCAGACCGTTGGAGGGCCGGACTATAAAAAAAAACTATGAACAAATCCCCATGCACACTGCACATATCTTATTTTAAAGTAAAAAACCAAAACAAGAATACAATATTTAAAAATAAAATAAAGAACAAGTAAATTTAAATCAACAAACTGACTAGTATTTCAATGGGAACTATGCTCCTCTCACTGACCACCAATGAAAGAGGTACCCCTTTCGGAAGTGCTGCAAGGGCTGGATAAATGGCCCGCGGGCCGTATTTTGGGGACCCCTGCTCTAGATTATGATTTTACAACTGTGTTAGGATAGGTAAGTGACTTAGGCTAGGGTGTGTTTCAACTTAACACCGAAATTTGTGTTGTCACTGTGTCGTAACCCGAGGACCCCTGTGCATATATATACGTATATATAGAGAGAGAACACATATGCTGAAATGTCATCAGAATGTGGTAGAAAGAACTTGAGGGAGCACTATGTTATTCTTTCAACTTTTCTGTATGTTTGAAAAACAAAGGTGTTTTGTTTTGTTTTTTTTTTCATTTTTCTGAAGCTGGAAACAGGGAGAGATAGTCAGACAGACTCCCGCATGCACCCGACCGGGATCCACCCGGCACGCCCACCATGGGGCGACGCTCTGCCCACCAGGGGGCGATGCTCTGCCCATCCTGGGCGTCGCCATGTTGCGACCAGAGCCACTCTAGCGCCTGGGGCAGAGGCCAAGGAGCCATCCCCAGCGCCCGGGCCATCTTTGCTCCAATGGAGCCTTGGCTGCGGGAAGGGAAGAGAGAGACAGAGAGGAAAGTGCGGCGGAGGGGTGGAGAAGCAAATGGGCGCTTCTCCTGTGTGCCCTGGCCAGGAATCGAACCCGGGCCCTCTGCACGCTAGGCCGACGCTCTACCGCTGAGCCAACCGGCCAGGGCGAAAAACAAAGGTTTTAAGAGTTGCTAAAAACCTAAATGGTCGGCCTAGCGTGCGGAGGACCCGGGTTCGATTCCCAGCCAGGGCACACAGGAGAAGCGCCCATTTGCTTCTCCACCCCTCCGCCGCACCTTCCTCTCTGTCTCTCTCTTCCCCTCCCGCAGCCAAGGCTCCATTGGAGCAAAGATGGCCCGGGCGCTGGGGATGGCTCCTTGGCCTCTGCCCCAGGCGCTAGAGTGGCTCTGGTCGCAACATGGCGACGCCCAGGATGGGCAGAGCATCGCCCCCTGGTGGGCAGAGCGTCGCCCCATGGTGGGCGTGCCGGGTGGATCCCGGTCGGGCGCATGCGGGAGTCTGTCTGACTGTCTCTCCCTGTTTCCAGCATCAGAAAAATGCAAAAAATGCAAAAAAAAAAAAAAAAAACCTAAATGGTAAGTACCTGAAGAACACTTCCCCAACTATGTTAGTGGTTCTGAGTCTTCTGCGGGTCCTTTGAGAATATGATAAAAACTATGACAGAAATCTTCCTAGAAACATTCCACTACGTATAAACATGAAACTCTGCCAACAGCTGCACAGGGCTCAGAGACCCTGGAACCCCACTTACCAGCTCCTGGTTAACAACCCTATGATCCAGCCAACCCATCTCCTCTCCACTCCTCTCCTACGAAACCACAAATATAAAATGTGAAGTCACTAACCCCAAAATTTATAAAGAGCTCATACAACTCAACACCGAAAAAACAATCCAATTAAATAATGAGCAGAGGGCACTTCTCCAAAGAGGACATTTGGTCAACAGAACAGACATATGAGAAGATGCTGAATGTCACTAATTGCCAGAGAAATTAAAATTAAAACCACAAGATATCATCTCATACCTGTCAGAATGACTATCAACGATAAATTCACAAACAAGTGCTGGTGAGAATGTGGAGAAAAGGGAACCCTCATGCACTGTTGGTGGGAATGCAGATTGGTGCAGCCACTATGGAAAACAATACAAAGTTTCTCAAAACTGCCTTATTATGACCTAGTGATTCCACTTCTGGGGATATATCTGAAGAAACCCAAATCACTAATTCAAAAGAATATATTCACCCCTGTTCACTGCAGCATTATTTACACTAGCCAACATATCGAAGCCACCTAAGTGCCCATCAGTAGACAAGCGGATAAAAAAGCTGTGGTACGTATATAGAATGGAGCACTACTTGGCCATAAAAAAAGAGTGAAATCTTAACGTCTGCAACAGCATGGATGGACCTAGAGGGTATTATGCTTAGTGAAATAAGTCAAAGAAAGACAGATACCATACAGTTTTATTCATGTGGAATCTAAAAAACAAAACAAGTAAACAAAACTGAAGCAGACCTGTATTCACAGAGAGATTGTTGCCATAGGGAAGGGGAGTTGGGAGACTGGGTGAAAATGGTGAAGGGATTAAAAAGCACAAATTGGACCCTGGCTGGTTTGCTCAATGGATAGAGCACAGCCCAGCATATGGACATCCCGGGTTTGATTCCAGGTCAGGGCATACAGGAGAAGCAACCATCTGCTTCTCGCCCTCTTCCCCTCCCATAGCCAGTGGCTCAATTGATTCAGGTATTAGCCCAGGCACTGAGGGTAACTCAGTTGGTCCCAGGTATGGCTTCAGGTGCTAAAAATAGCTCAGCTGATTCAAGCATCAACCGCAGACGAGGTTGCCAGACAGATTTTGGTCAGGATATATCCAGGTGTCTGTCTCACTGATCTCCCCTCCTCTCACTTAAGAAAAGAAAGAAAGAAGAACAAATTGGTAGTTGCAAAATCGTCGCAAGGATGTCAAGTCCAGCATAGGGAATATGGTCAATACTATTTTAATAGCTATGAATGGTGCCAGATAGGTACTAGAAATACCAGGGAGAACACTTTGTAAAATATGATTGTCTAACCACTATGCTGTATACCTGAAACTAATACAAAAATAATATTGAATATAAACTGTAATTAAAAAATAAAATTTGAATTTCTTTTCAAAAGTAAAACACATACATAAATTATATATATACAGCCCTGGCCGGCTGGCTCAGTGGTAGTGCGTCGGCCTGGCGTGCAGGAGTCCCGGGTTCGATTCCCGGCCAGGGCACAAAGAAGAAGCGCCCATCTGCTTCTCCACCCCTCCCCCTCTTCTTCCTCTGTCTCTCTCTTCCCCTCCCGCAGCCGAGGCTCCATTGGAGCAAAGTTTGCCCGGGCGCTGGGGATGGCTCTGTGGCCTCTGCCTCAGGCGCTAGAATGGCTCTGGTTGCAACAGAGCAGCGCCCAGGATGGGCAGAGCATCGCCCCCTGGTGGGCATGCTGGGTGGATCCCAGTCGGGCGCATGCAGGAGTCTGTCTGACTGCATCCCCATTTCCAACTTCAGAAAAGTACAAAAAAAAATTATATTATATATATATACATATACACAAACGTGTGTACACACACACACACACACACACACAAATGTTGCGTGAGCTATAGGAAACACTTGACTATCTAAACAGCAATTCCTTTTTTTTTTATTTTAATTTTAATTTTTTTTTCATTTTAGAGAGGAGAGGAAGGGACAGAGAGAGAGAGAGAGGGGAGACAGAGAGAGAAGGGGGGGAGGAGCTGGAAGCATCAACTCCCATATGTGCCTTGACCAGGCAAGCCCAGGATTTTTTGAACCGGCGACCTCAGCATTCCCAGGTCGACGCTTTATCCACTGCACCACCACAGGTCAGGCCAGCAATTCCTTTTTTTTTATTTTTTTTTATTTTTTATTATTTTTTTTAAGATTTCATTTATTCATTATAGAGAGGGGAGAGAGAGAGAGAAGGGGGAAGAGCAAGAAGCATCAACTCCCATATGTGCCTTGACCAGGCAAGCCCAGGGTTTTGAACTGGCAACCTCAGAGTTTCCAGGTTGACGCTTTATCCACTGCGCCACCACAGGTTAGGCAGCAATTCCTTTTTGATGAGAGATTTTAGCTTGCCTGCCCCAAGGCTAGAGAGAAGGAAAACTGGAGCCTAGAAGCCTAGGGCGACAGAGGCCAAAAGGAGAGGGACATCTGAGAGTCCTAGAAACAAGGCTCCCCCAGACACTGCTAAGAGCATCCGTCCCTGACGTTTACACAATACTGAAGGGGAGGGAGATGCTGCCCCAGCAAACTGTCCCTAGAGGTCACCTCCTACCTGTGTCTCATTCCTCCTCCAAGATCAACAGCAGCCAAGTTTATAGAGCTCCTACCACGGGCCAGGCACTGAACTGAGGACCCAATAGCACTCAATCCTTACAGAACTCCAAGGAGTAAGTGCTATTATCATCCCCACTTTACACATGAGAAAATGAGGAAACTCAGGCAAAGGGTTTAAGGCATTTGCCAAGGTCAAAGCACTAGTTAAGTGACGGGCAGTGGCTGAAACTCATTATAGTGGGCTCCAGAGCCCACCTCCTGACCCACACATTGATTAGACCAATCCATTTCTACGTTTTAAATAAGGTTCTCTTAAACTCTAAAAAACAGAAAGAGCAAACGACTATCTGTATGCATAGCTGAGGTTATTTTTCTAAACTCTGAGAAAACCTTCTATGACTGCTGCTCACTCCCCCACTAAACAGAGGAAAGAAACCGGTTACAGGTTCTCAAACAACAGGGACATCTCACAGTCCCTCTATGGTCCAGAACTCTGCAGAGCTCAGAACCTAGTCTGGTTAGGATTTGACGCTCCCAACAGAGAGAGCACCTGAAAAGGCAGGCCCAGCAGAATGCAGAGCTTGGACCTGGGCACCGCAGATGAAGAGTAAGAATCTAGAAGGCACTGACAGGACCCAGACGCACCTACACAACTGACACTGTTGGGAGGGCTAGAGGTGTCCCCTGGCTGGGCTCGAGTATTTGAGGATTCTTTTCTGAAGGAATAAGACCTTTGGACAGGTTAATGTTAATTGAGAGCATGTTCAGAAATCAGAGCCACTTTAAAAAAAATAAAGGAAAAGAAAGGAAGAAGTTAAGAGTGAAAAATACTAATGGGCCCTGGCCAGGTTGCTGTTGGTTAGAGCTTCATCCTGACATGCCAAGGTTGCAGGTTCAATCCCAGGTCAGGGCACATACAGGAATCAACAACCAATGCACAGACTAACAAATGGATGTTTCTCTCTCTGAAATCAATAATTAAAAAAAGGGGAAGGGGCCTGACCAGGCGGTGGCACAGTGGATAGAGCATCAGGCTGGGATGCTGAGGACCCAGGTTCAAGACTCCGAGGTCGCGAGCTTGAGCGCAGGCTCATCTGGTTTGAGCAAAAGTTCACCAGCTTGGAACCAAGGTCGCTGGCTCAAGCAAGGGGTTACTCGGTCTGCTGAAGGCTCACGGTCAAGGCACATATGAGAAAGCAATCAATGAACAACTAAGGTGTCGCAACGGAAAACTAATGATTGGTGCTTCTCATCTCTCTCCGTTCCTGTCTATCCCTCTCTCGGACTCTCTCTCTGTCTCTGTAAAAAAAAAAAAATTTTAATTTTTTAAATAAAATAAAAAATTTTAAAAAGGGGGAAGGGGGAGTGTAAGGGGAAAGAGGAAGGGGAAGGGAAAAGAGAAGGAAAAAAACAGTAACAGAGAATGGTAAGGCCATATCCTGAGAAAGAAACACCAAAACAGGGTATTAAGTCCTGGCTGTGCCCCTGGGTTGCTGTGGACTTGGTTTTTCCATCTGTAAAATGGGGTTAATATCACCTCCTATGTCTGACTCAAGAGCTGCCAGGACTTGAGCTGTTTTCTAAACCAAGAAAGAAGACACTAGGCTAAAAATATTGTTTACAACGTCAAAGCCTGTACTAGGGACTCACGTGAATTAACTCTCGATTCTTACTAGTAGTTCCATATTACAGGTGAGGAAAGTGAGGACCAGATTAGTGATGTAATTTTTATAGCAGCTGAAGGTTTCCCATCTAGTATGTGAAGGCGGTTGGACCTAAACCCAGGTGCGTCTGATTCCAATGTCTATGCTATGTCCCTGACACTACTTTGCTCTTTCACTGCGCAACAAATGGCACAAAACTTTGTAGGCTAAGATCACTGGAAACACCATCTTGGGTTCTGCCACTCTTTTGCAGATTAGAAGACTGGGAATCAGAGGTGTGCAACGGCAGTGCTAGAACTCCTTAATTTCGATTTCCTGACTCCTGACCCAGGGACATACCTTGTGTTGTCACTTTCTCTTGTACCACTTTTCTGGGTGGCAGAGGTGTCTAGCTTTTGCTCTTAATCTCATATAACATCTTGGAATTTCACTGTGATAATTAAAGCAATAACCCAAGAAGAAAAAGCAATGAAAGTCATCACATATGTACAACCTTGGTTCTCCAAACACATTTTTTCTTCTACTTGCAGGGGTGACTCAAATATGGGATATTCTTTTGGCTATTCCACAGAAACACACATAAAACCAAGTCCCACATATAAAGGTTTTTTTCAATAACATTTTTATTAATTTTAATGGGATGACATCAATAAATCAGGGTACATATGTTCAAAGAAAACATGTCCAGGTTATCTTGTCATTCAATTATGTTGCATACCCATCACCCAAAGTCAGACTGTCCTCTGTCACTTTCTATCTACATATAAAGTTTTAATACAATATATATTCCGCTATTCAGTTTTAAATGAGATTAATGTTATTCTCAGAAAAAAATATTCCTGCCATGGAAATTCTTCAGCCCCTTGGTATCAGCAAGCTAAGATCCCATTACAAACCAAGACCACAAGGGATAAGAAGAAACCTTCATCCTCACCTGCTCTCCCCACAACCCCTCAAGGTCAACCCACATCTCTTCTGAGGGCCCCTTGATCTGTCTGAACAATGCCAGGAAGCACCACTCAAATGACATCTCCTGGAGCGTGTTAGGACTAGACTAAGTCATTCAACACTTAAGACACTCTCTACACATACTATCACGTCCTGAGCAAAGGAAATAATCTGGTGTGAAATGGCTACAGGCCTTTGGTGTATGAAACTAAAGTCAGAGAAGAATGACCTGGAAAAATTCAGGTCGGTCTTCTGTGCCTGGAGCCATTCTACTGTAAAACACAAGTGGGCAGGCAGGCTCAGTCAGACCAGCTTGGTGACTTCAAAGCTATGATAAGAAATAAAACAAACCGCCTGACCAGGCGGTGGCGCAGTGGATAGAGCGTCGGACTGGGATGCCAAGGACCCAGGTTCGAGACCCCGAGGTCGCCAGCTCGAGCGCGGGCTCATCTGGTTTGAGCAAAAGCTCACCAGCTTGGACCCAAGGTCACTGGCTCCGGCAAGGGGTTACTCAGTCTGCTGAAGGCCCATGGTCAAGGCACATATGAGAAAGCAATCCAATCAATGAACAACTAAGGTGTCACAATGCGCAACGAAAAACTAATGATTGATGCTTCTCATCTCTCCGTTCCTGTCTGTCCCTATCTATCCCTCTCTCTGACTCTCTCTCTGTCTCTGTAAAAAAAAAAAAAAAAAAAAAAAAAAAGAAAGAAAGAAATAAAACAAACCTAACTGGTGGTACTGTAGTGGATAAAGCATCAAGATCCTAGGTTCAAAACCCCAAGGTCACCGACTTGAGCACAGGCTCATCCAACTTGAATGCGGAATCATCGACATGACCCCAAAGCTGCTGGCCTGAGCCCAATGGTTGCTGACTTGAGCAAGGGTTTTCTGGCCCAGGCACGTATGAGAGGAAATCAATGGCCTGACCAGGCGGTGGCACAGTGGATAGAGCGTTGGACTGGGATGCTGAGGACCCAGGTTCGAGACCCCGAGGTCGCCAGCTTGAGCATGGGCTCATCTGGCTTGAGCAAAAAGCTCACCATCTTGGACCCAAGGTTGCTGGCTCAATCAAGGGGTTACTCGGTCTGCTGAAGGCCCGCGGTCAAGGCACATATGAGAAAGCAATCAATGGGCCCTGGCCAGTTGGCTCAACGGTAGAGCGTCGGCCTAGCGTGCGGAGGACCCGGGTTCGATTCCCAGCCAGGGCACACAGGAGAAGCGCCCATTTGCTTCTCCACCCCTCCGCCGCGCTTTCCTCTCTGTCTCTCTCTTCCCCTCCCGCAGCCAAGGCTCCATTGGAGCAAAGATGGCCCGGGCGCTGGGTATGGCTCTGTGGCCTCTGCCTCAGGCGCTAGAGTGGCTCTGGTCGCAACATGGCGACGCCCAGGATGGGCAGAGCATCGCCCCCTGGTGGGCGTGCCGGGTGGATCCCGGTCGGGCGCATGCGGGAGTCTGTCTGACTGTCTCTCCCCGTTTCCAGCTTCGGAGAAATACAAAAAAAAACCAAACAAACAAAAAACTGATGATTGATGCTTCTCATCTCTCTTCATTCCTGTCTGTCTGTTCCTATCTGTCCCTCTGACTCTCTCTCTGTCCCTGAAAAAAAAAAAGAAATTAAAAAGAAATCAATGAACAGCTAAAGTGCCGCAACTATGAGTTGACGCTTCTCATCTCTCTGCCTTCCTGTATTTCAGAAAAACAAAAAAAACACACCACCACAGGCACTTCTGAGGTCTGCTCATCTCATTTCCCTTTCTGTGTGTGTGTGTGTGGCAAGTTTTTCAGGAGTCAGCTGTCTCACGCCTGACCTGTTGTGGCACAATGGTTAAAGTGTTGACCTGGAATGCTGAGGTCACCAGTTCAAACTATAGAAATGATCCCTGAAAGTATAGTCTTAAAGTCACCAGTTAAAAACCCTGGGCTTACACAGTCAAGGTACATGTGAAAAGTAACTACTACAAGCTGATACTCCCCCCCTTCTCTAAAATCAAAAAAAAAAAGTCAGCTGTCCCATGGAAAATCTAGAAGGGACTCCTGCTCCCTGTGACAGCCCCTAACAGACTGAACTGTGGTTGGGTTGCATTTTTCAGGGAATTGGCATGGTGATGGGGCCAACTTGGACTTGGTGAACATGTTAAGGACACTACTCTTTTATGGATTCTTGCTGTATTGGCCAAGAGTTTGCTTAAAGGCTTTTAATCACTGTAAAAAAAAAATAGAAGACTGGATAAAGAAGATGGGGCACATATACATCATGGTATACTATTCAGCTAGAAGAAATGATGACATCGGACTACTTACAGCAGAATGGTGGAATCTTGATAACATTATGCGGAGTGAAATAAGTGAATCAGAAAAAAGAACAAGAACTGCAGGATTCCATACATTGGTGGGACATAAAAGTGAGACTAAGAGACATGGACAGGAGTGTGGTGGTTACGGGGGGGGGGGGGGGGGGGGAAGGGGAGGGGTACAAAGAAAACTGGATAGAGGACGATCTCTTTTTGGGTGATGGGTATGCAACAGAACTAAATGACAACCTGGAAATCTTTTCTTTGAATATATGTACCCTGATTTATTGATGTCAGCCCACTAAAATAAAAATTTATTTATAAAAAAAAAAAAGAAAATCTAGAAGGGAAAAAAACTCCACAAACCTGAAAACCAAGCTCTACCTACAAGATAAACAGCAAGAAAGGACAAACTGAGTGTGTCCTCTGTGGTGCAGGCCGAGTGAGTGACAGGAGCAGTATGGACTGTCTGAATTTGGAGGGTGGTACAACTGCCAGGCAGCTGAAGGGACCCTGAGGAGGTACAGATCAACTTGGGTGATGAACAAGAGAGAGGAATTCCAGTAAGGACAGGAACAAGGACAATGACCAGATGTGACGCTCTTGTAAGAGACCTGGGAGTAAAATTAGAGGGCAGACTCTGAACAGCAGGCAGCGCCTCTAGAGGAACAGGGGTCAAAAGTGGCGATTTAGAGAGATCGACCTGGCAGAGTGGGAGGAGAGGAAAAACCAAGAAACCACATGGTTGGCTACCACCGGGCACATTTATTTGCCCTTGAGGATAAATTATCATGTGGAGCACTAGAAGGTAAGTTCCATGAAGGCAGAATTTTTGTCATCACATAAAGTCCTGAATTCCCAGGGCTGGCATATCCTAGTCACTAACTATTTGTTCAATGTATGAATCAGGGATGAACATAACACCCCAGCCCGTGTAACTTTTTCTTGAGTTCAAATACAATTAGTTAAGGGCAGGTGTTTGGGACCAGAAGAAAAAACTTCAAACACAAACACTTGTGGCCAAATCACTGACTGATGAAAAATACAAGACTCTCCTGACCAGCAGTGGTGCAGTGGATAGAGCATCGAACTGGGATGCGGAGGACCCAAGTTCAAGACCCCAAGGTCACCAGCTTGAGTGTGGGCTCATCTGGTTTGAGCAAAGCTCACCAGCCTTGAACCCAAGGTCGCTGGCTCGAGCAAGGGGTTACTCGGTCTGTTGTAGCCCCACGGTCAAGGCACATATGAGAAAGCAATCAATGAACAATTAAGGTGTGTCACAACGAAAACCTGATGATTGATGCTTCTCATCTCTCTCCGTTCCTCTCTGTCTGTCCCTATCTATCCCTCTCTCTGACCCTCTCTCTGTCTCTGAAAACAAACAAACAAAAAAAAAACCAATAAAACAAGATTCACCCTTTATCAGCTTCCAGTGAGTCAGCACGCTGGGCTCCAAAGCAGGTAAGGAGGTGCAGGGCCAGTAGCATTTCCCCACCTAAGAAATTATGTAGGGCCTGACCAGGTGGTGGTGCAGTGGATAGAGCGTTGAACTGGGACGCCGAGGACTCAGGTTCGAGACCCCGAAGGCACCAGCTTGAGAGAAGGCTTATCTGGTTTGAGCAAAAAGCTCACCAGCTTGAGCCCAAGGTCACTGGCTCAAACAAGAGGTTACTTAGTCTGCTGAAGGCCCGTGGTCAAGGCACATATTGAAAGCAATCAATGAACAACTAAGGTGTCGCAATGTGCAACGAAAAACTAATGATTGATGCTTCTCATCTCTCCTTTCCTGTCTGTCTGTCCCTGTCTATTCCTCTCTCTCTGTAAAAAAAAAAAAAAAAAAAAAGGCCTTGGCTGGTTGGCTCAGTGGTAGAGCGTCAGCCTGGCTTACAGGAGTCCCGGGTTCGATTCCCGGCCAGGGCACACAGGACAAGCACCCATCTGCTTCTCTACCCCTCTCCCTCTCCTTCCTCTCTGTCTCTCTCTTCCCCTCCCGCAGCCGAGGCTCCACTGGAGCAAAAAGATGGCCCGGGCGCTGGGGATGGCTCCTTGGCCTCTGCCCCAGGCACTAGAGTGGCTCTGGTCGCAACAGAGCGATGCCCCAGATGGGCAGAGCATCACCCCCTGGTGGGCGTGCCGGGTGACCCCAGTTGGGCGTATGCGGGAGTCTGTCTGACTGCCTCTCCGTTTCCAGCTTCAGAAAAATAAAAAAAATAAAAATAAAAAAGAAAGAAAGGAAGAAAGAAAGAAAGAAAGAAAAAGAAAGATTATGTAGGCCCAGGTGTCCATATCTAAAGCTTGGCACTGCAGTTTAAAATTAGCTTGCTGTTCTCTTAGTACTTACTTCACATTATTCCAACAGGAAATTGAAGACATGTCCAACAGGAAATAAAATCAATACCAACCATTATGAAAGTTTTTTTAAAAAAAGCCCACCCTCACGAAAAAAGAAACCCTTTATGAATCTGGAAAACTCCTCTTCATTCTTCAAAACCCACCTCCTGGCAAGCCTTCCCAGATGGACCTTCCTTAATCTGGTACTTCTATATACTAACATATTTCTACTCTTCAAATGATGTCACCATTTAACTTTAAATTTCCTCTACTAGATTATGAATTCCATGAAAACTAACAAACAAACGTATTTTCTCTTATTCACCAGGAATAAGAGAAACCGAAACAAATACAATATTTAAAATAAAGAACAAGTAAATTTAAATCAACAAACTGACCAGTATTTCAATGGGAACTATGGGCCTGCTTTTGCCTAATGAGATGGTCAAAGTCTGGTTCCATATTTGTCACTGCTAGCCGTAACAAGTGATATGACGTGCTTCCGGAGCCATGACGCATGCATCCTGTGTCACCGGAAGTAGTACTGTACCTGAGCGATGCTGCCACATACAGTACTTCAGGAACACAGGATGCATCCGCACTGTGCCACCAATGAAAGAGGTGCCCCTTCCGGAACTGCAGCAGGCCGGATAAATGGCCTCAGGTGGCCGAATGCGGCCTGTGGACCGTAGTCCTTGGGGACCCCTGACCTAGAGTACCGAGGTTACAGGTTCGAAACCCTGGGCTTGCCTGGTCAAGGCACATATGGGAAGCAACTACCACAAGTTGATGCTTCCTGGCCCACACCTCCCACCCCTACTTTCTCCTCTCTCAAAAAACATCAATAAATAAAATAATTTTTTAAAAAGGAAGAGTTCCCAGGCTGCAGCGGCTTCCGCAGTCTCCTCTGCAGGGGAGTTTCCATAGAGCTCTAAAGGAGTTGGCCATTCTCAAGCCCAGCCTAACCACATACTGCTCAGTGGGTTTGTGCGAATATACACCACAATCTTTTGTTTTTGGTTTTGTGTTTTTTTTAAGTGAAAGGAGGGAAGATAGAAAGACTGACTCCCATCTGTGCCCCAACTGGGATCCACCCTGCAACCGCCATCTGAGGCTGAGGCTTGAATCAACTGAGCTATCCTCAGTTACTGATGCTGATGCTCAAACCAACCGAGCTATCCTCAGAGCCTGGGGTCAATGCTCAAATCAACTAAGCCACTGACTGCAGGAGGGAAAGAGAAGCAGATGGTCACTTCTCATGAGCGCCCTGACCAGGGATTGAACCTGGGACTTCCACATGCCGGGCTGATAATCTATACTGACCCAACTAGCTAGGGCCTTTATTGTATTTTTAATTGAATTTATTAGGACAATACTAATTAACATAATTTTACAAGTTTCAGGTGCCCAATTCTACAACACATCTCTGTACACAGTTACTGTGTGTTCACCCAAATAAATGGTAGTATCTTTCCTAATCCAAAGAGGAGGAAATAAGAGAGCATCAGGCTAAATTCAAACAAAGTCATCTTCTAGGACAGGTGTCGGAAAACTTTTTTGGCTGAGAGAGCCATGAACACCACATATTTTAAAATGTAATTCTGTGAGAGCCACACAATGACCTGTGTACTTACGCAATATCCAATAAAAATTTGCTGTTGTCCAGGAGGACAGCTGTGATTGGCTCCAGCCACCCGCAACCATGAACATGAGCGGTAGGAAATGAATGGATTGTAATACATGAGAATGTTTTATATTTTTAACGTTATTTTTTTTATTAAAGATTTGTCTGCGATCCAGATGCAGCTATCAAAAGAGCCACACCTGGCTCGTGGGCCATAGGTTCCTGACCCCTGTCCTAGGAGCTTCTCAGTTAAGATTTTTATCCACTAGATGTCCATCCACAATCTCCAAATTCCAACTGTCATTCACACATTTTCCTGAGTGCCAATTATGTAGAGAGAACCCTTCTAGACTGAAGAGCATGGAGACACCTTTTGGGTCACTTACAATTTGAATTAAATTGTAAAAATATAGCACAGGCAGCCCTGGCCAGTTGGCTCAGAGGTAGAGCGTCGGCCTGGCGTGCGGAAGTCCCGTGTTCAATTCCCAGCCAGGGCACACAGGAGAGGCGCCCATCTGCTTCTCCACCCCTCCCCCTCTCCTTCCTCTCTGTCTCTCTCTTCTCCTCCAGCAGCGGAGGCTCCATTGGAGCAAAAGATGGCCCGGGCGCTGGGGATGGCTCCTTGGCCTCTGCCCCAGGCGCTAGAGTGGCTCTGGTCGTGACAGAGCGACGCCCCAGAGGGGCAGAGCATTGCCCCCTGGTGGGCGTGCCGGGTGGATCCTGGTCGGGCGCATGCGGGAGTCTGACTGCCTCCCGTTTCCAGCTTCAGAAAAATACAAAATAATAATATATATATATATATATATATGGCACAGGCAACGGTCACCAGAAAAAGGATGGAAAGAGGAATTCAGAGAGGTAAGGAACTGTACCTGAATCAAAGAGCAGATGGCGAAATGACCAAAGTCTGGGAAAGATGTAACAAAAGCTTGGAATTTGCCTGACCAGGCGGTGGATAGAATGTCAGCCTGGGACGCTGAGGACCAAGGTTCAAAACCCCAAGATCATGGGGTTGAGCACAGGCTCATCTGGCTTGAGCCAGGGGTCACTGGCTCAGCTGGAGCCCCCCGGGGTCAAGGCACATGTAAGAAAGTAATCAATGAACAACTAAAGTGACTCAAACTAGGAGTTGATGCTTCTCATCCCTTTCCCTGCCTCTCCCTTACTTAAAAAACAAAACAAAACAAAAAACCCAAAAAAACACTTGGAGCCTGACCAGGCAGTGGCAAAGTGGATAGAGTTGGACTGGGATGTGGAGGACCCAGGTTCGAGACCCTGAGGTTGCCAGCTTGAGTGCAGGCTCATCTGGCTTGAGTAAAAAGCTCACCAGCTTTGACCCAAGGTCGCTGGCTCGAGCAAGGGGTTACTCAGTCTGCTGAAGGCCCACAGTCAAGGCACATACGAGAAAGCAATCACTGAACAACTAAGGTGTTGCCATGAAAAACTGATGATTGATGCTTCTCATCTCTCTCCATTCCTGTCTGTCTATCCCTCTCTCTGACTCTCTCTCTGTCTCTGAAAAAAATAAAATAAAACACTTGGAATTTTAGCTCAGTTACTCTAACTTCCTGATTTTATAAATGAGGAAAAAAGAGATCCAAAGAGATTAAATGAGGAACTCAGCAGAACACAAACTGTTGGTGTCTGAACTAATGCAGTGGCGGTGTGAAGAGAGAAAGGGAGAGAGCTTCTTGGGAAACTACTTCCAAACCCATTTCCTTTCTCCTGGTTCTTTTTTCAAGCAACCTGCACCACCTACCTAGATTACCTGGGACCTCCTCCGGCGACAGCTTTGTGAAACACATCGTGATCCAAAGGATGCCAGGTTGCAACAGCCCCGACTGTTCCTTTTCACTTCTACTCTGCCCCTCAATGCAAGCAGGTGGCCCTTCCCATGTCTCTGGGAGCACCTGATGCCCAATCAACACACCTGGCACCAATGTTTTACCAGCCACACCTGATCTTGCCTACATCAACTCGAAACCTGCCTGACTCCCCGTCCGGCTGAGGATTCAACACATAGGCAGTTATGAAAAGCAGCAACCCTCCCCAAAATGACATGGCACTGTATCTTTTGGTTCAAAGGGTGCTGAGAAAGAGCCCAGGCGCACAGGTCTGCCGTTCTTCTGGGTCACCGGGGCCCCCGTCCTAAGACGGCGTCTGTCCCAGTCCAGTGGTGGAACGACGGTGCCCCGAGGGCCAGACAGAGCCGGACAACCCAGACGGCCGGGACCTCCCAACGCTACCTGCGGGGCGGTTCCGGCGAGAGAAGGCGCCGAGCAGAACCAGGTCCAGAGCGTCACACCGAAGTGTGGTGCCACGGTGGGAACCGAGGCTGGCCCAGGACAGAAGTTAAGAGGCAGATTCCGACGAGGCTGCGGTGCGAGCCCGAAACGGGCGAAGAGGGGTAGCAGGGTCTGCGGGCCCGCGGAGAAGTAGGGGGAGGGGGGCAAATACAGCGGAGGACCCTCCTCGCCCCACCCAACAGGGCCTGGGGAGATGATGGACGCGCAGGGGGCGTCACGCGCGGGTAGACGACGAAAATACGCAGAAGGGGCGGTGGGGGGCCGCGCTCACCTTCCTCACAGCCGGCTGGAAGTGAAAGTCACCGGCCTCTTTCAGGTCCAGCCAAATCATGGGCATGCGGGGCACGGCCTCCATGGCGGATAGCGCCCGCCGGCCACCGGGCCGCTCCCTTCGGCTACCCCAGCTGCGGACTCCGCCGTGCGCACCGCCCCGCCCCTCCGCGCCGGAAGGCTCTCGTCACGCGGGGCTGAAAAATGCTCGCACGGCCTGCTGGGAGATGCAGTCCCGCCCCGCCAGCGCAGCCTTTTGCACATGCGCAGTTCCGTCTCCTCCGCAGAGAGGACGTGAAGAACAAAACTCCCGCCGGAGCCGAAGGGGTTTCTGGGAGTAGTAGTCTTCCTTACTTAACTGTGAGGTACGGCGCAAGCTCGTTTCTTCCTTCTGGGCCAAACACACCTACCGGACCTGGCTTTGACTGCGACGAAAAATTTACCAGCATCTTAAAAGAGCTTATTTTTGGAGCACCATCCTGGGATTACTTTGTTAGAGGTGGAGGAATTGAGGCTAAGGCTCATGCCCTAACAATCCCCCAACCATGAAGAAGAGGAGAAAGTTGCCCCCAAAATATATAGTAGATGCAATGCAGGAGCGTAAAGCAGCCCATTCTGGGGTTCTCCGATGATAAGGTAATGGCCAGCCATAGGGAGTTGCTAGACGTAGGCACAGCAGCTTGGACCAGAGCAGGCTGAGAGGTGGGAGACTACAGCATAGCATAGCCAAGAAAGGAACGATTGGGGACGTGGTACCAGGGAAGCAGGAAGTCATTGGAAGCAGTTTGGCCACTGGACACAGAGAGTCCGGGCCCCAAACATGAGGCCAGCAAGAAATCAGGATTAGGCCCTGGCCAGTTGGCTCAGTGGTAGAGCGTGGGCCTGGCGTGCAGAAGTCCCGGGTTCCATTCCCAGCCAGGGCACACAGGAGAAGCGCCCATCTGCTTCTCCACCCCTCACCCTCTCCTTCCTCTCTGTCTTTCTCTTCCCCTCCCACAGCGAGGCTCCATTGGGGCAAAGATGGCCCGGGCGCTGGGGATGGCTCCTTGACCTCTGCCCCAGGCTCTAGAGTGGCTCTGGTCGCAACGGAGCAACCCCCCCCAGGGGCAGAGCATCGCCCCCTTGTGGGCAGAGCGTCGCCCCCTGGTGGGCGTGCCGGGTGGATCCCGGTCGGGCGCGTGCGGGAGTCTGTCTGGCTGTCTCTCCCCGTTTCCGGCTTCAGAAAAATTAAAAAAATAAAAAAATAAAAAATAAAGAGATCAGGATTAAGCAGTTGTAGGTCAGCATGGGCTGGAGCAGGAAGGAAGGGACAGGAGAGGAGTAGGAGCCGTAGGTGAGCCTGGCAAGACAGGGAGATCCTATAGAGAGGCCAGTGTTCCAGGTAGGGGGAACTGCTGGTGTGAAAGGGGGCTCTGGCTAGTCTCCAAGATTCCAAGGAGCTTGGGTGATGGGTCCCTGTGTTTCTTAGAACAACTGTCCTTCCCCTAGCCTCGCTGTCTTTTATAGAGTGGGACCACCTCAGCCCAGGTGGTGCTTCTGTGGTTAAGCTACAACTACAGACACAGACCCTGTAAATGCAGTGGTATGTTCATTTGCCAGGGCTGCCATAACAAAGTATCACAGACTGAGTGGCTTAAACAACAGAAATTAATTTTCTCACCATTCCAGAAACTGCAAGTCTGAGGTCCTGGTGTCACCAAGTTGGCTTATTGAGGCCTGACTCTGGTTTGAAGAAGAATGTCTTTTCCCTGTGTCTCCACATGGCTTTCCTTCTGTGCATGCCTGTGTCCTAATCTCTTCTTGCAAGGACACCAGTCTTACTGAATAATCATACTGTACTTAATTATCTCTTTAAAAAGTCTTTCTCTTGCCTGACCGGGTGGTGGCGCAGTGGAAAGAGCATCGGACTAGGATGTGGAGGACCCAGGTTCGAGACCCTGAGGTCGCCAGCTTGAGCACAGGCTCATCTGGTTTGAGCAAAAGCTCACCAGCTTGGACCCAGGGTCGCTGGCTTGAGCAAGGGGTTACTTGGTCTGCTGAAGGCTCACGGTCAAGGCACATATGAGAAAGCAATCAGCCCTGGCCGGTTGGCTCAGCGGTAGAGTGTCGGCCTAGCGTGCAGAGGACCCGGGTTCGATTCCCGGCCAGGGCACACAGGAGAAGCGCCCATTTGCTTCTCCACCCCTCCGCCGCGCTTTCCTCTCTCTCTCTTCCCCTCCCGCAGCCGAGGCTCCATTGGAGCAAAGATGGCCCGGGCGCTGGGGATGGCTCTGTGGCCTCTGCCCCAGGCGCTAGAGTGGCTCTGGTCGCAACATGGCGACACCCAGGATGGGCAGAGCATCGCCCCTGGTGGGCGTGCCGGGTGGATCCCGGTCGGGCGCATGCGGGAGTCTGTCTGACTGTCTCTCCCCGTTTCCAGCTTCAGAAAAATGAAAAATAAAATAAAGTAAAATAAAATAAAAAAGAAAGCAATCAATGAACAAGTAAGGCAGGGGTCTCCGACTATGGCCTGCGGGCCGCATGCAGCCCCCTGAGGCCATTTATCCTGCCCCCACCGCACTTCCGGAAGGGGCACCTCTTTCATTGGTGGTCAATGAGAGGAGCACATTGACCATCTCATTAGCCAAAAGCAGGCCCATAGTTCCCATTGAAATACTGGTCAGTTTGTTGATTTAAATTTACTTGTTCTTTATTTTAAATATTGTATTTGTTCCTGTTTTGTTTTTTTTACTTTAAAATAAGATCTGTGCAGTGTGCATAGGGATTTGTTCATATAAAATAGTTTTTTTTATAGTCCGGCTCTCCAATGGTCTGAGAGACAGTGAACTGGCCCCGTGTAAAAAGTTTGGGGACCCCTGAACTAAGGTGTCACAACAAATAACTGATGATTGATGCTTCTCATCTCTCTTTGTTCCTGCCTGTCTGTCCCTATATGTCCCTCTCTCTGACTCTCTCTCTGTCTCTGTTTAAAAAAAAAAAAAGCCCTGGCCGGTTGGCTCAGTGGTAGAGCGTCAGCCTGGCGTGCAGAAGTCCCGGGTTCGATTCCCGGCCAGGGCACACAGGAGAAGCGCCCATCTGCTTCTCCACCCCTCCCCCTCTCTTTCCTCTCTGTCTCTCTCTTCCCCTCCCGCAGCCGAAGCTCCATTGGAGCAGAGATGGCTCGGGCGCTGGGATGGCTCCTTGGCCTCTGCCCCAGGCGCTAGAGTGGCTCTGGTCGCAACAGAGCTACGCCCCGGAGGGGCAGAGCATCGCCCCCTGGTGGGCAGAGCGTCGCCCCCTGGTGGGCGTGCCGGGTGGATCCCGGTCGGTCGCATGCGGGAGTCTGTCTGACTGTCTCTCCCTGTTTCCAGCTTCAGAAAAATACAAAAAAAAAAAAAGAAAAGAAAAGAAAAGTCTTTCTCCAAATCAAGTCACATTCTGAGGTACTGGGGATTAAGATTTCTAAATAGAATTGGGGGGGGCACAATTCAGCCCATAACACAATCACAGTGATATGGAGGGCAATTGGTATGAGAGGCATCAAAGACCAAGAAACCCTGTACGGAGGGGAGGGGTACAATGGGTGGAGATGGACACAGCGGAAAGGAGTCTGGGGTAAGAGGTGCCCTCCTAATGCACATATTTACTCAGAAACAGGCAGAGTTGGGACTTTGGGGAAGCATAAGACTAGTTAGTACTTGGGGAAGTGTAGGCCTCATCACAAGGGGGCAGCAAACACCCATTCAGCTAGGTCAGTCCGCCTCTTTTTCAAAACCGGTCACACTTAACAGCCGGAAGGGCCTCAGAGACACACAGCCATCTTCCCCATTTTACCAGTGTGGGAACTGAAGACTGGACTAGGGTGTGGACCACTCAGGTCTCTCAGCAAGTGAATGGAAGTCAGGTTGAGCCTGGGTCTTCTCCTTCCCAGTTCATTTATTCACCAAATATCTATTCAGTTGTGCCCTATGCTCTGTTCTAGGCGCTGCTGGATAAAACAGGCAAAGATCTCTGCCCTCATGAGGTCACAATTAATGATGGGAGACAGATGTTAGCACAATAAAGAATGTATGGTAAATTAGATGGCGTAACTGCTGAGGAAAGAAGAAGGGTGGGAACATGAGGAAGGGAACATTTGCAATTTCATATCTTTTATACCGACTGATCATAGAAGGCTTATTGAGAAGATAATATTTAAGCAGAGATCTGAAGGAAGTGAAGGAGCAACCAAGGTCATAGTGAGGGGAAGAGCATTCTAGAAAGAGAATAGCAAATGCAAAGGCCCTGAGCCAAGGCTGCCGGCCAGCCTGAAGAAATCAAGGAAGCCAGAGTGGTTGAGGTGGAGTGAATGTTATATAAGTGTGTGTGTATATATGTGTGTGTGTGTGTGTGTGTGTGTATTTATAGATCTATATAGAGAGAGAGGAGGGTGAAAATATGGTAAAATGTTAACATTTGGAGAATCTGGCCTGACCTGTGGTGGTTCAGTGGATAAAGCATTGACCTGCAATGCTGAGGTCACCAGTTCGAAACCCTGGGTTTGCCTGGTCAAGGCACATACAGGAAGCAACTACTACAAGTTGATGAAATTAGGTCAAAATAAAAAGTTAAAAGAGCCACGGCCAGGTAAAGTGTCATCCTGACATGCTGAGGTTGTGGGTTCGATCTCTGGTCAGGGCACATACAAGAATCAAGCAATGATGACATAAGTCGATGTTCCCCTCTCCTTTTCTCTCTCTTTCTAAAAATTAATTTAAAAAAAGTTTTTAGCCTGACCAGGCTGTGGTGCAGTGGATAGAGCATCAGCCTGGGACGCTGATGACCTAGGCTTGAAACCCAGAGGTCTCTAGCTTGAGGGCGGCCTCATCTGGCTTGAGCGTGGGCTCACCAGCTTGAGCATGGGATCATGGACATGACCCTATGGTCGCTGGCTTGAGCAAGGGGTCGTTGGCTCGGCTGGAGTCAAGTGACATGCCCTGGTCAAGGCACATATGAGAAAGCGATCGATGAGCAACTGAGGTGCCGCAACTATGAGTTGAGGCTTTTTATCTGTCTCCCTTCCTGTCTGTCCCTGCCTCCCCAAAAAAGAATGTTTTTCAGAACTTAAAGGAAATTGGTTGGTTGGAGCATGGTCCCGAAGTGCATGAAGAAGTCAGCTTTATGCTCATCAGATGAATGAGTACACGTCAGACAAAGACAGTTGATGGTGAGGAGGCAGAGCCCTGTTTCATTCACTGCAGACAGGGCTGTAATTGCTGCCTTCGCTCTGGAAAACAGTTTGGCATTATCTTGTCAGGTTGATGCTTACATGTCCCTTGTGCCCTACTGCTGGGCACAGTTCCACTGCTGGGTGTCTGTATACCTGGAAAGACTGCCAACAAGCACCAAGAGGTGTATCCAGGAAGAAACGGGAACCTTGGAGCCCTCCTCTGATGCCACCTTCCTTGGAAGACAACCCAGAATCATTGTACTTCAAGTGGGGAAACTGAGACATGGAGAGGCAAAGAGGCCGCCAAAAGCACATGTGGGCGCTGAGGGAGGGTCAGAGGTCTGGTGTGGCAGAGGAAGGGAGAGGAGGAGAAGAAAGGGAAAGAGGGGAGGAAGCTCTCCTGGTCTCACCTGGCCGACTGGAAGCCAGGGCAAAAGGGTCCCCATTGTATCCCTTCCGGCCCAGCCACCATCCGGGCACCTGGAGCTTAGGGCGGGACTCTGAGACAGCCCCCTTCCCATTGGCCCAGAAGGAGGTTCCCATGGGAACAGCCAAGACGAAGCTGCTCAGGGATACAGCGCTCTTCCTCCCTCCAGAGCGTCCCAGGCCCTCCAAGAACCCTGGGAGCATTGGCTACTTTCTCCATAGTAAAGGCTCCAGCACGACAGGTTCACAAATATATACGCAAGGCCAGGGGCCTCTGAGGCCCGTCCACAAAACCAGAGCGCCCCGCAGCTCTCAGACGCCAGTAGATGGCGCCAAGGCTACAACCTGGGCACCATTGGCTACACGAAAAGCCTGGCCGAGCAGATTTTAAATTGTGTTTTTTGTTGTTGTTGTTGTTCAGGACCAGGTTTAATTTTCGGATGAGAGGCACTCCTGTACCAGTGACTGTGAATGGAAAGGAGGCATCGGAGGATGTCTCCCTCCCCTACCTAGGACAAACCACCTGGTTCAGGCTGCGGAAAGGGAGGACCTTCCGGGGTAGGTGGGGCCTTCAGGATTGCCTGGTTCTGGGCAGTGAGCAGTAGCACAGCCAAAGATGGCAGAACTTTGAGATCTCCTGGACTTTGCAGTGAGAACCTGGAGACTGGTAGCCCCCCCAGGGAAGTGCCAAACCTGCTGGGTGAGGGGTGAGGTCAACTGTGGGTGGGACTCAGATGCCAGGGCCTTGCTAAACACCATTTCTGTGTCTGTGGATCCTGTGGCAACTTGTGTCCATATTGCTGGTTCTGGAACAATAGGTCTGTGTCCCCATCGGATCAGTGGGGTCACAACCACTTTCTCTACCCCACTTAGGCAAGGGCTAAGGGTCCTGTAATCTCTGCCTTCCTCCTGACCACCCCATTGGAGCAAGAGGTAAGCTGAGGCCCAAGAAAGGCAGAGGCTTGCCCAAGGGCACACCGGGCTTCTTTCTTCATAGTCTTCTGGCCCTTGTGAAAGCTTTTTGCTTCAACCTTCTTCTCAAAGAGGCACGGAAGCTATGGGGACATTCAGAAGGAGCTGCAGACAGCAGCCTGTGCTGCTGGCTGAGTAAAGCATTGTGGTGTGAAGCTGCTCACCTGAAGGGGACCTCTTGCCTCCTGCAGGTTGGGGGCCTTTTCCCTGATGTCCACTTCCTGCTCCCTGGTTCCTCCAGCCACCCTCCAGGGCCTCACCCACCCCCAGCCCCAACCTCAGGCCCAGGGTCAAATTGCCTACAGGGAGGGTCTTGGAGAAACCTCTTGCCGAACACCAGGAATCCTACCCTTGCTCTCTGCAGTTCAGCTCCAGCAGATTGGGACAAGACCCACAGACCCCCACTGAGGGCAGAGTGGAATGGTGGTTGCCACTACCCTCGACTGGTAGCCTAGCACCTCCCAGAACCTCCATTTTCCAGCTCTGTGTCTTGGCCCCGTTCCTAACCTCCTAGTGACTAAACATCCTCATCTGAAAAATTAGCTTAACAGCTGTCTCCTACTCAGAGCCTGCAGGGGTTCAGAGCTCAGTGCTGCTGACAGTCTCAGGTACATCCGGAGCCTCACTGCCCTAAAAGCCACCACACCTGAGGCTTCCTCTGCCTCATGTGTTGACCCAGGTCATCCACCCACATTACCTTTAATCCTCTCCCCACTGTGACAAGGTGAGAGTTGCTATGTCTTGCTTTGCAGGTAAGGCACTGAATCCTATCCCAGGGAGACTGATTCAAAACCATTGGGAGGCCCTGGCCGGTTGGCTCAGTGGTAGAGCGTCAGCCTGGCGTACAGAAGTCCCGGGTTCGATTCCCGGCCAGGGCACACAGGAGAAGCGCCCATCTGCTTCTCCACCCCTCCCCCTCTCCTTCCTCGCTGTCTCTCTCTTCCCCTCCTGCAGCCGAAGCTCCATTGGAGCAAAGATGGCCCGGGCACTGGGGATGGCTCCTTGGCCTCTGCCCCAGGCACAAGAGTGGCTCTGGTCACAACAGAGCGACGCCCCGGAGGGGCAGAGCGTCACCCCCTGGTGGGCGTGCCGGGTGGATCCTGGTCGGGAGCATGCGGGAGTCTGTTAGACTGTCTCTCCCCGTTTCCAGCTCCAGAAAAATACAAAAAAAAAAAAAAACTGTTGGGAAAGTGGCAGAGGTAGGATTTGAACTCAGGTCTATGGGATTCTGAAGCTGAGGCAGAGCTTCCACAGTTGTACCCTGAGGCACAAGTTATTGAAGGATTATTAAGCACAAGTTATTGAAGGATTTTTGTAGAGCTATAATGGAGCTTGACCTTTTGAACTTGTACTCTGTAAAGTCTACCTGTCAACAAAACCCACCTTGCCCTGGCCAGTGGCACAGTGGATAGAGCATCGTCCCAGAGCACCGAAGTCACTGGTTCCATCCTGGAATCGCAGGCTCGATCCCAAGGGCATGAGCTCAACCCCAAGGTCACTAGTTCAAGCCTCAGGGCATGTATGAGAAGCAATCAATCGGTGCACAACTAAGTGGAACAATGAGTTGATGCCTCTCTCTCTCTCTCTCTCTCTTTCTGTCAAAGAAAAAAAGAAACCTCACTTTTTTTTACTTCAGTGCCCCACACCTAAGTTTCCAGGCCCGAATACTCCCTTTCTTTTTTTAAAAATTATTTATTTATTTATTTTATTTATTCATTTTAGAGAGAAGAGAGGGAGGGGGAGAGAGAGAGGAGAGAGAGACAGGGGGGAGGAGCTGGAAGCATCAGCTCCCATATGTGCCTTGACCAGGCAAGCCCAGGGTTTTGAACCAGCGACCCCAGCATTTCCAGGTCGACGCTTTATCCACTGCGCCACCACAGGTCAGGCCCGAATACTCCCTTTCAACATCAAACTTTGGATGTGTCATAGAGTCTTATGGTTTGATGGGATCATAAAGGCTACATGGTCTGTCCCTACCTCTTTCCATTGGGTACCTAAGTCCTACATTGGTAGCAATGTCATGTTGCAAGTAAAGTCCACTCAAACTAGCGTAAACTATAATGTCCAGATGCCCTCCACCTTCATGCAAAGTGTGACCCAGCAGCTCAATGATGTCATAAGGATATCTCTCTCTCTCTCCTCTCTGCCTTCTGTGGTGACCTAAGGGGCTTGCCTTGCATCCCAATATTTCTTTGTTGCATCTGGTCACATTTTCTTGGTTATTTCCAGGAGAAGAAAAAAGTGCCTGGCATTCCCACCAAAAGTTCTGAGATGTATTCTAAGTGGACAAGCTTAATCACATGCACACCCTGAACCAATCAGCAATGGTGGTGTGGAGATGGAAGTCACTGGCTGACTTAGACTAAGTCAAGGGATCCTCTCCCAGATCCTCAAAGGGAAATGGGGCCTGATGGGATAGGAGGAGGGGTAGAGAAAATGAATGCTGGCGAGGCCAGGCATGCTGTGGCCCCTAGTCTCCAACTTCCCTGCTCAGTGTTTGTCCAGACTCAGTTCAATGTCTCCCAGGCCACCTCTGCCATGCTGGACTCCACCTGTTGTCAAGAGGCCTTTCTTGTTGACATGTCTCCTCTTAGGAGTCCTATCCTTGGTCCTGGCTCCATCATGAGGCCATAAGAACAATCTGGATCTCTTGTTCAGGGCAGCCTGTCAGAAGCAGAGCAGAGAGTCAAGGTCTCCTTGTTACTCTTCTCCAGGGAAAGCCTTCCAGTTTCTCATCATTATACAAAGGACTCAGTGGTGTAACTGGGACAAGTTTCCTAACTTTTCCAGGCCTCCATTTGCTCCGCTGTCACTGCTGAGGACAATCTGAGCTGAACCTGCTGAGGAGCCATGGAAGAGGGATCTGCAAAGTCCCCAAGCAGACATTCTACAGCATCTAAAGCCTTGGTTTCAGTGGAGGCTCCCACGCCCCCATGGGAACTTGAAACATTTTAATATTAAAAGAGTTGTGGGCCCTGGCCGGTTGGCTCAGTGGTAGAGCGTCGGCCTGGCGTGCGGAAGTCCCGGGTTCGATTCCCGGCCAGGGCACACAGGAGAAGCTCCCACCTGCTTCTCTACCCCTCCCCCTCTCCTTCCTCTCTGTCTCTCTCTTCCCCTCCCGCAGCAAGGCTCCATTGGAGCAAAGATGGCCCAGGCACTGGGGATGGCTCTTTGGCCTCTGCCCCAGGCACTAGAGTAGCTCTGGTCGCGACAGAGCGACGCCCCGGATGGGCAGAGCATTGCCCCCTGGTGGGCGTGCCGGGTGGATCCCGGTCGGGTGCATGCGGGAGTCTGTCTGACTGTCTCTCCCCGTTTCCAGCTTCAGAAAAATACAAAAAAAAAAAAAGAGTTGTGGACAGTTCAACAATACAAGGACAAATAACTCAATTTATTTTTATTTATTTATTTTTGTACTTTTCTGAAGTTGGAAACGGGGAGGCAGTCAGACAGACTCCCTCATGCGCCCAATCGGGATCCACCCAGTATGCCTACCAGGGGGTGATGCTCTGCTCATCTGGGGCATCACTCTGTTGCAACCAGGGCCATTCTAGCGCCTGAGGCGGAGGGCACAGAGCCATCCTCAGCACCCAGGCCAACTTTGCTCCAATGGAGCCTTGGCTGTAGGAGGGGAAGAAAGAGACAGAGAGGAAGGAGAGGGGGAGGAGTGGAGAAGCAGATGGGCGCTTCTCCCGTGTGCCCTGGCCAGGAATCGAACCCGGGACTCTTACATGCCAGGCTGACGCTCTACCACTGAGCCAACCAGCCAGGGCTAAATAACCCCATTTAAAAATGCACAAAACACCTGACTACACATTTCTCCAAAGATTTACAAATGGACAACAAGCACACAAAAAAAAGATACTCAGGCCCTGGCCGGTTGGCTCAGTAGTAGGGCGTCAGCCTGGTGTGCAGGAGTCCCAGGTTCGATTCCCGGCCAGGGCACACAGGAGAAGTGTCCATCTGCTTCTCCACCCCTCCCCCTCTCCTTCCTCTCTGTCTCTCTCTTCCCCTCCTGCAGCCAAGGTTCCACTGGAGCAAAGTTTGCCCGGGCGCTGAGGATGGCTCTGTGGCCTCTGCCTCAGGCGCTAGAATAGCTCTGATTGCGGCAGAGCGACGCCACAAGATGGGCAGAGTATCGCCCCCTGGTGGGCATACCGGGTGGATCCCGGTCAGGCGCATGCAGGAGTCTGTCTGACTGCCTCCCTGTTTCCAGGTTCGGAAAAATACAAAAAAAAAATAATAATAAAACAAAACTCAACATTATTAGTCATTAGAGAAATGCAAATCAACACCACAATGGAATAGCACTTCATACCCGCCAGATGGGTGTAATAAAAAAGATAGACAAAGCAAGCGATGGCAAGGATGTGAAGATAGTGAAACCCTCACAGATAGCTGGTAAATATAAAAAATGGTACAGGCTCTTTGGAAAACAGTTTGGTAATTCCTCAGAAATGTAAACATAGAGTTACCACACAACCTAAAAATTCCATCTATCTATCTATCTATCTATCTATCTATATCTTCAAAAAAACTGAAAACATATGCCCACACAAAAACTTGCATGTGAATAGTCATACTGGCATTATTCATAATAGCAAAAATGTACTTATTTTTGTCTATCAACTGATGAATGGATAAACAAAATGTAGTATCTCCATACAGTGGAATATAATTCAGCCATAAAAAAGAATGAGGTACCAATCCATGCCACAATTTGGATGAATCTTGAAAACATGCTAAGTGAATGAGTCAGGCACAAAATGACACACAGCATACAATTCCATTTGTATGAAATACCAAGGATAGGCAAATCTATAAAGACAGAAAGTAGATTCGTGGTTGCTAGGGGCTGAGGAGAGGGGGGACAGGGGTTGTGACGGCTAATGGGCACAAGGTTTCTTTTGGGGGTGTTGAAAATGTTCTGAATTGTACTCTTTAAAACAATGAATTTTACAAAATCCCCCCAGTTGAGAACCGTTGCTTAACTGCTGCAGAGAACTGCACAGCGTGTGTCCATCTTTCCGTATTCACACTCCTTGTGGACCTACGATAGACCCAGGACCAGCTGCAGCAGAATCTCATTCTTCAGCTGAGAACCTATGATGAACATAGTCACCCACCGATAAGTGGGTCTGTATTCCAATAAGCAGTAACAGTATTCTGTGAATAGACACGCCCCAATTACACTAAACGACCCCCTCTAGACGCATACTGGGGTTGCTTCTAACTTCTCGCCATTATACAGCATGCCTGCAGAGACTGGGGTGTCCAAGGACAAGTGGGGCCCGTGGAGGACAGCTCCACGCTCTGCTCCTCCTGCACCCTTTGGCTCTGACCTTCCCAGCTCTACCCTTAGGAGGAAGTATCATGAGCTGCTCTGTGCCTTGGTTTCCCCACCGGGGGGCTGTCATGGGAACACCCAGTAGTTGCTCTCCTTCCCCGTTTCTGAGTCTTGTTCAGGAGAAGCCCCACAACCAAGGGCAGGTTGGGAAGTTAACAGGCAGAGCCTCGGGAATGATGGAGCCAAGGGAAAATGGGAGCCCTTGGAAGATGGTGAGGCCTTGCTGATCCCCTTCTAGGCTGCTGCTGGGGCGGACTATTCCAGCAGCTAGGAATCCTTACAAGTCCTCTCCGGGACAGCCTTGTCTGCAGGGAGTGGCCAAGACAAGGTTGATAGTGAGGGTCTCTCCAGAGAGGGTGTTGCCTTCACAGCCATGAGGGACCATGAGCCATGGATTGTCAGATCGTATGATTTTTTTTTTTTCAAAGTCAGGAACCAAGATTTTTAAAGGTTGATGCCAATTTTTTAAAATGAATGTATCATTGCCCTGGCTGGATAGCTCGGTTGGCTGGGGTGGTCAGGACACATGTAGAAACAGATCGATATTTGTCTTTCTCTCTCTTTCCCTTCCTCTCTCTCTAAAATCAATAAATAAATTTAAAAGAACGTATGTAACATTGTGGATGTCAACCTGGGCACAGCTTCAGATTGGGTCATCCCTTTGTGCCCTTGGCTTAGGAACTGTCATACACAGAATTCATAATCTGGAAGGCTGTTTGCGATCAAACCAGACCAGCCAGGCAGAGACAGCACGAAATTCTGGAGTGTCAAAGCTGGAGGCGGCTTCCTTGTAGCACAGGTGGGGACACTGAGACCCAGAGTGAAGGGACTTGTTCAATATCACACAAGTCTCCCGCCCCCAAGCTCAGGGCTCTAACCTCATTCCTAGACCCTGACCTGTGGCCCAAACCTACTTGTTTTTTAGTGTAAGGCCACAGGCCGCCACCATCATGGCCATTCACATGCAGGTTCACATTAAATTTGGGCAGACAGTAAAGAAACAGTGGAGCCAAAAAATGGTGGGCCATTCTTTTTATTAAAGTCTCACACTGGCCCTGGCCGGTTGGCTCAGCGGTAGAGCGTCGGCCCGGCGTGCAGGAGTCCCGGGTTCGATTCCCGGCCAGGGCACACAGGAGAGGCACCCATTTGCTTCTCCACCCCTCCCCCCTCTCCTTCCTCTCTGTCTCTCTCTTCCCCTCCCGCAGCAAGGCTCCATTGGAGCAAAGATGGCCTGGGCGCTGGGGATGGCTCTGTGGCCTCTGCCTCAGGTGCTAGAATGGCTCTGGACGCAACAGAGCTATGCCCCAGAGGGGCAAAGCATCGCCCCCTGGTGGGCATGCCGGGTGGATCCCGGTCAGGCGCATGTGGGAGTCTGTCTGACTGCCTCCCCGTTTCCAGCTTCGGAAAAATGAAAAAAAAAAGAAAGAAATGATAAAGTCTCACACTGGCCGATGAGCAAACAAACACACAGGGTAACACTTCCCTCTTCATTCAGAGCTCCCAAAGCTACTGACACATTTTCCGGTTCCACAACCGGGAGAATCTTCTCCAGTTCCTCCTAGAATCAAAGGCCTCGACTCATTTAAAAGGACAAGTTTCCTGTTTAAGCATTTTTTTTAATTTATTTTAATTTTTTTTTTACAGAGACAGAGAGAGAGTCAGAGAGAGGGATAGACAGGGACAGACAGACAGGAACGGAGAGAGATGAGAAGCATCAATCATTAGTTTTTCATTGCGCGTTGCAACACCTTAGTTGTTCATTGATTGCTTTCTCATATGTGCCTTGACCGCGGGCCTTCAGCAGACTGAGTAACCCCTTGCTGGATCCAGCGACCTTGGGTTCAAGCTGGTGGGCTTTTTGCTCAAACCAGATGAGCCGGCGCTCAAGCTGGCGATGTTGAGGTCTCGAACCTGGGTCCTCTGCATCCCAGTCCGACGCTCTATCCACTGCGCCACCGCCTGGTCAGGCTGTTTAAGCATTTTGAAATTAGTTCTCTGAACAAAAAGTATCTTAAGCAATTGTTCCCCCTGGCTTTATTAATCAGGAATAAAACCAGTTTACAAATAAAGAAAATATTAGGCCACAGTTTTTGGGTTTTTTTTTTTGTGGTTTTTTTTTTGTATTTTTCTGAAGCTGGAAACGGGGAGGCAGTCAGACAGACTCCTGCATGCGCCCGACTGGGATCCACCCGGCACGCCCACCAGGGGGCGATGCTCTGCCCATCCGGGGCGTCGCTCTGTCATGACCAGAGCTGCTCTAGCACCTGGGGCAGAGGCCAAGGAGCCATCCCCAGCGCCCGGGCCATCTTTTGCTCCGATGGAGCCTTGGCTGTGGGAGGGGAAGAGAGAAACAGAGAGGAAGGAGGGGGGGAGGGGGGAAGAAGCAGATGGGCACTTCTCCTGTGTGCCTTGGCCGGGAATCGAACCCGGGACTTCCGCACGCCAGGCCAACACTCTACCACTGAGCCAACCGACCAGGGCCAGACCACAGTTTTTTTTTTGTTTTTTTTGTTTGTTTGTTTTTTGTTTTTTTTTTACAGAGGCAGAGATAGACAGGGACAGACAGACAGGAACAGAGAGAGATGAGAAGCATCAATCATCAGTTTCTCGTTGCGCATTGCGACTTCTTAGTTGTTCATTGATTGCTTTCTCACATGTGCCTTGACCGTGGGCCTTCAGCAGACCGAGTAACCCCTTGCTGGAGCCAGCGACCTTGGGTCCAAGCTGGCGAGCTCTTTGCTCAAGCCAGCTGAGCCCGCGCAACCTCAGAGTCTCGAACCTGGGTACTTCCGCATCCCAGTCCGACGCTCTATCCACTGCGCCACCGCCTGGTCAGGCCAGACCACAGTTTTAATACACAAAGATACCTAGCCTGACCTGTAGTGGCGCAGTGGATAGAACACTGACTTGGAATGCTGAGGTCACCAGTTCGAAGCCCTGGGCTTGCCCAGTCAAAGTGCATACTAGAAGCAACAAAAAGTCAATGCTTCCTGTTACTCCCCTCTGCCTTTCTCTTTCTCTCTCTCACTCTCCTCTCTCTAAAATCAATAAAAATGAATTCTTTCAAAGGCCTCACCAGTCTCAACAGAGCTCATAAAGTCCCTCAGCTCTGGTTCCCTACCTGCACATCTTCTCTTCTCTGCCATCAAGGCTTTCTCTCTGCAAAACTGGCTTCTTCTCTGCTCTTTTCAAAACTTCCTCACGTGAAAATCTCTCCTCCAGCACACATCAGCAAGGCAATGGCCCTTCCCAAGCAGGAAGGTAATTTGCAATTTCACAGACATATACTACCTGCCTGGCACTTGCCCAGTGACATTTTGTAACAATAAAAGTAAGCAGACTTGAAAAATCACATTTTACAAACTCATTTGCCCAATACTTAGCCAATGGTATTTCGAAACATTGGCCAACAGCGGATGTCTGTCAAAGGCCCCTTTCAGGAAGGCACCAGCCCTGTGTGTCACCAGAAGTCCTTGGGCAAGGCAGCCCAAGAAGCACCTAAAAGGGACAGCAAGGGGCAGTGGATCAGAGAAGGAACAATGGCAGGGGCCTGGAGGGTACTCGTGCTGGTGGCAGGCTTGGCAGCAATGGCTTCTGTGGCCCAAAGCCAGCAGAGCCACAGGCAGATTGCCGCCCAGGTCTTGGAGACTATCAACGACGGGCAATCACAAGGACAGCCCCTGTTCCGCCTGGTGGACGTCATCCCACTGCCGAGTCCGGTGAGTGTCCACGGGCCCAGGCCAGGGAAGCTGTAGCATCTACCTTTTAGCAACCTGTGAGGACAGCAGGCAGGTAAGAATGCCTGGCTTGACTGACATTAGCTTTTCTTGCTATTATTACAATGTTTCTCCCAGTTCTTTGCCACTGGAAGGTAAGAAAGGACCGTAATCTCTGGCCGGACAGCTGGCTAGCTGGGAGACTTGGGCCTTTACCCAGGCGTGAAATGTGGAGTCTGGGAATCTAGCCTGCACCCAGGCCCTGGGCGTGAAGGAATCTACAGAGCTGTCTCCAAGGACAGACAGGAAAGGGACTGGCCTCCCCAGGGGCGTCCAGTGTCCCCTTTCCTCCCCATCACCTCTCTTCTGGTAGCTGAGCGTGCAAGGCTGGTATCCTTATTCATATTTCACAGAAGAGGAAATTGAGGGGCAAAGACAGGAAATGACCCCTCAAGATCGACACCTATGAAGTGGTATCCTTAGTTTCCGAAAGCTCCGCACACCTTATATCTCTGCTGAGGCCACTTAGGAAGCCCCTGGTTTTGGTGGCAAGTGCAGACCTCGGCTCAGCCCCTTCCAGCTTATAACTGCGGCCTCCCTGTGCCTTTGCTCCCCCCTCTGTAAAAGGGAGATGGTCAGGAGTTTTCACTTGCTTCTTCTGTAGGATCCCAACACCAAGCAGCTCCGGTTCAGAATTAAAGAGACAGTGTGCCTTGCAGGACAGCGGAGGAGACAGACCCGACCGTGTGCCTTCAGGAGGGGTGGGGTGAGTCTCTCGGCCCAGGGACAGGATGTCCTATCCTCTCTCTGCCTCAAGGGTGGGGCTGTGCGTTTGTTCGCCTCCACCCACCTCACCTGGCCATGTGAAGTTTCACTGTAGAAGCCTTTTTAAAAACCGGTTTTTCCCTTATTGCTTTCTCCTCCTATAAATTATTCTCAATCCTTATTATAAAAGCAACACATGCTAAAACTTACTAAAATGAAAAAGAGCAAAGCGGGACCATCATGCAACTAAGATGACCGCTTTTATAAAATTAGAAAAAACAACATTTTATGATGGCAAATGAACAAATTGTGGAGAAGCAAAATAAAATAAGGTAAAAATGTCCCGCAGTCCTACTACTTGGGGACTGCCAACAGCCATGGGTGTGTCCTCCTCTGTGTCTTTTTTTATGTACCCACAAATTTTAAATAAATGGACTCCCTTCAGGCATGCTAATTTGAGGATGGTCATTCCCACTGAGTAACTAACAAGAACATCCTTACCTTGATGATGGATGAGCATCTAGTCCTCTTGGGTTCTTCCCAGTGGTGGCCTCTCCCTGGCCCTGGGGTAGTCCTCAGCTTGCAACTCCGGTTTGGGAGGACGAGGGACATGCTGGGTGGGTTGTGGGGTAGGCACATTCAGCCAAAGCGCTTCCAGCCTCTGTGATCCCTGCCCCGCAGGAGGAGCGAACCTGTACCACCAGCTTCTCCACGTCAGAGAGTGCCCGCGCCCAGGGACTCAGCTGCATCTCAAACAAGGTAAGCCATTGCCTTGGGCCTCAGTTTCCTCATCTGGAGAATGGGGCCGATGTGGCTGTCCTCAGTGAAAGTGGTCAGGCGGGATCTTGAGGATGGGAGGTTGTCTGGCAGGAAGGAAGGGGAGGAGAGGCTGGTGGTGGGGGCTGGGAAGGGCTGGGAGGGGCACTTTGCCTTCCCAGGCAGGACACTGGCTCTGCTCTGGGCCCAAAATACTCCTTGGAAACCGACCCAGCTCCCAATGCCCACACTAGGGGAAACTGAAACTAGAGGTGGAGCGTCCTGGCCAGTGAGTCCCAGAGTCCAGGCCTGTCCAGACTGGTCTCTGAATGGAAGAGCCTGACTGGGGACCACCGCCAGCACCAGCACCCATGTTGCTGCCTGGACAGAGGGGCCATGGGCAGGACAGGAAATGAGGTGTGACAATCAGTGAGGGAGATGGGAGTGACCACCCAGCATCACTTCTGCAGGTCGCCCAGAGGAATAATTCTGCTACATCCGCTGTGGCAGCTGCTTCGGAGGTTGACCTCTCCCAGCTGCCACCCAATGTCAGGGAAATGTATGAGAAAGCCAAGTATGACATCATCTCCGGTATCCTGAGGAATTTCTAGGGCTGGAGAAGGGGAGACCCCACATCCCCACCACAACCTCTTTCCACCCATCCACTCTCTGCTACCCTCAGTAACCCTTTCCTACATAGTCCGAGCCCATCCGCACGCCTCTGCTTTTACACACCTGCTTCCATCTGCCTGCAATTCCTGCCCATTCTATGTCTGTGAATCCTACTCATCTTTCAAAGCACAGTGCCAAAGTCACCTCCTCCAGGAAGCCTCCCTGCTTTCCCCCAGGCAGAAGTGTTCTCGCCTCATCAGAGCGTTCATGATCCTCAAAACATGCTGGCATTACTTGCTGTGTCCCCAGAGAGACAGCACTGTGGGTGCTCACAGATGAGGCCTCCAGGGCCAGCTGCTGGTGGCTGTGGAATGAGTTTCTCAGTGAGGTCCTCCTGCCAGGGCAGTGCCTTATGTGCAGGACCCTGAGCACCCCTGTTCCTGCCCCACCACTGTGACAATAAATGTCCCTTCATATATGCAAGCACTTCCAAGGGGGGTCAGCCCATCCTCTGGTGAGAACCACAGCAGAGAGCCTCAATAAAATATTTCTGAAATAAATGATTACATGAATGAGTGAATGAATAGTGTTAAGAGCTGGACTGACTGAACTTGGGGTGAGGAGACCAAGGAAGCAGGCCCTGGGGGAAACTCCACGGTGCATCATGGAACCCGTGGGTCCGAAGGTCAGGACAGGGACAATGGAGAGAAATATGGGATGAGGGTGGAGGGGGCCATCCGGAGGCTCAGGAAGGTGGAGTGATCTGCCCCAGCCTCTTCAGCTGCCTTAAGTTTCTTTATGCCTCATTCTTTATCACAAAGCTCCAGGCAGAACCTCTGCCTGAACCCCAGACTTACATATCAGACTGCCTCCTGCAGAGAGGAAGGGAGCAATCCCATCTATGATAGCATTAAACTATTTAGGAACTTTTTATTTTTAGAAACTTCATTTAAAAAAAAAAGATTTTATTTATTCATTTTAGAGAACGGGGGAGAGAGGGAAGGGAGGAGCAGGAAGCATCAACTCCCATATGTGCCTTGACTGGGCAAGCTCAGGGTTTCGAACCGGCGACCTCAGCGTTCCAGGTCGACACTTTATCCACTGCGTCGCCACAGGTCAGGCTTTAGGAACATTTTAGTAAGAGAAGTGCAAACCTTGCACACTGAAAATAACAAAATATTGCTGATAGAAATCAAGGAAGATCTAAACAAATGATAAACATTCTATGCTCGTGGATTAGAAGACTTCTTATTTTCAAGATGGTAATTCTCCCCAAATTGATCTGTAAGTCAACACACTATCTATTTAAACCCCAGAAGGCACTTCTGTATAAGCAAGCTGGTCATAAAGGTTATATGGGAGTGCAGTGCACCTAAAATAGTCAAGAGAATTTTGAAAAAGAACCAAGTTTGGTGGACTTACATTATCCAATTTTAAGACTTAACTTCGGAGATGGAAAAATCAATACCATATAATCAGTGAGGTATTGACTCAGAGACAAGCCTATTAGATCAATGGAACAGAACTGAGAGTCTAGAAATAAACTTACATTTATGGTTAACTGATTTCAACAAAGGCACCAAAGCAATTCAGTGGAGAAAGAGAAATCTTTCCAACAAATGTGCTGAGACAAATAGATATCCATGCCCAAAAAGATGAATTAAAAAAGCTAAACTCCAAAGGGGTCATCACCTATTTAAGTGCTAACATTATAAAACCTCTAGAAGAATTTCCTCATGGCCTTGGTTTGGGCAAAAGTTTCTTAAGATATGACACTAAATGCATAATCCAAAAAAGAATTAATAAACTATACTTTAAAATTTTAAAACTTCTACAATTCAAAAGAAAGCATTAAGAAAATGAGAAGATTAGCTGGGAGAAATATTTGCAAATAATATACCTGATAAAAGATTTATATTCAGAATATGTAAAGAATTCATATAACTCATTAATAAAATCTAATTTTAAAATGGGCAAATTTGAGTAGGTATTTCACCAAAGATATGCAAATGGCTAACAGGACATGAAAAGATACTCAAAATTATTAATTGGTAAAGAAATGAGAATTAAACCACAGTGAGATATCACTTCACATCCACTAGAATGGCTATAACCAAAGAGAGAGAATTCCAGGAATTGAAATGATGTGAAGAACCCTGAGCCCTCATCCATTGCTGAGAGGGGTGTAAAATGGTACAGCAACTATGGAAAAGCTTATCAGTTTTTTTTCTCTCTCTCTTTTTTTTTTTTAGTAAGAGAAGGGGAGGCAGAGACAGATTTCCACATGCCCTGACTGGGATCCACCCGGTAAGGCCACCAGGGGGCAATGCTCTGCCTATCTGGGGCCCTTGCTCTGTTGCAACTGAAGCCATTTTTTAGTGCCTGAGGCAGAGGCCATGGAGCCATCCTCAGTGCCCGGGGCCAACTCACTCCAATCAAGCCATGGCTGCAGGAGAGGAGGAGGAGAGAGAGACAGAAGCAAGAGGAGGAGGGGGTGGAGTAGAGAAGAGCTTCTCCTGTGTGCCCAGACTGGAAATTGAACCCGGGACATCCACATGCTGGGCCGACACTACCACTGAGCCAACCAGCCAGGGCCTATCAGTTATCTTAAAAAGTTAAACTTATCAAATGACCCAACAATTCTATTCCTAAGGAGTCTACCAAAGAGGAATGAAAACACATCCACAAAGACTTGTATATCATAGCAGTATTATTCATAATAGCCCCAAACTGGAAACAATCTAAATATCCATCACTATTTAGTGGAAGAAAATAGATAAAATGTGGCATATTCACATGGTTGAAAACTATTCAGGAACAATAAAAGAAACAAGCTATTGATACATTCTACAACATGGACAAAACTGAAAAAATTCTAAAAAAAAGAAGCCAGAGCCCTGGGAGGGTAGCTCAGTTGGTTACAGGGCTGTGCAATGTTTCTCTCTCTTTCTCTCCTTTCACCTCTCTCTTAAAAACAAAAAATTAGTAATTTTTTTTTTGTATTTTTCTGAAGTTGGAAATGGGGAGGCAGTCAGACAGACTCCCGCATGCGCCCAACCGGGATCACTCAGTATGCCCACCAGGGGGCAATGCTCTGCCCATCCGGGGCATCACTCTGTTGCAACCAGGGCCATTCTAGCACCTGAGGCAGAAGCCATGGAGCCATCCTCAGCGCCCGGGCCAACTTTGCTCCCATGGAGCCCTGGCTGCAGGAGGGGAAGAGAGAGACAGAGAGAAAGGAGAGGGGGAGGGGTGAAGAAGCAGATGGGCGCTTCTCCTGTGTGCCCTGGCCGGGAATCAAACCTGGGACTCCAGCACACCAGGCCGATGCTCTACCACTGAGCCAACCGGCCAGGGCTAGTAATTTTTTTTAAAAAAAGAAGCCAGACACAAACGACCACATATTGTATGAGTCCATTTATTTTTTATTTTATTTTTTATTATTTATTTATTTATTTGTTTGTTTGTATTTTTCCAAAATTAGAAGTGAGGAGTCAGTCAGACAGATTCCCACATGTACCTGACCAGGATCCACCCGGCATGCCCACCAGGGGGCGATGCTCTGCCCATCTGGGGCATTGCTCCATTGCAAGTGGAGCCATTCTAGCGCCTGAGGCAGAAGCCATGGAGCCATCCCCAGCACCCGAGCCATCTTTGTTCCAATGGAACCTTGGCTGCGGAAGGAGAAGAGAGAGATAGAGAGGAAGGAGAGGGGGAGGGTGGAGAAGCAGATGGGCACTTCTCCTGTGTGCCCTGACTGGGAATCGAACCCGGGACTTCCACACGCTGGGCTGACACTCTACCACTGAGCCAACTGGCCAGGGCCTTTATTTTATTTTTTCAAGCAAAGTAGAGAGAAAGGGAGAAAGATGAGAAGCATCAACTCAGGGTTGCATCACTTTAGTTGTTCATTGATTACCTCTCATATGTGTCTTGATGGGAATGGTGGGGGGGGGCGGAGTGGAACTCAAGCCGAGTCAGTGACCTCTTGCTCAAGCCAGCCACCACAGGATCATTTCGGTGATTCCACGCTCAAGCTGGTGACCCTGTGCTCAAGCCGGTGACCTCAGGGTTTTGAACTTGGGACCTCAGCATCCCATGTCGATGCTCTATCTGCTGTGCTACCACCAGTCAGGCTGTATGATTCCATTTATATGAAATGTCCAGAATAGGCAAATCTAGAAAACAGCAGAACGGTGGTTGCCTGAGGATGACTGACTTCACACGGGCAAGAGAGAAGAGGGAACTTTTGGGAATGATGAAAATATTCCAAAATAGGATAGTGGTAATGGTTGCACAACTCTGAACATTTATGAAAAATCACTGCATTGCATACTTAAAATGGGTGAATGTTAAGGGATGTAAATTATAACTCAGTAAAACTTTAAAAATCAGTGATGCAAAACAGAGGCAGATTAGGGAAGCATGACTAAGCAAACTTGGAATGTGGATGTACCTGACTGTCCTCAAGTTAAAAAAAAAAGTAGTTGCACCTCTTCTTTGTGCCCCGTGCTGGGTGCACAATAATGGAGAGCCTCCAGGAGCTTACCATCCACACAGGACGAGCAGACAGGCCACTGCTCCGGTGAGGTAGGGACACGCACAGGGAGGGGCACCGGGCCCTCCAGAGATGCTCTCCTGCAGGGGTGCCATCTAAACGGACACCCTGAAGGGCCGTTTTCAGGGAGGCTGAGTGGGGACAAGTGCCCGGTCATGGTGGCTTTCTATGCCATGCTACTGAACCTGGGCTTTTATCCTAAACTGTAAACCTAAAAAAGATAAATAGGAAGCTGAAATCCATCAAAGAGGAAAACATCTCCCATGAGAGCAGATTGGGAGCAGTGAAGTGTGGGATGTCTATATGAGCTGTACGATTCCTGTGTCATGTTTTGGTTGTAGAATGTTATCAGGAGCAGCAATAAAAACCAGTAGTGTTTGCCTTTGGCGTGAAGAATGGGCTCTGGCCTGACCAGGCGGCGGTGCAGTGGTTAAAGCGTTGGACTGAGATGCTGAGGACCCCGGTTCGAGACCCCGAGGTCGCCAGTTTGAGCGCAGGCTCATCTGGTTTGAGTAAAAAAAGCTCACCAGCCTGGACCCAAGGTCGCTTGCTTGAGAATAGGGTCACTCAGTCTGCTGAAGACCCATGGTCAAGGCACATATGAGAAAGCAATCAATGAACAACTAAGGTGTTGCAACGAAAAACTGATGATTGATGCTTCTCATCTCTCTCCATTCCTGTCTGTCTGTCCCTATCTATCCCTCTCTCTCTATCTCTGTAAAAAAAAAAAAATAGGCCCTGGCCGGTTGGCTCAGCGGTAGAGCGTCGGCCTGGCGTGCGGGGGACCCGGGTTCGATTCCCGGCCAGGGCACATGGGAGAGGCGCCCATTTGCTTCTCCACCTCCCCCTCCTTCCTCTCTGTCTCTCTCTTCCCCTCCCGCAGAGAGGCTCCATTGGAGCAGGGATGGCCCGGGCGCTGGGGATGGCTCCTTAGCCTCTGCCCCAGGCGCTGGAGTGGCTCTGGTCTCGGGAGAGCGTCGCCCCCTGGTGGGCAGAGCACCGCCCCTGGTGGGTGTGCCGGGTGGATCCTCGTTGGGCGCATGCGGGAGTCTGTCTGACTGTCTCTCCAGCTTCAGAAAAGAAAAAAAAAAAATTACATAATGAAAAAAAAAGAATGAGCTCTGCTGCTTGTGTGAGGGGAGGAGTCCGAAGAACAAAAAAGGGAACAGAAAGTCGAGCAGATGCGCATAGCCAAAGGTCACCAGCCCACTCACGATGGGCTCCCTGGTTCTGAGCAAAAGGTGTAGCCCACGTGGAAAGGCCTGGTGGTACTTTGCAGGCACAGGCCTTTCTCCCGTAACACAGCGCAGAGAGAGCCTGGCTGCCTGTTGTGGCACGGAGGTGCCTGGTTCTGTAATCTACACGATTTCTTCTCTTTCCCTCACGGCCTGGGCTGCTTCTCTGAAGTCCATCACAGCGCCAGGCAGCAGACCTCCCCACGCTGGGCGTGGAGCCCGGACCCTCAGCCACTTTAAAGGTCAAAGACACTGCTCTCCTCAGGCAAACCTGGCGTTCATATGGAGATCTGGGCTCAGCTGTTAACAGTAGCACCAGCAGTTGGACCAGGTTCAGTTACTTGCTCTTCTGAGGCAGTTTCTCCATGCTAACCTGAGCCGTGCTGCCTACTCTGTGGGGACTCCTGAGAAGGCAGAGTGAGAGCAGACAGTGCTTATGTGTGAAACACATGCTGGTGGGGTGTACGTGGAAACTGGCATACCCTTCCAAAAAATGAACATATAAAGTTGCCATCCAAGTACAGCCATTACCCAGAGGATAAGCCTGACCATAAGCTGATTTTTGGAAAAGTGTGAATGAGGCCCTGGCCGGTTGGCTCAGTGGTAGAGCGTTGGCCTGGCGTGCAGAAGTCTCGGGTTTTATTCCCGGCCAGGGCACATAGGAGAAGCGCCCATCTGCTTCTCCACCCCTCACCCTCTCCTTCCTCTCTGTCTCTCTCTTCCCCTCCTGCAGCGAGGCTCCATTGGAGCTAAGATGGCCCGGGTGCTGGGGATGGCTCCTTGGCCTCTGCCCCAGGCGCTGGAGTGGCTCTGGTCGTGACAGAGCAACGCCCCAAAGGGGCAGAGCATCGCTCCTTGGTGGGCAGAGCGTCGCCCCCTAGTGGGCAGAGCGTCACCCCCTGGTGGGCGTGCCGGGTGGATCCCATTCGGGCGCATGCGGGAGTCTGTCTGACTGTCTATCCCCGTATCCAGCTTCAGAAAAATACAAAAAAAAAAAAAAAGTGTGAATGAAGAATCTCTTAATATCCACAACCCAGCAACCAGGGTGTAACCTCGGGAAGGCAGATCAGGAACACGCTTTTGTTGGAAAAGTGAACATGAAACGTAGGAGTCGAGTTCTCAAGGGGAGACGCCCACACCTGAGTGCCTCAGCTGTGTCCCAGCCCCAGGGCCCCGTCTCTGAGGCGGGACCTACAAAGAATCTGTGCTGTACAATTCTTCTGGTGACGTAGGAGAGGGGAAAGGGGCAACAAACGGTGACCGAAGGTAACTTGACTCGGGGTGGTGAACTCATAATATACAGATGATGTATTCCAGACTAGTACCTCTGAAACCTGAAATTTTATTAACAAATGTCACCCCAATAAATTCAATAAAAATAAAAGAATTTTCTAGTGACTGCAGCTAGTTGGACTCATGTGCACCAAAGCCCCTCGGGCCTGGGGTATGGAAAGGAGCTGGAGGCTCCAGGCCGTCAGCAGGCCCACCCGTCCACTGGGGGCTCACTCTGGGGTCCGACGGCAGCGAGTGAAAGGGAATCCAAGAGAAGGGTGGTCAGGGTGGGAGAAATATGTGACGTCTTTTGTGTATTTTTCAGCAAACTGCTTTTGCTCCATCTGGCTTTTTCCTTATTTTCACCTGCATATTTTTACTTTGTCCAATATATTTTTATTACTGAATTATAATAAAAATACAATTTACTTCTAATATGTACTTAAAAAATAAATCAGGAAAGGGCAAGAAGATATTAGAAGTGTACTCTTTATTTCTCTTTGGTTTCTTAACACAAGACATGCGTTCTATAAATAAAAGTAAGATTTTCTGGGAAACAATAAATTGGGGAGGCAGGAGCATAATTTCTACCTACTCACATCTCTGTGGCCAAGTCAAAAGGCTGATCTTCAGCTACCATCTTGGCTTTGACCTCAGATGAAACCCATGTGCTATCTAAGGGGATATGCCCGAGGACATAGAAGGTCAGTCCTCTGCTCAGAGCTGGGCTGGACCCCAAGCCCATGGAGCAGAGTTATCTGTCCTACCTCCTAGTCACAGCCTTTCACAATATCGTTGGGTGATGTCTCTTCTTTTCACAGCGTTACTGGAAAGGCTTCAACACAAAGGGCCAGATCAGCCATTTGCAAACATTCACCATCATACTGAGGAATGGCTGTGAAGAGTGTGACAGTGTCGCTGTTGGTGCGCCTGTGCTCGGGGCCCCGGTCCAGGAGTTGGCTTCATCTTACCTGGAACTGCTGTCAGGTGCAGCATGTCACTTCCACACCCGGAGGTGGGAGTGCACTCAGGCAGGCCACAAGAGCAGCAGATCACGGAAAATGATCTACCACCCCAGTGGCGGAATCTGGGCCAGCACCCTAAGGACCAGGCAAGGCCCGTTTATTAGCCCACTAACGGATTTTTCACACCTTCACAATCCAGGCTTGTCAGTGCTGCTTCAAATTCACAAAACAAGGGGTTTTTTTTATAATAAGATGAGTGCTGACACACTCCCCTCTACCAGGAAATACAGACCCCCACCTCCTTCGAGTCTACTTCTAGCCAAACCAAGAGGGAGTGCGGAATGTCAGAGCTCCTCCACGAGCTCAGGCTAAACTCTCTCAGACTCAGTTGTTAAAAAAGAAACAAAACAAAAACATCATTTTCAAGTGCTTGTAACAGAGGCCCAGCGCCTAAGTGGCAGGCAACAAAGGTACTTCTCCTCTGGATACATGGCGATTGCACCCTGGTAAACCACGGAGGAAGACGTCTCAGGCTCCACGTTGTGCCTTTCTGAACAGACTTCCAAGCCCCAGCCGTGGACTGGAGACCACCCAGGTGGAGATCAGGACCCTAAGACCCAGTCTGCACTAAAGTAATTGTACCCTCTTTTAGTCTTCCTGGAAGCATTGTAAAACACCAGATTTTGGCAGCAGCAGTTGAAGGACAGCTCCACTGCCCAGTGCATCGGTAACACAAGGTGTCCTCCTGTTCAGGCCCTGCTGTGCTACATGAAGGTTCAATCCAGGGAAGGGGAGGAAGGAGCATGGGGTATCTTCAAGAGGTCATTTGCTAAGCTCAGAGGAAGAAATATAAACTCTGTTCTTTGTAGCAGCAAGAGTCTTTCAGCCTTTAGTCCTCTGTATCATAAAGTCAGTTTTGCTTGAATGTAATGGTCCACCTTGCTGAACAGTCTGCCAAGGGCCGGAGGCAGGCCAGGCCCCTGGAATTGGCGAGTGGATGGAGGAGCAGTGGACTGGCAGGATAGACAAGTTACCAGACCAAGCCAGCCCACGACTGGTGGAAGGACCAAGTCCTTGGTGAGGCTGGAGGTACAGATGTGCCCCGGAAGCATCGCAATGAGACAGCTAGCTAAGAATGACGACGGGCAAGTGAGACTGGCCAGACCCGCCGTTTCTGCTGGTCATGTGAGAAAGGAATGACAGTGGGGTGGGGAGTCTGAGTGAGCGCCATGGTGGCAGTGGGAGGTAACCACAGGGGCACCCGGATCCTCCAGTGACCAGCTGGGAGCCCCCCCCTAGAAGAGTGGCAGTAATTCAGCAGACTCGCTAAGCCTACGATTAAAAAAGTCCTCTGATGATGGGTGTGAAGACAAACCCCATGAGCACCTTGCCACAGGACCAGTCGAGTGCACTGACTCCAGACACGCTGGGGCTCAGAGGGATCCCCAAGTGCTACACGAGGCCTCAGGACCCTGGGATCCGAATGTGGGGGCGGTCACCGCCCTTTTCATGTTGGGTGGTTTTCTATTTAAACACAGATTTCCCTTTAGTGTCTTTTTATTTGTTCATGTTTTCTTCTTGCAAAAAATGTTCACTTAAAAAAAAAGTATTTTTCTTTCCAGTTTCTTTCAAGTGTTTCTTTAAATTTCCCTCAGTTTCTTTCAAGTATCTTTTTTTCTTCTGTTTCTCCTGAATAAGATGAAAAACATCTCACCAAAATCCCAAAATCAGACATGGGAAAAGCTTCCGTTCACCCTGCTTCCCAGAGACGAGGACAGAAGCCTCTGCGCCCAGGACAGAAGGAGCTGCTCGCCTGCTGCCAGGCACCTGACCCAGACCACGCCCTCGCCGGCGGGGAGAACACGCAGGCGTGCGTCGTCCTGTCCACGACACCCCGTCCGCACAGGCTTGGCCGCTGCAGCCACCCTGCACAAATTGGCCACTACATGGTTGGAGGACAGCAGGCGAGGAGTGTCAGATGGAAGGCTGTCTGCCTGGGGTAGCCCAGAGCTGTGGCAGGTGGAGCTGGAGATGTGTGGACCAGCAAAGCAGTCGCGTGTCACCAGCTGTGGGACCCAGAGGGGCTTCTGTCCCATGCTGTGCATCTTGATGACCTCAACTTGGAGGTCACAAGGGCAGCACAGTGAGGGAAGACTTAAGCACCTGGAAAAACTGTACCTCTGGCGAGCTCACATGTCCCCCCGTCTTCTGGCCACTGCCTCTCCCGAGAGGGACGGCCCCCGGGAGGAAGCGCTGTGTTTGTACCAGATCCCTGCCCCACCGCATCCCATTCTCCATCTCAGATGGTGAGGAGAGGAATGCAGCCCACACCGACCCCTCCCTCGTGACATGCCATGGGGGCCATAAATGTCCAGCGGTCTGTCTCCGGGTCGTACATCTCCACCGAACTGAGGTTCGACTGTCCATCATAGCCCCCCACAGCATAGAGGCGCCCACAGCTGGCCACGAGGGAGACGCGACTGCGGCGCGTGTGCATGGGCACGATCAGGCACCACTGGTCCGCGACGGAGCTGTACACCTCGGCGATGCTGAGGAAGCCAGAGCCGTCGTAGCCCCCGCAGACGAACATCTTGCTCCCCAGAGAGGCGGCTCCGTGGCGGCAGCGCTTGTTGAGCATGCCGGCGGCTGGGTGCCAGGTGGCCGTGTGGTGGTTGTAGTGCTCCACCTGAGTAGGGAAAGAGGCACAGGACAGTCAGAGCCAAGGCCCAGGCATGGGTGCCCTCGTGGGCAGAGGCCTCACAGTGTCAGACCCCAGCGGGACGCCCAGGGACGAGGACTTCTGCCAGCACATGCTCTGGCTCTGACGCTGTCCCCTCTGCTCTTGGGCCGACAGGGACAGGTGAAAGAGCCTAATCGGACCCCTTCCTTCCATTCTGTCTAAGGAACTCAATGAAGGACTCGCCCATGGCTGCTCCACCGTGGAGGGACAGAGCCGGCGAGGGCAGGTCTCCCGAAACCCGTCCAGAGTGCGTTCCCACTGCAGCCCTGACGGACTCGGGGACCCAGCTGCTGGTAAATAGCTGCTGAGGTTTCCTTTCAAACAAATTATGCAGAATCCAACTGTCTGTAGTCACACGCTGCCGTCTAATTGGTCTTACTGTAGGCGCAACCCCCACCAGGTCTCATGAAACATTCGATGCAGAACCAAACAGGGTTGGGAGGAGTGGCGACACTCGGCCTCCCTGGTGCACATCGGTTCCCATCCTCAGAATCTCAGAGCTCACACAGTATACGGCCCAAAACCTTGCTGGCCGTATACTTGAGCTTACCCAGCAATGGGAAGGCTCAAGTTTCTTCCAGAAAACCGCCTTTGCAAATAGCTCTCAAAGAAGGAAGGAGTGGGTGCCCTCAGCCCAGCAACAGCCCAGACTCACGCTGTTGAAGATCTGCAGACCGTCGTGACCGCCCGACACATAGATCCTGCCCTCAAAGACTGTGACCCCAGCAGCACTGCGGTTCGAGCTCATTGGGGTCACCACTGTCCACCTTCAGGAAAGAGCCAGAGCAGAGGGGAACGCGTGAGATCTGGTGTCCCTGTCCTCCAAAGACAGCAGAAAAAGGTTCGGGAGCACCGTGCTGTTCTCCTTCTCGGCCTGGGCAGCCTCCCCGCCTCTTAGTCCCCTCGGCCACCACCTGTGGACAGCCTTCTCTGCTGCTGCCTCGCCCCCAGCCTCAGACCCTCAGTGGCTCTTCTCCAAGGCCCTGAAATCAGCAGGGCCCAAACAAGGCCTCTCTTCCACGTGGGCTCCTCCCTGCACTGCCCGACCTTGTTCAAGGCTCAGTAGCTACCTAGTTGCTGTACTTGTAAACTCGGCATTTTTCTGGCCTCTTCTCCCTCATCCCTAACGTTCATGTGGTCGCCAATTCCCGGCTGGCTCTCCTCCCAGCCACCGCTTGTCCCCATCTCCTGGCCTCTCACCTGGACCACTGAAACAGCCCTCACAGGTGGGCTGGCAGTCAGGCCATTTCCGTTTGGACCCTGAGCAGCACATCCCTCCAGTGGCTCCTCACTGTCTCCTCTAAGGCAGTCCAACTTCCCTAAGGCGGTTCTTTACCATTCGCTCCTGGTTTACCCACCAGCTTCGCCCCTGCCACGCACCCCCCATGCCTGCTCCCTGATCACACCGGGCACTGTCTTATCTCCGAGATTCTCTTCTTGTCTCCCTGACTAAATGGGCATCACCCTCTATTCATGACGGGTCTAACCCTGCCTCTCCCTGAACCTCAGAGATGAAGGCGTTCCCCACTCTGTGCCCCAGAGCACCAGACACAGGCCCCTGGGTAGGACAACCGTGATGTACCTATGGCCCAGCAGACTGGGGGGTACTTACAATCTTAGACATCCTGCTTGCTGCCTGATATATAATAAGTTAGTTAAATGAATGGAATATTGGCTCAAAAGCACTTTCATGAATCCCTTCTACTAATGTGCTTATATTTTGTTACATAACATGAAAAAATTACTTAAATGAAAAATTGGGGCTAACGCTGCTAGTGTTTTCCAAAGAGTGCTCCACAAAATCTATAAGATGGTGCTAGGTGTTATATAAAATGAGGTTGGCCCTGGCTGGTTGGCTCAGCGGTAGAGCGTCGGCCTGGCGTGCAGGAGTCCCGGGTTCAATTCCCGGCTAGGGCACACAGGAGAAGCGCCCATCTGCTTCTCCACCCCTCCCCCTCTCCTTCCTCTCTCTCTCTTCCCCTCCCGTAGCCGAGGCTCCATTGGAGCAAAGATGGCCCGGGCGCTGGGGATGGCTCTGTGGCCTCTGCCTCAGGCGCTAGAATGGCTCTGAATGCAGCAGAGCAATGCCCCAGAGGGGCAGAACATCACCCCCTGGTGGGCATGCTGGGTGGATCCCGGTCGGGCGCATGTGGGAGTCTGTCTGACTGCCTCCCCGTTTCCAGCTTCAGAAAAATGAAAATAAATAAATAAATAAATAAAATGAGGTTAAACAGGTCTCTTTACTGCAGAATTTTCCATCTTTAAAATGCTGGCCCTAGCCGGTTGGCTCAGCGGTAGAGTGTCAGTCTGGCGTGCGGGGGACCCGGGTTTGATTCCCGGCCAGGGCACATAGGAGAAGCGCCCATTTGCTTCTCCACCCCCACCCCCCTCCTTCCTCTCTGTCTCTCTCTTCCCCTCCCGCAGCAAAGGCTCCATTGGAGCAAAGATGGCCCGGGAGCTGGGGATGGCTCCTTGGCCTCTGCCCCAGGCACTAGAGTGGCTCTGGTCATGGCAGAGCGACGCCCCGGAGGGGCAGAGCATCGCCCCCTGGTGGGCAGAGCGTCGCCCCTGGTGGGTGTGCCGGGTGGATCCTGGTCGGGCGCATGCGGGAGTCTGTCTGACTGTCTCTCCCCGTTTCCAGCTTCAGAAAAATACAAAAAAAAAAAAAAAAAAGCTAACGTTGGCCCTGGCCGGTTGGCTCAGTGGTAGAGCGTCGGCCTGGCGTGCAGGAGTCCCGGGTTCGATTCCCGACCAGGGCACACAGGAGAAGCGCCCATCTGCTTCTCCACCCCTTCCCCTCTCCTTCCTCTCTGTCTCTCTCTTCCCCTCCAGCAGCCAAGGCTTCATTGGAGCAAAGTTGGCCCGGGCGCTGAAGATGGCTCTATGGCCTCTGCCTCAGGCGCTAGAGTGGCTCTGGTTGCAACAGAGCGACGCCCCAAATGGGCAGAGCATCGCCCCCTGGCGGGCATGCTGGGTGGATCCCGGTCGGGTGCATGCGGGAGTCTGACTGCCTCCCTGTTTCCAGCTTCAGAAAAATGCAAAATAAACAAACAAACAAAAAACAAAAAAACCCCAAAACGCTAATGTTGCATTATGAAGAGATAAGGACTCTGGGGGTGACATCAATGTTTCCAACTTCTTTGACTATTAGACCATGTAACTTTTTAATTTTTTTCAAATCATATCCTACCCACTTTATGAAAGTGCTGTTCATCTATTCCTTATCCTTTCACCTGCGTTTTCATTATTATAATGGGCTGATTTAGCTCAAACAGAACATTAAATAAATGCTTCCAGTGTATATGCAGACTATTTGTTTTTAAAATTTAATCACTCATTCATTTCCTCAAAGGTTATTAAATGCCTATTACAGTGAGTCCTCAGGTTATGACACAGTTCTGTTCCTACGACAGTGACATAACCCAAATTTTGGTGTAAGTCGAAACAAACCCTAGACTAAATGACTTACCTATCCTAATACAGTTGTAAAATAACTAGAACGTAAAAACACAACTAAGCCACAGAAAAAAGAAAACGACGTAAATATACTGCATGGTACACGGTACTGTAGTAACAGAAAAAAATGAATGTAAAAAAAAAGTATGGCACTAACAGCAAAAGCTGAAACACTCACATCTCAAATTTTCACAGTTGTTATGGGCATGAGGATCGTAAACTTGAAGTGCCATACGTAAGACTGTCATACCTGAGGATCCCCTGTACATGCAAGGTACTACAAGGGCTAACAGGGTAAGCTACGCTCTATTCACCAGAAGCCTGATTTCGTAACTACCGCTGCCATGCTTCATTCTGTTCAGCAAGCCCCAGGCCCCGGAGGAGGCGGAGTCCTTACTTGTCTGTCTCAGGTGAGTAGGTCTCCACAGAGTTGAGAGAAGAGTTGCCATCATAGCCCCCACAGACGTAGATCTGCCCGTCCAGCACGACAGTCCCCATGGCACTGAAACAGACAGAGCTGTCATCCCCGACAGGCCTCAGGCTCTCTGGGGCAACCTTCATGCTCACTGGGAAATAACCTTAACCGCAGATGCCTCTTTCCAGAGCAGCCTAAACCCCAGGTGTGTGGTTAACTGAAGGCGGGACATGGACGGGAAGGAAGCTGCTCTGTGGCTCCTCGTGTCTTCCGCCCTGACTGGGGCTCCCTCCCTGCCCCCACCAAGTCCTTCCTACATCTCATGCTGACCCTCCATGCTGTGCTCGTGGTCCTGTTTACCTTTAAGGCCCTAGTGAAATTCCTCGCTCTTCTCAAGAAGCCATCCTGACCCCTCAGCAAGATTCCTCCCTCCCGACCCACACTCCATCAGGGTGACCCTGACAGCGCTTTGTACACACAGGCCCTCAACACGTCTGTTGTTGCCATGGTTTCCCCACTCTCTTCACTATCAAGTTTGACACGGACCTAATTTGTTGCAGTAGGTGATGGAACAGCTCCTGTTGTTGCACACTTATACATGTCAGGTACCCTGCACACTCACGTGTCGGGTACCCTCCAGTCACACGTGTCAGGTACCCTGCACACTCACACGTGTCAGGTACCCTGCACACTCACGTGTGTCAGGTACCCTACCCTGCACTCACACGTGTCACGTACCCTGCACACTTACACATGTCAGGTACCCCGCACTCACACACGTGTCGGGCACCCCACACTCACACACGTGTCGGGCACCCCGCACTCACACACGTGTCGGGCACCCCGCACTCACACACGTGTCGGGTACCGTGAACACTCACACACGTGTCAGGTACCCTGCACTCACACACGTGTCAGGTACCCTGCATTTGCTACTTTCCACCCTCGCCACACCCTACTAGGAAGCAGCACCACTGTCACCATAGCTGGGGGCAGCCCCGGCACGGGAGGCTGGGCCCCTCTCTCCGGCTGCCCAAACAGGCATCTTGGACCTAAGAGACGGGCCCCACTCCCATGCTGTTCACAATGCCAACCTCTCCTAATCCAAAGACCCAGGGTCTGGTATAACCATGTGCTCTGTTCTACACAGAGCCTCGGAGAAATGAAACATGAACGCCAAGCTTCCCGAGTCACTGTTTTCAAACCTGATACTGGAGATGATTTATAAGTATACCTGGGTGTCTGACAAATAGGAAAATAAAATAGACCAGGCTTCCTGCCACCTTTCAAATATACACAGCAAATCAAACTGACGCACACAATGTCCCTTTGAGGGATGTGGTAATAGACCCCCTGAGCCAGTCTGAAAGAGGGAAGGACCTGCCTTCGGCAGGGACTGTGTGTGGGAAGATCACAAATCACTGGACCTGGCACTATCCTTTCAGAAGCAGACACAGCAGCAACAAAAAAGTCTGAACTATGAACTAGGAGGTAAGAAGGAGCACGAAGGGGTAAGGGAAATGCCGACAGTGGGGCTGCACTCAACCGCAAGAGAAAGCGGGAAGACCCGGGACAGGGAGGAACAAGGGCAGAAAACAGCCCGTCACCAACCGGCGGGGCAGTCATGTGGGACATCAGGAGGGAAGCGACTGGGAACATTTTAAGGTAGCCTATAATTTAAAGGGAGGAAGTGGAGCTGGACCCACGCTACTAATAACAGGGCATTAACCAGAGCGAGGGGAGCAAACAGCTGGAGAGAGGACTTTCCTCCCAGACAACTCTCCAAACCCACGGCATCAAAGCTAGAAAGCAGCCCAGACAAACAAGGAAGAACTGATCGCAGTCAAAGAAACAAGGCAGCCACGGTTGGGGGTATGGACCCATGAGTCATTCGAGGCCACAGAAAGCGGCCAAGTATCCAAGGAGTGCGGAGGGGAGCCCCAAAGTGGCAATGGGGGGAAGGGGGAGGACCATGAGAGCATTAGCTCACTGCCTCAGGATGAGCAGATCTCACGGAGATATTTTTTTCTCCCCAAACCAGCTATGACTCCTTGTGAATCTGCTCTTATTGGCACAAAGGCGGATTCCTCCTGGCTTGAGGCACCAGTGAAGACAGGGCGTGTGTATCACGGCTATGACCCTTCCATGTGGCAGGGGACTTGCTTCCACACTGACTCTTCTTCCTCACCACACATGCAGTCACTTGAACTTTTTGTGTGGTCACATGATCTTCTAAGTAGTGAACCCACAATATGGCCCGAGGAAGCGATCTGTGAGGTAAATACTCAGAAAGTTCCTTAAAGAGCAACTGGCCCAGTCATTTCAAACTGCCCCTTTTAAAAAATAATCCTATAACTTTTCCCCCCTCAAGGTGGGCACAGGTCAAGAAGCTCAGCACGTGAAAGTGACTCCGTAGCGCTGTTCTGGTTAAACAGGCAGGGGCTGCACTGCTGTCCTCTCCTCTGTCAGTCCTGGGGGAGAAACACTGGGCTTGCACCTGAAACCACTAACCCACTCCAGGCACGGCGGGCAGTTCACTCTGGGCAGTGGCTCACTGAGGGCGGAAGTCCATGGAGCCTGTCCAGCCCCACCTCCCACTCCAGAGCTCCCACTGCTCAACCCAGGGAACACTCCGCACATCCGACGGAAGGAGAGGTGCCCCGTCACTCCAGCACCAGGAAGGTTAAATGGGCACCGTCTGGATGTCCTGCCACCCTACTTCTTATTCAGGAAATGTGAGTAAGCAAGTAGTGATGGAGGGATGTGTTAAGAGACATGTGGACTTGGTCCACCTCCCCGGTGCCCATGTGCGCATGCGGGGGAGGGTGTGTTCCCCGGAAGTGAAGGACATTGCTGGGGTTCACGGTCCCCGGGTAGTGAAAGCACATGCCTGCCCGGGATCCTGGGGGAAAGAAAGTATGAAGAAAAACACCTTGGATTTTCCTCTTATCACTCCTTATTCTTCACGTTTCCACTTTAATTCCACCTCTTCCCTGAAATCTTCCCGACGGTCCAGTCTAGCTTCTCTCTCTCACCGAATCTTCCATAACACACATCTTCAGGCCTGATCTGGCACTGAACTAACAATACGACTCCACACGTCCATGACTCGTCTCCCGAGCTCCTCACCGGGCCAGGCGGGCACGGTACTTTAAGCAAATGGGGGCTCGCCCATCAGGAGGAGCCGGCAGTGGCCGGCTGGGCTGCAGGAAATTCCCAGGCCAGGGCTCCTGCTTCCTTATGTGCCCTGCTTGTCTACGTGGCACTCCCCAGACGCCCTGGGGGCTGCTCGGGGGCACAAGTGGCTTCCGGAACAGAGTACCTTCTCTTGCTGTTCATGCTCCCCACTCTGGTCCATGTGTCCGTCTCTGGGTTGTAGACCTCCACTGTGCTCAGCCGTAGCTGGCCGTCATATCCCCCGATGGCATAGAGAAGCCCGTTCACTACAGCCACGCCAACGCGGCTGCGGGCTGTTGTCATGGGATGGCACTTCTCCCAGCGGTTGGCGATGGGGTCGAACACTTCCACCACATTCAGGGAATCACCTGCATAAAAATTTGCTACTCAAATTTAAACAAATGAGACCACTCGTTTAGATCACAACTGTTGGGTACTGATCATATGGAATGTTTAACTTGATTCTATCGGCACTTCCCACAGAACTTCTCAAGCTGGAAGGGCCCACTAACAAATTTCAGCCACAATAATGGCAAACCTAATTCTTTGAGGAAAATCAGAATCAGATGGGAGGCATTCACTTTCTAGAAAGGGTAATTTTAAGTTGCAACGAGGTACCCTGCCTGCTTAAAGCCAGAGATAAAGGAAGATCAATACCCTCTTCCCCGAAGCAGGAGGCATGCCCAGAGGAAGGGTTCCAACGCCCATTTTTACTTGCTGGCCCTTGACCCTGGGCAGGAGGCTTTGTGTCCCCAGCCTCTGCTCTCACAGCTGGAATGAAGACAGCTCCAGGGCAGAGCAGCCGTGAGGGGGAAGTGACGTGATACGTAAATAACCTAGCGCAGTTCTAGCACAGACTAACTGCTCAGTGAACAGCAGTCACAGTAGCAAGGAATGAGAATTCCAAGCCTACCTTTCATCAGGCTTTGGTGCAAAACAAATAAAAGACTTCCCTTCCCTGCTTCACCCTGCTCTGGGGCACAGGCTGTCCACTGAGAACTTAGAGGTCATGTGGTTAACGAGCAGCAGAGACTAGTGCCCACTTTTCATTAACTTTCTATTAAAAACAAAACTTCCAGGACTGCCCACCAACTCGCCACCTCCCACAAAGCTGGATGACAGTGAAAGGCCTGGCCTCCACACTGGAGATAACAACGCCCTGTGCCACCATCCTGCCAGGATTCAGGTGTCTGTATTGCCGTCTCTACTAAATCTCTACGGCCCTGCAGTGGTGCCCGGGCGGCAGGGGGGCGGGGCTCCATGGGGCTTCCCTGAAACCTTGACTGTATGATACAAGAGCTGCCAAGAGCACACGACGGTCAAGTGTATCACAGGAGCCCACAAGTACTGTGGAGAGTGGCAGCCACTGTGTCTTTGGAGAACTGTCCCGACAGTGACATTCTTACAGTCTAACCCAGGGATCCATATGAGCACAGGTGATCAGCCTGGTAACAGAGCTGGGTCTCTGACTATGTCCTATCCAGGGCTGAGCCCGTCCCACAGCCAATGTGAATTTCAGAAAGAGTGCTGGCTCAGGAGCCAGGACCCAAGTTCCCAAGTTCCAGTCCTTGCTCTGCCAAAATCAACTTGTAAAAGTTCTCTGGGCCTCAATTTCCCCATCTGTAAGGTAAGGGGGACAGGCCTCAAGAGTTTCTAAGGGCCTGTTTGGCTCCGGTATTCTGACTTAATGGTGTCAATACCTGACATGTTCTAATTACAGAACAATTACATAAAATGGAGACAGGCAAGGAAGGTGACACGCAAGGAGAGGGACCAGAGGACCAGGCTAGGCTGTTTGGAGCTTCCTCATCCACAGAGTCCCAGGTGCTCTGCCACGGGGGAGGTGCAATGTACCTGCTGAGTTGAGGCCGCCCACGGCATAGATGAGCCCGGCGATGGACGTGCAGCAGCGAGGCCGAGTGCGGAAAGCCGGCAGGTGGGGCCTGCGCTCTGGCATGAGGTGGTAGTCTTTTGCTTCGTCTACCAGGTCCCTGGAATAAGGTACAGGATGCTAGGACGGGAAGTATCTTCCCAGTGAGGTCCACAGTGGCATTTCCAAGCCTGGCTTCCCCACCTCCAACTGCAGGGGAACCCGGGAAGCAAAGCCTTCTGGAAAGCATGGTCTCAAAGAACCCAGCTGAATCCAGTAGAAACCGCACACAGCTACTGAGACATACTCAACACTAGGGGAGCAAGGCAGGCTCAGCCCACCCTGGCTAACATAATCAGGATGTATATCTTCTTTTTGTTTGTTTTTTTTGTTTTGTTTTGTTTTTTTGTATTTTTCTGAAGCTGGAAACGGGGAGAGACAGTCAGACAGACTCCCGCATGCGCCCGACCGGGATCCACCCGGCACGCCCACCAGGGGCGACGCTCTGCCCACCAGGGGGCGATGCTCTGCCCCTCCGGGGCGTTGCTCTGCCGCGACCAGAGCCACTCTAGCGCCTGGGGCAGAGGCCAAGGAGCCATCCCCGGCGCCCAGGCCATCTTTGCTCCAATGGAGCCTCGGCTGCGGGAGGGGAAGAGAGAGACAGAGAGGAAGGAGGGGGGGGTGGAGAAGCAAATGGGCGCTTCTCCTATGTGCCCTGGCTGGGAATCGAACCCGGGTCCCCCGCACGCCAGGCCGACGCTCTACCGCTGAGCCAACCGGCCAGGGCCATGGATGTATATCTTCTAACAGGCACACATCTGGCAGGAGGAAAGCAGGGTGGTGGCTAAACGAGCTGAGTTTGGAAGGTTCCAGCAGCAGCGTGTGCAGCCTTTATCCTGTGGCCATTCTTCCTTTCCACCCCCGTGGCTCACGGCCTGCAGTTACCCATCTCTCACCTGCACTGTGGCGACAGAGCCAACTGCTGCTGTCTGGTATCCCTGCCTCCAGCCCCACCCTCCATTCCACCTTCCACACTATAGTCCAAGCTGTTTTCCTAAGAGCCTTTGATTTTACGGCTACACACTGTCTACAGAGTAAAGCTCAAACTCCTCAACAGGACCTCTGAGACTGAGGGTCACTGGGTCCTAGCAACCGGCAGGCGCACCTCCACCCCTACCTGACACACACCTTCAGTCCGCTTGTACCAAGCCACTGACTTCCTCCAGAACCCGCTGTGAGTATGACAAGCAATTTGAAGGAGGATAAACACTTTTGTCTGCAGTTCTACTTTTGTAACAATGCCCCGGTAGGGCTTCCATCTTCTGAGCTGTTCTGGCAGCTCTCTGGCCATGTCACTGACTTACTCTGGGTCACAGTTTCACATGCTGGCTCCATGCCCCACCCTGCCCATCACTGTAGATGCAGCCCAAAGGCACCTGAGAACAGAGCACTGACTAACACTGACTGAAGAGGGGGAGGGGTCCCAGAAAGTCACCACTGAGTCAGCTGCTGGTATGGGCAGAGTCAGGGCAGCCAGTACAGATGTCTGTAGGTTCATAAATATCTCAATGGACGGAGATACTACAAAATCCTCAGATAACTTAGGGGGGGAAACCCCCTCTGCTTTGATACTCCCATATTGCACATTCCTCTGCCCAAGATGTGAGGCTGGCTCTTCCAGGTTCTAGACAGAAGGCAGACCAATCTGGGTGCCCGAGTTAAGACTGATCACTCCAAACCCTTCCCTTCCTAGGTGGCCACGATCCCTTCTCTGCGCAGACGCTCAGCAGCGCCCTCTGCAGGCCCACCCTGCTCACCTGCACTTGTGGCAGCAGCGCACCAGGTCGTCCTGCTGCACGCGGTCCGAGAGGAACTGGGGCCGGCAGAGGGGCAGACGGATGTTGGACAGCAGCTCAGGCAGGCAGGGCCCCCTTTGCTCCCGGTCGTATCTGACCCAGGCCAGCGCAGCTTCAAAGACCTGCCATGACAGAGAGCAGAAGCTCTGACAGCCGGTCCCCCCAGTCAGAGACCACCTCCCTGGACCCCTCAACCTAAGGTCCTCCACTCCTTCTACCAAGGCAGTCTCTGAGTCACTCACTCTGTCCTTCCTGTCTCCTGAATCCACTGTTTTCTCTCCACTTCCCCAGCTACCTCATTCGGTCCAATCTCAAAACACAAACCTAGGTTACTGTAAGAGTTGCTGGCTTTCCTCTTGACTTCCTAATGAAAACCTGTCGATGTCTGCATCGCAACAAAATCCCTGTTAGCCTTCCTTCCTGCTGCTCCTGCGCACTGCTCCTGAATTCCCTCCACCAGGCTGGCTGCTTCCCCTGTTCACACTGTCCCTGTCACCTAGACTGTCCCCACATCTCCTCCTCTTCATCTAAACCCACTCCCCTTTAAGAGCTGACTCAAGATCCATGTTCACCAAGGAACCTTCCCTAATGGCTCCAGCCACAATGGTACCTCTCTCTAAAACCCTCCAGCCCTTACAGACATATCACTCCAAAAACGTGAGCCGCCCGGTCATATCCTTGCTCTTGGGAAGAGCGAGTGTCCACACTGCTGAGCTCACAATCCACTTTCTACTGCTCACTCACACCTAGGGGTGACAGCCCTCCAGACACAAAGGAAATGAGCTGAGTGGGACCAGCTCCCTTAAGGCTTGCCTCCTGGACCTGGGGCTTCTTCTGCTGAAGTGCAGCTTCAGACCAGGCCAGGACCAGTGACTTCAAACCTCCCTAGCCGCTCAGCCACAGACCTTGTTAGACTTCCCCACTGACCAATGAGCAGAGGCCTGGCCGCAGTGACGCCCCCACCTGCAGGGCCAGGTCCGCGTTTCCACCGCATTCAAAGCCCTCCATCGCCCAGCTCGCCACCCTCTGCTCAAGCAGTATTTCCTCACCACTCTTAATACAACTTGCACCACAGCTCTGTTGAAACAAAAGGATTGCCCTTGGGTCCTCTCTGGCTACTAGGACCCTACACTCTCAGCTAAGCTTTTCTTGACCACCCCACGAAGGTATTCCTTTGTCCTCAGAGGACTGTTTGATCCCTCACACGGCGCTTTGCCAACAGCTTCTCCTCCTCCTTAGTTCTAAGTACACTAGCACCTGACCTCTAATCCCCACAGCTCAGTAAAGGATGACAATCAGCCTTCGACAGGGCTCCCTCTCCCTCAGCCTCCCTCTCAGGTCTCCCCACTCTGAGCCTATCTGCTCTCCCCTCTCCCATCCATGGGCTCCATGGCTTATTATGCGGCACCCTCACTTTCCCAATGTGCGCTTATCTCCCTTAGTCACCCTTACCCAGAAAAATCTCTACTCTGGTGAGTTCAACGCCCCCTGCTGTGCCCGACAGAGCTCACTCTAAATTCGTGACTGCTAACCTCAAGCCCTCTCCATTTCCCTAGCATCATCCATTTGCTCTCCTCTCCTCCTAGAGCTCCCGTTCATACCTACTCATCTCTCCTCACACTTCTAACACTTTGTCCTTACTCTCAGATGAAACAAGTTAGAGGAGAATGTGAGTAGAATCTACTGCACCTCGCTGCTCACTCTGCCCCGCCGCCTGCACTGGGGGTGCACCGAACGACCGCGCCCCTATCAGACCCACAGCCCGTGCCCCAGCTGCGTCCCTTCCTACCCCAGGACATCAACCCAGCCAGTAGTCTCCCTTTCCTCCTACATTACCAGCTCTTCCTTCTCTTCTGGAAAATTCCCACCAGCAGTCAAACTGCATTGTCATTTCTCTCATCCTAACAAAAACAAACCCCTTCTGACTGCAAATTACCCACTGGCAATGGCCCCAAGGCTCTGCTTTCTCTTAGAAAAAGATTCTTTCAAAAAGTTATCAAAACTTACTTCCAGTTCAACGCAGCATTATTTCTAATAGTAAATACTGGAAATAACCTGAACACCCAAGAATAAGGGAAGCAGCGTTGATAAAGCCAATAGAATATTATTTTTTTTTTGAAGGGGGAGGGGTGGAGAAGCAGGTGGTAGCTTCTCTCTTTTTTTTTTCTTTTTTCATTTTTCCGAAGCTGGAAATGGGGAGGCAGTCAGTCAGACTCCCGCATGCACCCAACCAGGATCCACCTGGCATGCCCACCAGGGGGCGATGCTCTGCCCCTCTGGGGTGCCACTCTGTTGCATCCAGAGCCATTCTAGTGCCTGAGGCAGAGGCCACAGAGCCATCCCCAGCGCCCGGGCCATCTTTGCTCCAATGGAGCCTCGGCTGCGGGAGGGGAAGAGAAAGACAAGAGAGGAAGGAGAGGGGGAGGGGTGGAGAAGCAGATGGGCGCTTCTCCTGTGTGCCCTGGCCGAGAATCGAACCCGGGACTCCCGCACGCCAGGACGACACTCTACCGCTGAGCCAACCGGCCAGGGCCGCTTCTCTCTTTCTTTAAATTTATTTTTTATTTATTCATTTTAGAGAGGAGAGAGAGAGAGAGAGAGAAGGGGGGAGGAGCAGGAAGCAAAAACTCCCATATGTGCCTTGACCAGGCAGGCCCGGGGTTTCGAACTGGCAACCTCAGCATTTCCAGGTTGACGCTTTATCCACTGCACCACCACAGGTCAGGCAATGGAATATTATTTAGACACTAAAATGTATAAGGTTTTCATGAAAAGAAAAAAAAACCTCAAATGGAATATAATAAAATAAACCATAATAAACAACAACTGCATACACATCACGATCTTCATTTTGTTCAAAAAGAAGAGAAACTGAAGACTGAGAAGAGCAGCACCCCAGCCACTGGCAGGTCGCCGCCGCGCCCACAGACCTGCTCCTCGGACTTGACGTTCAGCTCGTCCCGGGACACCAGCTCCAGCACGTCCTCCAAGGGCAAGGCCAGGAACTCCTCCGACACGGACACCTCCACGAAGTGCTGGTGCACGAAGCTGTTGGCGGCGTCATACAGCACGGCACACATCATCGTCTCGGCGAACTGGCGCACGCCCAGGCAGTTCTTTGGGTGAAGCCTTGAGCATAAGCAAAGAAAATGAAAAGAACAAATTTAGAGGAAAAAAGAAGGTTACCTTCAATCATTCTCAGGTTGGATCTGGGCAGAGCCACACTAACTCTGTCCTCAACTTTGGAAACTCTGTATGACACCAGGTCTGTCTCTCGGACCCAACTTGTCAAGGTTTAAGATGAAGACGGTAGCCTCACAGGTTCTGCCTCACTTGGACCTGGTATTCTGGGCACCTAGAGGGAATGCACACCCTGCAATGCAGCTCTCAGAAGAGAAGGAAAGGAGCACAAGTGATAGAAAAGTGGTTTGCTTTCCCCTGGCTGCCACCATTCTTTTTTTTTTTTTTTTACATTTTTTAATAAATAAAATTTAAACTTAATTGTACTCGTACTGAAAATCAAGATCAAGCGAGCTTTTGCCCTTCTGCTCCATGGGAGGTTTCTGTCCTCCCTGAGCTCGCCTTAGGACACCTGCGTTACCGTTTGACAGGTGTACCGCCCCAGTCAAACTCCCCACCTGGCACTGTCCCCGGAGCGGGTCGCACCCGGCCACACCGGTCAGCAGGAAGGCACCGAAGTTGCAGAATGAGAGCTTAACCCTGAGGAGAGGGGACTTCTCTAATATCGGAACCTTACACTTTTTTCTGTTTTTACACAGAAAGAGGCTCTCTGGGTCTCACTGTTCAGACATCCAGAAATAGCATCCAGCAGCTTCATACTGTCAGTGAGTCCATTTCTTTGCCACGCCTTTTATATACACTCTCCAGAATCTTTTTAACAAAACTGCAAAGCAATAATTGCTCTCACTTTTTTTTCTTTTTCTTTTAGCAAGAGAGAAAGACAGGAAGGGAGAGAGATGAGAAGCATCAACTCATAGTTGCAGCACCTTAGTTGTTTATCGGTTGCTTCTCACACGTGCCTTGACCCGGGGACTCCATCCAAGCCAGCGACCTTGGGTTTCAAGCCAGTGATATTTGGGCTCAAGCCAGCGACCTCAGGGTTTGAACTGGGTCCTCACTGTCCCAGGTCAATGCTCTATCCACTGCGCCACCACCTGGTCAGGCAATTCTCTCATTTTTAGATGAAAAACTCAAGCTCAGAGAAACTAAGAATATATCACTGGGGCATGAAAAAACTGCGCTGGTATAAAAAGCCTTCTCTTAAGCATCTTTTAGGTGACACTACTTTGTAACACAGCCTGGATCCAGGGTTGGCAGTGATGACCTCCGAAGCCCCTAGGTGGAGCTGTTGTCCCCTGTGAGAGTGGCCACCTCAATCTTTCCTGAGTGCCACTTCCTTCTCCAAGTTCTGTGGGAACACAGAGATGAACCAAGTTGAGCCTGTATCCTTAAGAAGCTCACAAATGAGTGGAAAAGACAGTCAAGCCTAAGTGCTCCAAAGACCCAGCAAACTGGCAGGGATTCCCGGAGTGACCAGGTCAAGTCCCCAGCACAGGCCCGGCGCTCGCATAGCTCACCGCTCTCGGAGAAACGTGCAGCAGGCATCTTTGATGCTCTGCAGCTGCAGGAAGCTGGCCCCCATCAGCAATGACTGGACATTCTGCTGGTCAATGGCAAGGTGGCCGTTGTAGGCAAAGTTGATCAGAGCCTCCAGGGCACTAGAGGAAAGAGGAGAGATGCTCTTCAGAGATGGGTCTGGGCCCATAGGAGACTCGGGCAGTAAGTGAGCTGATACTACAATACTACCCGAAGAACAGATGCCCCCCTCTAAAATCTGTTTCATCCACACCCTTTGAGAACTTATCTGAATGGAAAGTTATTTCAGCAAAGCCAGAATCGTTCTACTACCTGCCTTTACTGCCCAAATACTCCAATAACAAAATTCTAAAATGAGAGCAATTATTCACAATACCACTACTGAACAAGTCAATGGTGGTCATTTGTCTAGGTTCATTTTCAGTCCCTATTTGCCTCCATGTATAAACTGTACAAATATATTTAATACTTATGAGGCCCTTTACCATGTTGCTACCCTGCCTTCATGTTTATTGTTTTTAGTGGCTACTTTATAGAATTCCAGCATGTAAATATGCTCTAATTTATTTCCTTTATTGCTAGGCATAATAGCTATTATCATCTTATTGCCATTATAAATAATGTTTTTGGATTATTGTTTCTTTGGGATAGATTTCCACAATGAGATTTCCAACATTTTCCTCCCAATTCACACTGAGAATGAAATCCAAATTCTGTCTGTAGGGCTGTCTGTGGTCCGGCTCCGCTCCATCTCTCTGACCTCATCACCTTCCACTCTACCCCCTCCCTCTATTCCATCAAGCTGAACACACTCTCACCCCAGGGCCCAGGTACTGGCTGCCCTTCCGTTTGGAGGGCTCTTCCCTCAGATGTCTCTCTCCCTCCCTTCAATCATCCAGAGGCTACCACAGCTTCCTAGCTCCTTTCATTGTGAGATTAGGCAACAAGTGACAGTTACTGGCTAGTATTTTAAAGACACTGGTTTATTTACTGTCTCTTCCCCAACAAGAATGTCACTGCCCTGTGTGACCTTGTGTAGCATATTTGCCGTTCAAGTCCTAGTACCCCAGAACAATGCCAGGCCCACAGTACGTGTACAGGGGACTCCTGAATACAACCTAGGTTATAAACATACAACCTCAGTTCACAGATTTGCAGCCAAGTCTTTCAAGTGACATAAACATAGCTTTTTCCTTTTGAAGCCCAAAAAGGCATACTATGGAGTATGTTTATACAAAGTCTGCAGACAGAAATCAGGAAAGTATTTCCATGAAGAGTACCTAGCACAAAGTGACTCTATATATTATATAAGGACAACTTCAAATAAGTGCCTAAATGATGTGTGAGGCCAATACTATTCGTTGTTATGGAGGGCTATCTTGGATGAAAGATATTTAGATGGGATAATCTTTGAGCCTGACCTTCTCGGGCTTCAATATTCTTATCCATCAAATAACCATGATTTCTGCTACCTTCTAGACTAGCGTTGCCCCATATAATAGTCATTAGCTATTTAAAATTACATTTAAATTAATTGAAATGAAATACAATTTAGAATTTAGTTCCTCAGTCCCGCTAATGACACTTGATGCACTCACAGCCACATGTGACTAGTGGCTACAAATTCTGGAGAGTAACAGAAGATTTCCATCATTGCAGAAAGTTCTAAAGGACAACACTGCTCCCGACCCATGAGGAGACACTTATCTGAAAAAAACATTTTGCCAGCTAAAACGACTAGCAGAGAAGAGTGCAGGGAACTATATACTACCACCTTTGTACCTGTCCTAGCTGAAAAACATATCTCAACTCTAGCTTCTATTAAATGTCTATTCTAATAGAGTAAAAACCCATCAAAACTTGCCTCACTTTAGCCCTGTCTCAGGCCACCAGCTGAGGTCCTAACTTGTTTACTAATCACGATGTGCATGGACCTGTGCTGTAGAGACCGCATGCCGCTGCAGGCCCACAAGTGGCACCAGGCACCAGGCCCCTGCCAACTGCCGGAGGAGTCAGTACCTTGGGTCCATTCCCTGCATCACAATCTCGTCCTGTTTGCACTCCATCATGTCATTTGTAAACATCGCGTGGAAATACGGGATGGAGGCTGCTAGAACGATCCGGTGAGCACTGAATTTGTGGTCCCCAATCTGTGGACAAAGTAAAATACAAAGTGAGATACTGAGGAACACTAATACAAAGACCCAACCTGCCCCTTCCACGGTGGAATCCACTCCCCACTGGAAGGGCACTGAAGGCATCCCACCACATGACGGCCGAGGCTTATCGTGAAGATCCCTGAGAATTTCCAATTCAGTGTACTCAGTGTGTAAAGAATGTAAACAACACACTTAAAAATGGTTAAGAAATGTAAGCCTGAACGCTGTGAGTGGTAGTTTTTACTTTTATGGCAGTCTTCACTGCACCCCGCCCCCCGACTCCCTCACCAAGCCCAAGTCCTGACTTCTCTAACACTTAATCCTGATCCTGGTTTATTAGAAGGCAGGTGAAATAGACAAACTGGCCAAGAACCTTGAAGCCCCTAACAGTAGGTTCCTCAAGAAGAGTAAATACACAATGACAGGAAAAGATGAAGAGAAACAAGGTCAAACCCAAAGAGGGGGTACATGTGGGGATCAAGGACAGAGCAGGTATAGGGGGCACAAAAGTTGGGGAGTCCTTGGGTACCAACCAGCTGTGGTAGACCTCACAGAGTCCAGAGTTCTTGAAGAAATATGACCCTGGCAGCAGCCAGCTGGCGGCGGGGACTGTGGCCTGCCTGGTGCTCTGTGTGGCCCACAGGGCTCTCATGGCGACGGAGGCAAACTCTCCAATTTGTATCAAACCCTCACCAACACATCATTAGCCTAGGGAGTTCTAGAAAGTGCATTCCAACTATCTACCAAAAGGATATTCCCTTTATAAGTTTTGCCATTTATAGCTCCAAGCTGCATAAACATTTCCACTTAAAAACTGTCTACTCTTCGGAAAGAACATACAGTATAGTCTTTTCCCCCTTCAGCAAGTTTCACATTAGTGCCTGACCAGGCGGTGGTGCAGTGGATAGAGTGTCGGACTGGGATGCCAAGGACCCAGGTTCAGGACTCCGAGGTCGCCAGCTTGAGTGCGGGCTCATCTGGTTTGAGCAAAAGCTCACCAGCTTGGACCCAAGGTCGCTGGCTCGAGCAAGGGTTTACTTGGTCTGCTGAAGGCCCACGGTCAAGGCACATGTGAGAAAGCAATCAATGAACAGCTAAGGTGTCACAATGCACAATGAAAAACTAATGATTGATGCTTCTCATTTCTCCATTCCTATCTGTCTGTCCCTGTCTATCCCTCTCTCTGTAAAAAATAAAATAAATAAATAAATAAAAAAGTTTCACATTAGTGAGCTGCTAACATCTTACTATCTGATGCTCACCTCATCTCTGTGTCACCTTTTTTCAAGGATTCTAGCTCAGATTCTGCCACTAGGTCCTCTTTTTCACTGACCTTTAGGTTTATTCCCTGTGAACTATCCTTCAGGATCACACACACAACCTTCTAAACACCAAGTATCCTTATCAGATTTAGATGCTATCAGTACCTCATATAATAAACGTGCTCCTCTGCTACTAGTGTTGGGGACATTAAATGACTGCATGCTTTGGGAGTATTTCATAATTAAAAAAAACCCCACAGTAATACATATAAATATTGCTTAAAGTTGTTCCACAAGACATAGTGAAAACCAGCAGATTACTTTCCTGTATGTGCCTTGTTTGGGGGGCTCTAGCTGAGCTCCCCATGCTCCAGCCCCTGCGCGCAAGCCAGTGACCATGGGGTCATGTCCATGATCCCACACTCAAGCTGATGAGCTTTCACTCAAGCCAGATGATCCTGCGCTCAAGCTGTCGACCTTGGGTTTCCTAATCTGGGTCCTCAGCATTCCAGGTCAACACTCTGTCCTCTGTGCTACCACCTGCTCAGGTGTCCAATAATTTCCTGTTATAGTTTTTTATACTGGTTATATTTTTAGTTTATAAGAGGTCTTTCATATTCTTTGAAGATTCCCTTTTCTTTTTTAAAAAATCTTGTTCAGTCTGACCTGTGGTGGCGCAGTGAATAAAGCGACGACCTGGAACCCTAAGGTCCCCAGTTTGAAATCCCAGGGTCAAGGCACATATGGGAGTGGATGCTTCCTGTTTCTCTTCCTCTTCTCGGTTTCTCTCTCCTCACTCTCTAAAGTAAATACATAAAACCTTTAAAAAAATCTTATTTATGTTCAGGGCACATACAAGAATCAACCAATGAATGCATAAATAAGTGGAACAACAAATCAATGTCTCTCTCTCCCTCTTCCTTTCACACTCTCTAAAAAAAGAAATCAATAAAAATAAAAAATCTTGTCCATATTTCATGAATGCAATATTTTCTCTAATTGGTCTCAATATATTGTAGTTAAATTTTCTATTTCTCCTCCCTGCTTTTACTGTTTTCCTCAGAGTCCTTTTCTTTCCTCATTTGTTTTGCTGTCTTCTATGTTCGAGGCTTTCTTTAACTGTCTCGTGATGTTTAGCTATCTGCTCATACCTTTAGGTGTTTGAAAGCTCTGTGTGTGGGGTCAACTTGTGGACTCACATTAGGGTGATCAGACAAGAATCTACTTGCAGACAGATAGGAGCCACTGCCTGCAGATACCTGAAACAAGAAAGGGGAGATGGTCCTACCATTCACTGTTTAGAACTCTGTCCTTTTTTTATTTGGCACCCTTAAAATAAAATGTGAAGTGTTTAACCATTCATTAACCACTAGGTTTTACATAATCACAACAAACATTCGTATCCTGCTTTATAACAGAACTTTGTTCCCACATTCCACCCCTTCTTAATCATGCTTTGTGTCCCTCTGGTTCCGTATCTAAGACTAAAACTCTTGTCTCCTGAAAAGAGTGGGGGAGGATGTTAGGCAGCGAACTGCTTTTCACCCAGACTTTCAACAAATCTTATTTTCAGTACGTATTTGGTTTCTTCGTTCTGGAGCTATTCCAGGGTTCCGCATCGCAAACCCCTTTCTTCTTGTCCCCCCACCCCGCCCCGGCCCCAGGTTCCCCAGGTTCATCGCACATGCTTTCTGTCTTAGACATTCCACTCACTGCTCACTTGCTGATATCTTTTCTCCCCCTTACTCTCATTTCAGTAAGATTACAGGTGGAAATGGAGGCTGAGATTTAATGGAAACGGAGGTTAAAATGCATGTTCAATTTGCTGTGTTCAACTGCTATGCATTTTTCATTTAGAAAGTTCAAAAAAGAAAAAAACACAAAAACCCCAAAAGAACAAGCTGTATGTGCATGAACTGGGTGACCTGGTTTCCAAAAAAAGCTCAGCTAAAAAGAAGACAGGCCTAACTTGGGATACGCCAGCCAGATTGCATCTGAATTCTGTGTTCAGTTAAGGGGAAAACAAAAATGTGTCTTTATCTAGGAGAGGGAGACTAAGATGGGAAAGGAAAAGCTATTCATTGTATGAGAAACAGCTAAAAGATAGTTTGGAAAAGAGTTTTTGGTAAGGGGGGCACCATAGTTGTCTGAAATCCTAGAAGGCCTATCATATGGATGCGTGCAGATCTAGAAGTTACAGGAAAGCAAATTTTAGTTTTAAAAATATGAGTGTCTAAGGGAGTCCTTCACTGCTTCTAAAACTATTATAGGACCTTCCAATTCTACAATCCTGGGATCCAACACTTTTGTGTAAAGATTAAAAAGCCCACATACTCTCATTTGTAATCTGTTTTGAAAACATCACTTAAAACAATGAGATGATCATTTATTGAGTTCCTTTTGCTAAGTACCCATTATACATATTTTCTCATTTTAATTCTCTGCAAGTAGCTACTGTGAATTCTATTCTACAGATTAGTAAAACAAGATTTAGAAGTTAGGTAACTGGCCCAAGGGTTAAATACTTATTGGGGGGGGGGTTGTGCTGTGGAGTTGGAGAGGGACTCAGTAAATAACACCCCTTCTCCCAGCTCAGCCAACTGAGAAGTTGTTTTTTGTTTTTTTTTTCCGTTTGTTTGTTTGTTTTTTTTACAGGGACAGAGAGAGTCAGAGAGAGGGATAGACAGACAGGAACGGAGAGAGATGAGAAGCATCAATCATCAGTTTTTTGTTGCGCATTGCGACACCTCAGTTGTTCATTGATTGCTTTCTCATATGTGCCTTGACCACGAGCCCTCAGCAGACCAAGTAACCCCTTGCTCGAGCCAGCGACCCTGGGTCCAAGCTGGTGAGCCTTTGCTCAAACCAGATGAACCCGCGCTCATGCTGGCAACCCCAGGGTCTCGAACCTGGGTCTTCGGCATCCCAGTCAGACACTCTATCCACTGCGCCACCACCCGGTCAGGCTAACTGAGAAGTTTTTAAAATTAAAAAATATAAAACCTACACACATAACAAGATCATATAGAATAAAATACACAAATACACAAGACAATAAAAGTAAAGCTGGGAAAATCTGAATAAGAGTGGCAGATTATATCAATGTCAATATCCTAGATGTGATGGTGTACCACAGCTTTGCAAGATATTATTACCACGGGGGAAATTGGGCTAAGGAAACAGGATCTTGCTGTTATGATTTCTTTTTTTTTTTTAATATTTATTTATTTATTCATTTTAGAAAGGAGAGAGAGAGAGGAGAGAGACAGAGAGAGAAGGGGGGGAGGAGCAGGAAGCATCAACTCCCATATGTGCCTTGACCAGGCAAGCCCAGGGTTTCGAACCGGCGACCTCAGCATTTCCAGGTCGATGCTTTATCTACTGTGCCACCACAGGTCAGGCTGTTATGATTTCTTATAACTGCATGGGAGTCTACGGCTATCTCAAAATAAAAAGTTTATTTTTTAAAAAAAGGTACAATGGGAAATCAAAATATTATATCACTGATAAACCTAACATTGTAAACTATGGCTTGTATAGGAGGACAAATATGTCCCCCGTTTTAATATGTTGAATAACACAGGCCTATGCAAAGGCCATTCTCTCTACTCATCTGCAATTCTATGCTGTTGCCTCAAATCCCTCCCCTTCCCCATGCGTACAGTAGCAAAGAGATGTGAACTGGTACAACAGAATTTATAAGAAACATTCAATGCGCCACATATAGCTGGTTGGTCAGAAAAGTTAAGACTAGTTGGCATACAGGTATACATCCTTACCTTTAATCACATTTTGCTCTACCCATCTCTGAAACGGTACTTATTGTAATAATGAAGTATTACCAATGAAATGGAATCAGACAGTAAACGTAAAATATTGGAAGAGCTAGGTTCAAAGTCCAAGACAGGACAGAAGGAAAGAAATAAACCTATGGTGTAATGAAATACTCCGAATTAAAAGAGCTAAACTCATGAACACATGCTGGATCAGGATATTTGGTCTCTGTGTACACAACACACACCTAGTACCCGTGCTTACACTACCACTAAATAAGCATGTGTATCCGCACCAGCTACTTAACCACGGTGGTAAAAGACTAGCGTCCACCAAGCATTTAGGGACAATCACACAAATTCCTAGGTACATACAACACCACCAAATTGGCTTCTAAGAAAAAAGCCAACTTAAACTGGAAAACCCAAACCACTTCCACTAAAACTGCAGGAAAGACTCAGTACTCATATCACTTGGTTTCTACAGAGAGTGGATGCAGACCCTCTTCTTGAGCAGGAGCTCTGCATAATATGATCTTAACAAGACTTACTGGCCCTGGATGGGTCGCTCAGTTGGTTAGAGCATCATTCCTATACACCAAGGGTGCAGCTTCAATCCCCAGTCAGGGCACATACAAGAATCAACCAATGAATGCATAAATACGTAGAACAACAAATCAATGTTTTGTTTTTTTTTTAAGCGAAAGAGAAGGATAGACAGACATAAAGGGAGAGAGATAAGAAGCATCAACTCATAGTTGTAGCAACTTAGTTGCTCACTGACTGCTTTCTCATCTGTGCCTTGACCAGGGGGGCTCCAGCTGAGCCAGCGACCTTGGGCTCAAGGTAGTGACCATGGGGTCATGTATGTCTATGATCCCATGCTCAAGCTGGCAACCTTGAGATTCTGAACCTGGGTCCTCAGCGTCCCAGGGTGGCGCTCTATCCACTGCGCCACCGCCTGGTCAGGCCAGATCAATGTTCCTTTCCTTTTTGTTCTTTCTCTTTCTCTAAAATCAATAAATAAAAAATTTTAAAAAGGCATACTGAAGTGTTCCTGTTTGCTTAAGGGGTTCCTCAATATTGCTTTAGTTATTAAGTCTCTGTAACTTTAATACCTGTTAACAGCTTTGTTTGGAAAATTAAGAGTTAAGGAAGTCACTTGAAAGGGAGAAAGATGACGTTCTAAAAGTCAAGGGGTAACTTAAACACACATGTATTGCAACTTCACTCTCCTATACTTTTATTTTTTTATTTATTTTATTTATTTATTTTTTTACTATCCTGTACTTTAAAAAATCATGAACAGCAAAGCATCCTTGAAGCACGCCTGAGCTCTTCTCTTGGGCATGTACTTTTTTTTTTTTTCAGAGAGAGGGATAGATTGGGACAGACAGACAGGAACGGAGAGAGATGAGAAGCATCAATCATCAGTTTTTCGTTGTGACACCTTAGTTGTTCATTCATTGCTTTCTCATGTGCCTTGACTGTGGGCCTTCAGCCAACCGAGTGACCCCTTGCTTGAGCCAGCGACCTTGGGTCCAAGCTGGTGAGCTTTGCTCAAACCAGATGAGCCCGCGCTCAAGCTGGCGACCTCGGGGTCTTGAACCTGGGTCCTCCGCATCCCAGTCCTACACTCTATCCACTGCGCCACCACCTGGTCAGGCTGGGCATGTACTTTTTTTTTTTTTTTTTTGTAAAAAAACTTTCTCTTTAATCAAGGCTTTTAACATGAAAGAGATTTCTTGAATAAAATGGAAAGTTTCCAATACATTGAAACATAAATCACCATACGAACATCACCTGGCAGGAAAACAAAAAAATTTGATAATTTACAAATCCCTGTAACAGCCATGGTCTTATTCTCAGATGCTTCCTCCATCTGCCAAGTGTATTCTGCTGGATACAGAGCTCACCATGGTTTCTGGGGTCACACTCAGCAGAGGCTGCAGCCAAAGAGAACTGCTCTGGCTCGGCTGTGGTGCTGTTGGCTCTGCTCAAGAAGCAAAGCAGACATGAGCACATTAAAACAGTGTATTTTAAACATCTTTAAATACCAAAGTGAGAAACAAGGCAACATGTTATCAGAAAGATGTTATCAAGTGAGGACAGCTGTGTAAAGCTTGAGGCTGAAAACTGGCTCATCAGCTTCATTTCTTTGTCTTCTTGGGCAGTGGCCTCCGGAACAGCAAGATGTGAGGTTCTGGTTCATGGATCATATAATGGACCCATCCCTGACTCTGCTGAACACCAAGATTCCTCCATTCAGATTCAGACATCAAATGGGTTTTAGGGGCCAGCTTGGCTATGTCCTTGGGCAACATGACATGCCGGTACTCGAACTCCTCGTAGTCGTATTTGTCCGAATAGTAAATTTGTTTGTGCGACATGACCGCTCTGTCTGAGGACCATCAGCCCCGCGCCGCCAACCTCCAAACAACTCCCAGCAGCACGCGCTCCCACCTTCTTTGGCCTCGGCATGTACTTTTTAAAAAACATTCTAAGGGTCCCAATGAGACTTGCAACCAGAGGAGCAGGGGGCAGCAGCTCCTCCTAGTCTCACCCCTGAACCTGTCTCCAAGGCCCCCTTTCTCTGATTTGTCAGTGAGCCAATAGCAGCCCCGCGTTGGCTCACTCCTGCCACGTGACTTTTCCTTCCCAGTGAGCTGAGAGCAGCCCTGCCTTGGCTCACTTCGCTCCTGAAACGTTCCCAGGAAGCCAAAGTGGCCCTGCCTAAGCTCTCTCCTATTGCTTCTGCTACCAAAGTCCTTTCTTTGTTTCACTGTCCTCAGCTTTAATAAACATACTCTCAAAATCAACTGGACTCAAGTTGTGAAATCTTTCCTGCATGAAGTCAAGAATTCACACACTACAGGCTGGCCTGGTGCAGGAGTGCTCTGGGCGGGTCCCCATCTGGAAACAGCATTATAACATGACTCAAATATTACTGTAAATAATGTGAGCTGATCCTGTATGCAATGGAGAAAACATAGGTCTTTGGCCAGCAGAATGAATTAATTTGGAAAAAAAAAAATCACAGCCCTGGCTGGTTGGCTCAGTGGATAGTGTCGGCCAGGTATGTGATGTCCTGGGTTCAATCCCTGGTCAGGGCACACATGAGAAGTGATCATCTGCTTCTCTTCCCCTCCCTCTCCCCCTTCTCTCTCTCTTCCCCTCTAGCAGCCAGTGGCTCGACTGGTTCAAGCACTGGCCTGGGCGCCGAGGATAGCTCAGTCGGTTCAAGCATCAGCCTCAGGCGCTGAGGACAGCTTGGCTGATCCAAACATCGGCCCCAGAAGAGGGTTCCCAGGTAGATCCCGGTCAGGGTACATGTGGGAGTCAATCTCTCCTCATCTCATTTTAAAAAGAAAAAAATCAGGAACATACTATTCTTTTGATAAACGTTAAAAAATCAAAGTGGCCTCCATGATTAAAGTACAGATATGAAAAGGAAAGTAATGTGAAGAAGCTGGAAGAATGGATAGGCACTTAAGAATTCTACATTCTACTTTAGAAATATTAGGAACCAGAGAAGATTACCAAGGAAGGATCTCCAAGTTATCAGGTCACTCTAGGCAGGGAGAGCAGGAACTGGAAGTGCCGGTCACTTAGATCAGGAATGACAGAGAAGGGATAGGCTGCAGGGGGAAGATCAAATCAGGTTTTGGCCAAGGTGACATCCAAACAGACATATATTGTAAGAAGTGGATGAATAAATCAGTCTGGAACACAGAGGTGAGTTTAAGCTCAACTGTCACTTCTGTGAGGCATCAGTGTCGAGACAAGGCGGAGATCACTACCGGAGAGCCCAGAGTGCAAAGAAGGGGTAAGACAGCTCTGAGGAAGCCCAACATTCAAAGATCACTAGTAGAGAGAAGGTGCACCTGTAAAGGAGACGGGGAAGGAAAGCGCAGAAAGGAAGAAAGGAAATGAGAAGAGGAGCTGGGAGATGGACGCCTGGGGCCAGCAGTGAGGGCAGGAGTGGCGCTGGGGCACACCGCCCACACAGGCAGGGTGGCACGGCCACTGGGGTCAGAGGCCCGGCTGGCTGCGTCACCTCAGACAGGCTTCCCATCTTATAAAATGAGATCATTCCTTGCCCTCTGACTGCTCAAGAGTTTTGAATTTCAAACATAAAGGTGTACAAGAATGGATACTGTGAACATCATTTGACCAAATCACCTGAGTCACTCGAAATTCCTGAAGTTTCAGTGGGAAAAAGGTGTCCTGTACAGCCCACGCTGATGTTGCTGCCACTGGTGGGTCTTGTTTGGAGGGACGGATCTGTGCTGACTTACCCAGCCTGGCCACCAATGGGATATGACTCAAGGCGACAGGTGCACCCCTGGCAGAGGCGCTCCGAACGGGGAACAGAAGAATAAATGACTGCATGGATGGGCTTTGGAGCAGACTGGAGTTCTCAGCTTTTCCTGACAGGGGCCTCAGAAGCTTTTCCTCACTGGCCTCACTAAATTAAGCGATATATAATACACGTGAGCCTGGCCTGTGGTGGCGCAGTGGATAAAGCATCAACCTGGAATGCTGAGGTTGCTGGTTCAAAACCCTGGGCAGAGATTTAGCAAAAGCTTTGTTGCACCCGGCTGAGCGCAACAGCCTTAAAAGAATAAGATATGATAGATACGTGAATTCCAAACTGCCCTCTTGATGTTCCGCTTATCTGTCAGACCTCACCCTTACTGGACTATTGCCCCAGAGACAGAGGAATTCCAAGAAACATACCAGAACTTTTGCCTCAGTATCCCCTCAGGCTCTCCCAAATACTATATAATTCGCCCCTAGTCTGTAACCAGTGCTCTTCTCCCCGGGAGAAGTGCCCAGCAGGGTTCCTTTCTTCCTTTCAATAAAGCCTGTTACTCTGGTCTTTCGGACTCCCATGGATTCCAAAAAGATACAAATACTTAACTGAAATACAAGTCCAGTCTGATTAACAGAATCCTGGTCCAGAGATGAAAACTCAGAGTTTCGGGGCCAGCTCTACTACAGATACAGACAAGTTGCCTGCTTCACCATGCTTCAGGTTGGAATACAGGGTTTTACTGATGGGGGTAGGGCAAGGAATAGAGTAAAAAATAAAAAATTGAGATTCTCAAGAGAAGCACTATGAATACTAGTAACCGTTAATTGTAGTAAATCACTCTATTAGACAATATTGTACTGTACAGCATAGCATTAAAAGTCACAATGCGTGCCAATCTCTCCATCTGTGCCCACCAAGGGGAGACACAGCACAAGCAACATGGCACAAACCGAGCCAGCATCCAGGCCAGCTGTTCCCTTTTGTGTGACTCGGGCAAATCTCTTTCCCCTCACCCGAGCCTCAGTTTTCTCATCTGCAAATAAGGGGCTTGAACTGGCTGTGCTTTCTCAGCAGGCAGCAGTTGTGGTCACAAGAGCAGCCTCGCACACGTTCACTAGAGCTTTTCCTCTTGAGCACGATGACACCTACACGACGTTGGGAGAGTAACTGTACAGGACATCATTTCTCTGGCCCACAGACTGGTGTACGTGTGGGTTTGGGGGTCCCTTGCAATAACTATGCGGAATCCCTGTGGCATGCACATCTGAGCACCAGAGGCTATCCGAGGTCCCTTCTGGTGAGTAGAGTCTAAGAGTACAGCAAAAGGAACCAGAAATCCTGAGCGCCTTACCTAAGTTTTGACTTCTCTCTCTCTCTCTCTCTCTCTCTCTCTCTCTCTCACACACACACACACACACACACACACCTTCCCATTCTTCCTTGGAAAGACTGGGAAACTTTCCATTTCTAGCCTCGTCCTGGTGGTGTCTTTGGATCAACAAGGATAGTGTAGCATGACACCACAAATTCTGTTCCCGGTCACAAGCAGGTGGGGCTCAAGATTCAACCAGCGGCTTATTCAAGCAGGAAAGGCAGCAGGGCAAAATCTGAACTGGGAGTAATCTGAGACAGGTGTTCCCCAGGAAAGCAAAGGATGCCCAGAATAGTAATCTTTGTGATGGAAACCATTTTGACAATGAACATAAATAAAACATTTTGACAAGTGAACAGTTAAATGCCCAGCCTGTGCAGACAGATTACCCTTGGGATCAGTGGGGCTTAAGACTAAGCTTTTAGACAGTCACAAGAGATGCTGAAAGTGCATAAGTAGTAATCCATAATTTTACTGAGCACAAATTTGAATCATAAAGGCTATAAAGCTGCTGCATAAGAATGAGTCTAATGGACATGTAGTAGGGATGAATTAATCTCTAAAATTCCTTTAGGCTAGAAAGTCAATAATAATACATTTTTAAAGAGATTTTATTTATTGATTTTAGAGAATGGAGAGAGAGAAAGTGGGAGAGGAGTGGGAAGCATCAACTAGTAGTAGTTGCTCTCATATGTGCCTTGACCAGGCAAGCCTGGGGTTTCGAACCAGCAACCTCAGCATTTCAGGTCATTGCTTTATCCACTGCACCGCCACAGGTCAGGCAATAATGATACATCTTTTAAGAGACATTGACATCATGGTACTAAGAACAGGTACTGTAGAGCTAAATTACCCAGGTTCAAACCTAGGTTCTGTCATTTACTTGCTGAGACTGTGGGCTAGTTACTTATCCTCTTTGTGTCTCAATGACACATCTGCAGACTGAGGTGAATTACAGCACCTTCCCCATGGGGTTATTCTGAGGATGAAATTAGCTAACATCTATCTGTAAAGCGTTTAAAACAGTGCATGATATCTATTAAGTGCTATAAAACTGCTTGTTAGCCTGACCAGGTGGTGGCGCAGTGGATAGAGCGTCGGACTGGGATGCAGAGGACTCAGGTTCGAGACCCTGAGGTTGCCAGCTTGAGCATGGGCTCATCTGGTTTGAGCAAAAAAAGCCCACCAGCTTGAACCCAAGGTCACTGGCTCCAGCAAGGGGTTACTCGGTCTGCTGAAGGCCCGTGGTCAAGGCACATATAAGAAAGCAATCAATGAACAACTAAGGTGTTGCAATGCGCAGTGAAAAACTAATGATTGATGCTTCTCATCTCTCTCTGTTCCTGTCTGTCTGTCCCTGTCTATCCCTCTCTCTGACTCACTCTCTGTCTCTGTAAAAAATAAATAAATAAATAAATAAATAAATAAATAAATAAATAAATCTGCTTGTTAAATAAGGTATCCTCAAATTTAGAACTTTATAAGTTATTTTTAAGACCTTTAGGAAAGGGGTCAGCAATCTTATCCATGGACCAAAATCTCGAATGCCTCTTGTTTCTTTTTTGTGCAACCCATGTGCTAGGTGTAGTTTTTATATGGTTGAAAAAAAATCAAAAGAAGACAGTATTTCATGACAGCTAATAGTTATATAAAATTCAAATTTCAGTGTCTACACACAAATTTTATTGGAACACAGACATGTCCATACAATGGCAAAGTTGAGTAGCTGGAACAGTGACCAATGACCTGCAAAGACAAAAATATTTACTATCTGCCCCTTGTCAGAAAAACTTGCTGACCTCTGCTCCAGAGTCACAGGGAACAAACACTATGAAGAGGGGAGTGAACACATTCTCTAGAAAGGAGAAGATGCTGATCACTAATCTAAGACCCTCAACCCCTCCCCCACCCCAGCCCACAGCACACCTGACTTTCTGCTGGTATTCACAGACTCCTTCCGCCCAACTAGTATGAACTGTCCGTCCTTGTGGAATTCTACACTGAGGTAAACGGTCCTTTCCAGAATGCTTGCTCCTTTTAAAAAGGAAATGAGCTAAGCCTGCAGTAGAGGTATTCATATTGGAGCCATTAGGCCTGTATGGGCCTGCCACCACCAATATGCCTTTTTAAATTTCAGTTTCTTAATCATAGTTACAATTATTCTTTCTTCCACCCCCGCCCCCCATAAAGTTTAAGTGCTAATTAGCCTCGGCAAATAATGCAGCCTTGTCCAACAGAAATGTAAGACATGAGCTAGCCGCATGGAGATCCCTGGAAGCATTCACCTTCCTACCCCAGGTGTCAACCCATCGGCCACCTCGCTCAGCATCCACCCAACCTGAGGCCAGATCAGCCCAGGTCTCCACCCCTAACCGAAATCCTATTCCGACCTCAGACGAGTAACACTGTTCCATGTTGGAGATGTCATGCCTCAGTCTCAGGGACTGAATTCTCCTGTTTTTACTTATTACAGTGGACTTCAAACTCCTTGAGGGTGAAAGGATCTTGCACATCCCTTAACTAGCTCAGTAAATATTCACTGAAATAAAAATCCCAACTCTATCCTCATTAGCAGCCCCCAAGGTCAACAGTTTCCTGTGAGGTAGACTAACCCCACAGAAAAGAATGACAGGTTCACTGAGGGTTATAATCCAAACGGACTGCAGGTTCTCCAGTTAGATTTAGAGAATACTGGAGACTGAGCAGGAGATGCTGCGACTTCCTACTTATTCCCTTCTACTTTTTCTTACACATGTAAACAGGAATAGTAAGTCTTCAAATAACCATGACATTGCAGGACTAGTACAACAGTAACCTATTGTTACCTGCTGACTTTTAACAATATGTCTCCATATTGCTATATAATATAGATATTAATTATATGTTAAATGTCATAAACTAACAATCAATTATCTATAGTATTATAATAATGGTATATTAGTAAATTATCTTAGATTACTTGAAGGTAACAGAAAACACTTGTGGTTTAAAAACCTTCCAACCTCACCAGGCCTTGCAAAGAAGCACTCTTCTCTTCCCTGGCTTGAAAACACTGCTCGCCCAGAGTTCGCATGCTCTTCAAGAAGCGTATTTCTCTAATGGCTGCCTGGTACCGAGCATGCGCTCCAAGCGGGGCTCCAAACGTGGGCCTAAGCACAGCACCAGCCTGAGCCCAACGGAAAAAACTATGCTGGCCAGATGAAGGGAGGGACAAACTGGACGGAACCATGATACACACTATCTGAACTCTGGTCTTTGTACTGGGCTTAATGAAGACAAGACTGGACTTTTTCTGTGGTGGAATAAACAGAGATGAGACACTGAGAACTCAGGGGAAGCCTTCCTTTCCAACCTCATTAAACCTCACAATTTCCCATATATGAGTCCTTTGGAATGCTTTCCCTGTGACTCCATACGAGAACACCACTTACACCGGCAACAGAAGACATACTGAATTCAAGGATTACAACACTCAAGTAAAATTGTCAATACTCACCAAATGGATTTAAAGATTTGATGCAATTCCTATCAAAATCCCAGCAAGAAAAAAAAAAAAATCCCAGCAAGCCTGACCAGGCGGTGGCACAGTGGATAGAGCGTCGGATTGGGACACAGAGGACCCAGGTTCAACACCCGGAGGTCGCCAGCTTGAGTGCAGGCTCACCTGGTTTGAGCAAGGCTCACCAGCTTGGGCACGAGGTCACTGGCTCTGCTGTAGCCCCCCGGTCAAGGCATGTATGAGAAAGCAATCAATGAACAACTAAGGAACCGCAACAGAGAATTGATGCTTCTCATCTCTCTCCCTTCCTGTTTGTCTGTCCCTATGTCTGTCTCTGTCTCTGTCACAAAAAATATCCCAGCAAGATATTTTTATAGACAAGATTATTCTAAAATTTATACGCAAAGGCAAAGGAACTGAAATAGCCAAAATAATTTTGAACAAAAAGCATAAAGTGCAAATAGCCAAAAGCACACGAAGACTGTTAAACATCATTAGTCATTAGGGAAAGGCAAATCAAAACTACAAGAGGGAACCATTTCACACCTATGAGGGTAGCTATTTAAAAATCAACAACAACAACAAAAAAACAACCCTCCCCCAAATTAACAAGTGTGAGCAAAGATGTATAGAAATCAAAACCCTTGTGCACTGCTGGTGGGAATGTAAATGGTACAGCCACTATGGAAAAAAGTTTGGCAGTTAAACACAGAATAACAATATGACACAGCAATTCCAATCCTAGGTATATAACTAAAAGAAATAAAAGCAGTTTCAAAGAGGTATCTGTACACCCATGTTCACAACAGAAACGAAAGGGTCTTACTATTAGAGTCCGCAGGCTCTCACTAAAAGGCTTGCCCTGGGGTCTCCTGTCCTTCCTCTGCAGGAACCCAAGGAAAGGCCATCAGCTATGAGTATGTTTTCTGTACAGTAGGAACGGGCTTTCCCTGATCTGAATAAGCAGAAGATCCCCAGTTTTATCAAAATGGCAGAGTAGGTTAGTGTAGAAATCCTGCCACTGCACACTCAGAGGTGTGATCAAATAACAACAAAAATATTGCAAATACTACTACTTAATAATAGGACTTAATACTACTTAATAATATATATATATATTTTATAATTTTATTATTTTAATGGGGCGACATCAATAAATCAGGATACATATATTCAAAGATCAACAAGTCCAGGTTATCTTGTCTTTCAATTATGTTGCATACCCATCACCCAAAGTCAGATTGTCCTCTGTCACCTTCTATCTAGTTTTCTTTGTGCCCCTCCCCCTTTCCCTCTCCCTTTCCCTCCTCCCCCCGTAACCACCACACTCTTATCAATGTCTTAGTTTCACTTTTATGTCCCACCTACATATGGAATAATGCAGTTCCTGTTTTTTTCTGATTTACTTATTTCACTTCGTATAATGTTATCAAGATCCCACCATTTTGCTGTAAATGATCCGATGTCATCATTTCTTATGGCTGAGTAGTATTCCATAGTGTATATGTACCACATCTTCTTCATCCAGTCATCTATTGACGGGCTTTTTGGTTGTTTCCATGTCCTGGCCACTGTGAACAATGCTGCAATGAACATGGGGCTGCATGTGTCTTTACGTACCAATGTTTCTGAGTTTTTGGGGTATATACCCAGTGAAGGGATTGCTGGGTCATAAGGTAGTTCTATTTTCAGTTTTTTGAGGAACCACCATACTTTCTTCCGTAATGGTTGTACTACTTTACATTCCCACCAATAGTGTATGAGGGTTCCTTTTTCTCCACAGCCTCTCCAACATTTGCTATTACCTGTCTTGTTAATAATAGCTAATCTAACAGGTATGAGGTGGTATCTCATTGCAGTTTTGATTTGCATTTCTCTAATAACTAAAGAAGATGAGCATCTTTTCATATATCTGTTGGCCATTTGTACTTCCTCCTGGGAGAAGTGTCTGTTCATGTCCTCTTCCCATTTTTTTTAATAATATATTTTTGACATGTTTGTCAAATAAGAGTCATGACCCAAAAAAGTATAAAGAGCTCTAAAAATCTGACAGTAAAAAAACAAACAAAAACAGTCCAGTGAGAAAATTGGGCCAAAAAAGATATACAGAGAAGATATATATGAAAAGATGATCAACACGACCCACTAAGGAAATGCAAATTGAAATCACAATGGGCCCTGGCCAGGTGGCTCGGTGGACGGGTTTGACCCACCAGACTGAGCACATACGAGAAACAACCAACGACTGCACAACTATAATGAAACAACTACATGGAACAATGAGTTCATGCTTCTCTCTTCTTCCTTCTTCTCCAATCAAAGGAAAAATAATAAAATAAAATCACAGCCTGACCTGTGGTGGCACAGTGGATAAAGCGTCGACCTGGAAATGCTGAGGTCACCGGTCGAAACCCTGGGCTTGCCTGGTCAAGGCACATACGGGAGTTGATGCTTCCAGCTCCTCCCCCCTTCTCTTTCTCTGTCTCTCCTCTCTCTCTGTCTCTACCTCTCCAAAATGAATAAATAAATAAAAATAAAAAAACTAAAAAAAAACCCTTAAAAAAATCACAATAAGCCTTGGCTAGGTAGCTCAGTTGGTTGGAGCATCGGCCCAATATGCCAGGGTTGTGGGTCTAATCCTCAGTCAGGGCACATACGGGAGTCACCCAATGAATGCATGAATGAGTGGAACAACAAATCCAAGTTTCCTCTCTGTCTAAAAATCAATAAAGAAAAAATAATTGTTTTAATCATAATGAGATATCACTACACATTTCATAAAACGACCACAATTTAAAAACAGTGATAATACCAAATGCTGGTGAGGCTGCAGAAGAACTGGGTCACTCACTGTATTAATCAGGGTCCTCCAGATAAACAGAACTAATTGGATATAGGTGTATGTATACAGGATGAGGCAAAAGTAGGTTTAAAGTTGTGAATACATGAAACACTTTATTCTTGTATTGTTATGTATTAATTATTGTATTATTTTCCACACTCATATTAATTTTAAGAAACTAACTCACACAATTATGAGGCTGGTAAACTTGATCCCACACTCAAGCCAGCAACCTCAGGGTTTCAAACCTGGGTCCTCTATGTCCCAGGCCGATGATCTATCCACTGCGCTACTGCCTGGTCAGGTAATAAAGAGAGAGAGAGAGGGAGAGAGAGAGAGAGACAAAGAGAGAGAGAGAGAGAGAAAGAGAGAAGGGGGAGGGAAGGGCAGGAAACATCAACTCCCACATGTGCCTTGACCAGGCAAGCCCAGGGTTTTGAACCAGCAACCACAGCATTCCAGGTCGACGTTTTATCCATTGCGCCACCACAGGTCAGGTGTAATAATACATTCTTAAAATGAGAGGCAGAGAGCCTGACTGGTAAGGTGCAGTGGATAAAGCATCAACCTGGGACACTGAGGACCCTGGTTCAAAACCCTTAGGTCGCTGGCTTGAGTGCAGTGTCACCAGTTTGAGTGCAGGGTCACTAGCTTGAGCCCAAAGGTTACAGGTTTGAGCCCAAGGTTGCTAGCTTGAGCAAGGGGTCACTGCTCAGCTTGAGTCCTCTGGTCAAGGCACATATGAGCTGCAATCAATGAACAACTAAAAGTGACACAACTACAAGTTGATGCTTCTCATCTCTCCCTTCCTGTTTCTCTTTCTCAAGAAAAGAAAAGTGAGAAGTAGAGAACAAAGAAGTGATTTCTAGAGATTTGGGGTGGTGGGTGGGAGGGGAATGGGTATAACTATAAAGGGAGATCTCTGCAGTCAGGGAACAGTTCTACATAGTGGAGGTCGTCAGTAACCTTGACAAGAGCAAATGGTGCTGGCTTGATATAACTTAACTTACTAAAACCTGAATTTCATCAACAAAGCAATCTTTGTATGTTTCCTTACTAGCAGTTGACACTCAGTATCTGTTCAACAAATGAAGTTTCTGAATAAAATAACTCCATATACAATTGAGTCTGTCATGTCAGTCATCATTCTGTTGCCTACAAGTCAGATCCAAATCCTCAACTAGCTCCCAACTATACCCAACCAATTTTATCCCCTACTGTTCCCCTCTTCTACGTGGCTGGTAATTCCCCTAAATCGCCCTATTCCTTCTGCTTGGATTCTTATCTCCTGTTTTTCTAACCAGTGATTCCTCCTCATCCTTGAAGATCCAACTCCAATGCGTCCTCCTCTGAAGGCTGCCCCGACCTCCAGGCAGTCAGTACTGCCCTTCCTGTGGCACCTTTGCAAGCCTTCAGCACACAGCATAGCATGCATTATATTTATATTATCCCTAGTGGATGTCTCCCATCCAGATGGAATGTTCTTCCCACAGGAAAGAAAGGTTGTGTCCTTGCATTTAACACAGTGCCTCATTGTCAACACACTTAAAGAATTCTAAAGTCAATTTCCTCTAAAAGGTAGCTCTCAGTCCTTCATCTGAGATACAAATGATAAAACATCTGGTGAAGTTCACCCCTTCTTTTTAACCTTGCTCTTCTGGCTTTCGACTGCCGGAGCTGGTGGGAAGATGGCACTGGTCCTTGTCTAAAGCACGAGGGTTACTCTCTAACCTTATCTGAAAATTCAGTTAGCTGCAGTAAAAAGCTCAAGAAAAAGATGGTAAGGCTTAGGGCCAGTTAGTGGAGGGCTTGACTCCGGGCTAACATAACAGTGCATTCCCAACCCTAGCCGAAATAAGCCCCGCTATAGCTGTCTCGTTCAGGTCTGTTTCTAACAAGGTAGAAGGTAAGGAAATGGGAGAAGGGCTGTGTCCTTTGTCTTTTATTTTTTGTTTGTTTTTGTTTTCAGGGTCAGAGAGAAAGTCAGAGAGAGGGATAGACAGGGAAAGACAGGAACGGAGAGAGATGAGAAGCATCAATCATCAGTTTTTCGTTGTGACACCTTAGTTGTTCATTGATTGCTTTCTCATATGTGTCTTGACTGCGGGCCTTCAGCAGACCGAGTAACCCCTTGCTCGAGCCAGCGAGCTTGGGTCCAAACTGGTGAGCTTTTGCTCAAACCAGATGAGCCCACGCTCAAGCTGGCAACCTCGGGGTCTCGAACCTGGGTCTTCCGCATCCCAGTCCGACGCTCTACCCACTGTGCCACCGCCTTGTCCGACTGTGTCCTTTATCTTGAATGTTGGATAGTCTGCCCAGCAGCCCAGAACATGGGCAGAGGGATGCTCATCCATCCCACTATAAGCAGAAATGATTAGTCCTCACAAGCCAGTGGAGTTGGAAAACAGCAAGCATAATAAAACTTACTGAGTTCTGTCTGGGGTTTTGATGGCATTTTAAGGCACACTGTCTGAAACCCTCTATTGAAGGAGCTTGAGTCTTTGTGCTTTAGGGGGCCCCACTGGGTAAAGAGACTCCGGAAGGGGGTGAGGAAGTGGCTGACCATCTAGCACTAAAAAAAAGACAATATAACACATGCTATAATGTATGCTGGAGGCTTGCACAGGTGCTACAGGAAGGGGAGCTCACCGGGCAGAAAAACAAACGACCAGGATCCAAGCAGAGGGACTAGGGCTACAACCCCATATAAAAAGCCAGCTAAAACATTCAGGCTTGTCCTGCCTCATCCAACCCCTCCCCTGCCTCCCACCCATGTCCAGCAAGATAGAATGGGAGGAGAAGGAGACAGGAGGGCAGAGGCCACAGAAACCTCTGCGTAACACCTAACTGTGCCACAATAGCACGTGACTTGATGTTTCTTACCAGTCCAGACTCCTCACCATGAGAACTGAAGCTCAGTCTGCATCCAGCCCACTTCCCCAATCACACCTTCCCTGTGCTCCTCTATGTTTCTCCTGCTCTCAAGACACAGCCTGTATGGGGACTTTCATGCCTGGGCCCTTGAACAAGCTTGCCCCAGCATGGAATGCCTCGGCCCAGTGTCTGTCAACATCCTGCAAGGTACCCATCAGACATCATCCTGTCCATGAAACCACCACAAATGCTCTGGACTGGAAACAACTGCCATTCCTTTGATGTCGCGTTAGACCTCTGGCGATACCTATGCAGATACCAAGTTTATCGCACTCTGCCTTGTCTCATAATTAATTGACAGGTATCTATCTATTCCACCAATCCTGAAATGCCAAAAAGAGGGGCTGACTCCCACTCATAATAGGGTACCTTTTGCACCTAGCAAAACACCAGGCAGTTAAACGCACTTCGATACCATGTTGACTGAAGAAACATGTCAAACATAATGCCAGGGGCCATCTGGGGTAATTCAGCAAACACTTCTCAGCACCTGACACATGCCAACAACTGTGCCAGAGAGATGCTTCCCGTGCTGCAGAAACTCAACCCAGAAGGGGAAACACACAGCACACCTCCACTCGGTTCAGTACGGAATGAGGAGGAAGGGCTACCAACCCAGAAGGGGAAACACACAGCACACCTCCACTCGGTTCAGTACGGAATGGGGAGGAAGGGCTACCAACCCAGAAGGGGAAACACACAGCACACCTCCACTCGGTTCAGTACGGTATGGGGAGGAAGGGCTACGGTAAGGCCGTGCTTCTCAAACCTCACTGTCACAGGGTGAAGAATCACCAGATTCTAGTTCAGCAGGTCTGAGGTGGGGCCTGAGAGTCTGCATTTCTAACAGGCAATGCTAATACTGTACCAGGACGATACTCTAAGTAACAGGGGGCAAAGATACAAAAGAAGAGGGAAAGAATAACCTCACCTGCAGGGATATGAGAAGGTGGGAGTTCACACAACAACCCCCGAGATGACTGGGCAGCATAAAGAAAGAAGACGGCATGGGTGTCTGCCTAACAGAAACACAGGGTAGCAGGAAACGGGAGTACAACCTTGTGACCACAAGACCGTGTGGAACAGGCACAACAGCAGTGTCCTAGGAGGACAGAGGAAGGTGTGTTTGGCCACTTTCCCCCCCTTGAGAAAAAGAAATACACAAGGAGCCTTGACGCATGGGTAGGATTCTGCTGGCAGATGCGAGTGGATACTCCAAGCCACAGGAATACTAGAGCAAAGGCTGCAAACTGGAGAACACAGGCCATGAAGAGAGAGCCAGCAGGAGGAGACTGTGGGCAACTAGGGGAGAAATGCAGTGAGGGCCAAATCTGGGGGACCTTGAATAGCAAGAACATAGCTGGCAGTCCTAGAAAAGTCAGCTGGGAATGGCAGTCAGCACCAACAGGACACCCCTGGGTTTCTCCCTCTTACGTCTCACAGACGGCAGTGATGGATTTCTGTGAGCAGCTCAGAATAATCAGAGATTCAGTTAAATCAGCAGTCTTTCCCTTAATCCTACTTAACACCAGTCACCACCTGCCACTCCTGCACCCCCACTGTCCCTCTGGCTCTCCCTAGATGTCTTGCTGACTTAAAAGTGATAGCCTACGGTCTAGGCATGGGGGAAAATACAAGTTCTACCCTACACGGGTAGGAGCACCTTTTAAAACCACCAAGAGCTGAGTCGCTCTGCTCTACCTACTTCCCTGACAAGTTTCCAACCTCAGTTTTCCCTGTGACGCAGACGGTAGAAGGTCCTTCAAGGACAAGCCAAAACTGATCTTCCTTGCTCTGCCCATTAGCGAGCCCTGTGTGGGAGAGGCCGGGGAAGGCGCTCGCAAAACCTGGGCTCTCTTCACGAACGTGGAAAATGTGTCTTTCTTTTCTGAGACACACCCCTAACACCTGGCCGGCCCTGATGTACATTCGTAAATAAATAAATAAATAATTACTATCTACCTTCATTAGTTCATTCATTCACTCTTTCAACAAGTATTTTATTTATTCATTTTAGAGAGGAGAGAGAGTGAAAGAGAGTGAGAAAGAGAGAGAGAAGGGGGGAGGAGCAGGAAGCATCAACTCCCATATGTGCTTTGACCAGACAAGTGCAGGGTTTTGAACCTGAGACCTCAGTGTTCCAGGTCGACGCTTTATCCACTGCGCCACCACAGGCCAGGCCTCAACAAGTATTTACTGAGTCATATGGTACCAAGCAAGGAACTATGTTGGCCTTAGGGGGCTCCATCTCCAACCCAGGTCCTCCCACTTTTCTCCTAGATCACTGTATTCTTATCCCACCAGCAGCTTGCTGTTTCCCCCAAATACAAAGCATGCGCCTACCTTATGGCTCTCAAATACTCTTCCTTCAGTTACGCTCATGGATCACTGCCTCACTTCACTCCGAGCTACTCAGAGGCTGGCTCTGGTCCCTCTAACAAGAGTGCTCAGTCCCCTTCCCCCCCTTTATTTCTCTTCATAGCACTTACTGCCACTGGACAGTTTCTACCGATTTATTTTTTAATGTCTGACAACCCCACTAGAATGTAAAGCTCTCAGAGACAGAGACTGTGCCTACTCTGCTCACGGCTGTGTTCCAGCACTGAGAACAGCGTCCGGCACATGCAAGGCCCAGACAGGTCTGCTGAGCACACTGCTGAATGAGAATGAAACGGAAGCCACACAGAGAAGAACGGCACGATCGGAGCTGAGATGGAAGAAAAACAATCCACTAACTGCACCAGGATCATTCACAAGGTCATTAACTAAAGGGTAAGCGTGTTACTAACATTAAAAACAAAACCTGGTTTAGGTAAAAGGTAAAAAGTGTCTAAATTAGGACAGTGGTTTACTGAGCACCTATTATGTAAAAACCTCAGTAAATAATCAGTCACAGCCCTGCTTTCATAGTTATAAGACTGTACTCAATTATGTAATTATTACTGTGACAAATGCCACAAAATACACAAAAAAGAGAGAGGATGAGCCAAAGCCAAGTTCAGAATTTCAGTCCTACATGACTAGATGGATGGTGTGCCATCCTCAGAACAAAAGAAGAAAGGATTCATTAGAGAAGAGGCTTCGTTTTAGACATAATGAGTATGAGGATCAACAGGACAAATGGAAATGCAGGTCTAGTATTTAGGAGCAAAATACGAGGTAGAAATACAGATCTGAAAGCCATCTGTAATTTGTAGACTACGCTAACAAACCTTTACTAGGAAGACATGTGATCACAGGGTTATTAGCTGGGCCATAGGATAGCTGTTAAGGTTACATGACATTCAGATTTTACAAATTAGCACAGGAAAAATGAGCATACTACTTGTGTGCTTCACTTAAATACTTATCTCCTAGAGGTCAGTTCCTTTTATGTGACCATTTGAAGTGCAGCTATCGGATTGAGCTAATAAAACTTAGCTCTTGGCCCTGGCCAGTTGGCTCAGTGGTAGAGTGTCGGCCTGGCATGCAGGAGTCTCGGGTTTGATTCCCGGCCAGGGCACACAGGAGAAGCGCCCATCTGCTTCTCCACCCTTCCCCCTCTCCTTCCTCTCTGTCTCTCTCTTCCCCTCCTGCAGCCGAGGCTCCATTGGAGCAAAGTTGGCCCGGGTGCTGAGGATGGCTCTGTGGCCTCTGCCTCAGGCGCTAGAATGGCTCTGATCGCAACACAGCACGCCCCAGATGGGCAGAGCATCACCCTCTGGTGGGCATGCCAGGTGGATCCCGATTGGGCGCATGCGGGAGTCTGTCTGACTGCCTCCCATTTCCAACTTCAGAAAAATACAAAAACAAAACAAAACCCAAAAAACTTTGCACTTAACAGCTGGGGTGGCATACTACAAAGTGAAAGAACAGGAAAGATTACTCCTTAGTATCAAATGTTTACTTTTATCAGGGGGTTTGAAAACAGAGATTCTGTTTTCAGTGTCTCCACAGTCACAGAGCACTACAAGCAAGCTCACTTGCCCACCTGGTAACAACTCTTCTTTTTTTTAAATTGTGATAAAACACACATAACATAAAATTTACCATTTTGTTATCCATTCAACCATCAATGCACCTTGGGATCACTTGCATCTTTTGGCTACCATGTTCATAGTAGCATTATATCTGTTCCTGAGCTTATTTTTTGAAAGCATTTTAGTGTTCTGATCAGATATGCAGCACACTCTGCCCACACGTATTGGGCCACATGTGAACCACTGCTCTACTTCGCCTGCCGAAAGCCCAAACTCTGGCCCTTACCTTCACAGCCCTGAACACAGCTGGTCAGGTGCACCGGAACACAGGAGCCTTCACGGTCTCCTCTGGCCTGCCATCCTGCAAACAGCTAAGCATCCTCAGCTTCAACTGAGAAAGGGAGCATGGTACCTTTAGTTAATGCTTTGGAAATAGTCTTTTCAAGCTCCAGCAGAGCTACAAGAAGTTAAAGATCGAATGCATATTTTAACAGTAACTTCTCCTACGTCGGTTATCAGTCACCGACCAGGATAGTCCCATGATCACCTGCACTGAGCTGGGAAAACGTAGTTCTTCACTTCTGCTTCATCTGTACTGTTTAACAGGATATGCTTCCAATTTCTAGATACTGTGTTGAAACTGAAGAAGTTTAGGCTTGGACAATAAAGCAAGTGTAACCTACTCCAAAAGCCTTCAACTTTACAAAGTCTATATCAATATACAACAGGGGTCAGCCAACTACAGCCAATGGATCTGGTCCATGCCTGTTTTTGTAAATGAAGTATTACTGGAACGCAGCCATATCCATTTGTTCATGTATCGTGTACAGCTGCTTGGGTACTACAACACCAGAGCTGAGTAATTCCAACTGAAACTGTATGACCCACAAATCCTAAAATATTTACTATCTGGCTCTTTACAGAAAATGCTTGCCAACTCCTGGGTCACACATATTGGTTCATTCTCCCCAACTGGAAACAAGTGGTTATGTGATCAGCTGTTTGGGTAGAAAGGGCCTTTCTCAACTAACTGTGGGGGCAGCTGGCTGGTACCATACCAAGGAGGCGATGAAGTGGCAACACTCAACAAATCCAAAGAAGGCAAGTAGATGGCATGCAGGCAATTTAGGAGGGGCTTGGAACACACCTTTAGAAAGCAACATGGTCTCGTTTTTCATTAACCAGCCTACAAGATGAGCCAGGGGTGGAACCAGGGTGGCCAAGGGGCAAACAATGGAGTCTTGTACAAAACGATAAAGGAACCACTTGCAGTAAGAAGCGTCTTCAGACACACGCTTCTTAAATTACCCAGACAGCCAGCTGAGTTCCAGAAGTCTCAGGATGAACCCCATGAAGGTTGCTTGGCTGGTAACTGAGTTTCCAAGATTCCTCCAGCTCTTTCCCCACCCACGTGTTATGTGTAATGCTGTGAGCTACACAATTATAGAGCTAGAATAGTCATATTAAAAGTAACCATGGAGGAGGTCCTGTGTCAAAGTCACAGCATCAAGCTCTCTCATTCATATAATGGGTGTCAGAATTCAACAGCATTACCTACAACATAACTTGAAGAAGAAAGAGAGCGAAACTGACTTTTTGATGAATATGAATTCATATTATAAGTGCACAGTTAGAGCATCATCCTGATACACCAAAATTAGGGGTTCAATCCCTGGTGAGGGTACATACAAAAATCAGCCAAAGAATGCACAAATAAGTGGGACAACAAATCAGTGTTTCTCTTCCCCTCTCTCTAAAATCAATAATAATAATAATAATAATAATAATTAAAAAAAGCAAGTGTGCATGTTCTTTACCTATTCTTCCTCTCAGGTCTAATGCTCATTTAAAAGACACAAGGCTCCCTGGCCAGTTGGCTCAGCGGTAGAGCGTCGGTCCAGTGTGCAGAGGACCTGGGTTCGATTCCCAGCCAGGGCACATAGGAGAAGCGCCCATTTGCTTCTCCACCCCTCTGCCACGCCTTCCTCTCTGTCTCTCTCTTCCCCTCCCGCAGCCATGGCTCCATTGGAGCAAAGATGGCCCGGGCGCTGGGGATGGCTCTGTGGCCTCTGCCCCAGGCGCTAGAGTGGCTCTGGTCGTAACATGGCGAAGCCCAGGATGGGCAGAGCATCGCTCCCTGGTGGGCAGAGCAACGCCCCATGGTGGGCATGCTGGGTGGATCCCGGTCGGGCGCATGCGGGAGTCTGTCTGACTGTCTCTCCCTGTTTCCAGCTTCAGAAAAATGCAAAAAAAAAAAAAAAAGACGCAAGGCTGAAAATGAGCACCACTACCTGAAAAAAGTCAGTAGAAAACTCAGTGAATGAACAATATTTAGAAGCACAAGTTTTCCAATACGGTGTCATTTCAAACTCAGAAGAATCAAGAATTCATATGTCTTGGAAAAAAAAAAGACTGCATCTTTCTTCTTTCCTGTGACAAAACAGTACTGCATCTGAACATATGCATCACCGCTCCGTGCCCAGGGATGACACTGCAGATGGTGTCTGCTCCCTGCTCTGCTTCACGCCATCGGCAGGGCCACAGAGCAATCCCTCAGAGGATATAAGAGCAGAGCATCCACCAACAAACAGCTGTGTTGGAGCTCAGATAATATAGCGTTTTGCCTCAAGTAATCCCTTAATATCTCTAAGCCTCAGGGTTTTTTTCATCTGTAAAATGAATGGCTTTGATACAGGACCTCCATGATGACTTTTAATATTATTCTAGCTCTATAATTATACCTGTGTGGCTCGCTGCATTACACATAACATAAAAATGGCATGCATCAACAAGTCCTTACTTCACTTCCTGATAGAACTTCTCCACCTACTCTTTCATCACAAAATCAGTGTGACAAATTAGGGCAAGATTCCAGAAGCTAATGTGTGGATTTAGTGGGTCAAAAGGAAGTATTCGAATACTGCGCCTTTTACAGTAAGACATTTCTTCCTGGAGGCTAAATTCTCAGGTCTGAGTTCAAAGTCTCAGCAGGAGCCTTGGGAAAATGCTGGGAAGACTGATACCAGCAGATCTTTGAGGAGCCATTTTTAAGCGATTGCAAAACAAAGTGTGTGTGTGTGTGTGTGTGTGTGTGTGTGTGTGTGTGTGTGTGTCCTCTCTCTCTAAGCTTATAGGTCAACGAATAGTATGCAGGTTTGGTGACCCCACTCCACTCTCGCAATTAAGAAACAAACAAACAGGTGAGAGGAGAATAGAAATAATAAATTTGGTGGGTCTAGATCTCATAAAAATGAAGTTGTGGAGAACACTCATTGAATCTGGGGAGTCTGCCCAAATCGTAGACCCGGATGAACCTGACAGAGGTGGCCAGAGCACCGGGCTCCTGGTGGTCCACAGGAAAGGAGATGAACCGACTGCTGGGAGAGGGGATGGGAGCCCCCGTGGATCTAAGCCTTTCCACCCAGACAAGCCTGATGCTATAGGTTGCCAAGAGTCTGTGCACTACTATCCTAAACTTTACCATAAAATAATTTGCCAAGGAGAAGAACCACGGGTTTTTTCTTACAGAATACTGTTCAGCTGGATTCATGACCCAAGATCCAAAGATGAGCTTCAGGGGAACTGCTCTCAGGACTGAATGCAAAATTTTGTACATATGTAAGTAAGTGCATTTTTCCAGGAAGAGGTTCATCACTTTTATTTTTCAAAGAGGTTTGAAAGTCACTATAGATACAGAATATGATTTTTAAAAATCCAATGTATTACCCGTTTTTGTTATGCCTCAACTTAATTATCCAACAGGCACCCAAGGAATTTACATTTCAAGTATTTCCAAAAAGAAAATCCAAGAGTTGGCAAGTGATGTTGGAGAGGTGGCATGCATATAAATGCTGACTTTCACACTCTCCTTAAAGCTCAGGATGACAGAAACGATGACATGTTAAGAATGATTACAACTGACCTGATAGATTAATTCACATAGTAGCCACTGAGATCAGTTCAGTCAATGTCAGCAACAGAAGAGGCACAAAAGAATACTCGACCCGACATCCGGGGACCTCTAGCCCTGGCTGTGCCTACTTTAACCTGTGACCTTGGACAAGCCCCTTTCCCTCTGTGCTTGGGTCTTCATCTGTAAAATGCAGGCCACTGAAGTAGAGCAGCGGTTTGTAAATTCTTTGAAGGCAATGAACATTATGTTTAAATTATTTTTATTTATTTATTCATTTTTTAGAGAAGAGAGAGAGAGAGAGATTGAGAGAGACAGAGAGAAGGGGGGGAGGAGCAGGAAGCATCAACTCCCATATGTGCCTTGACCAGGCAAGCCCAGGGTTTTAAATAGGCGACCTCAGCATTCCAGGTCGACGCTTGATCCACTGTGCCACCACAGGTCAGGCCTGAACATTATGTTTAGATAAAATCATCTAGAATTCATCAGAAGCTAAACCAGTTCAAACTGGCATGCTGAACACACACATTTATCTCCATTCCCTCTAGAAACTCCATTAGTTATCATCCTTAAATACCTACACTTACTAAGCATTTACCACACGATTATCTTAAGTGTATTAACTAATGGAAACCTTAACACTTTTATTAGGTAGGTGATGATCCCCATTTTACAGATGAAGGAACTGAATCACCAGCATTTAAGGAACTTGCTCCAGTTCTCACAGCTAATAAGTGGCAGAGCCAGGATTCCGACCCAGGCAGTCAGGCAAGTGTCTGTGCTATGCATACTACCTCTCAGACCGACAACCAAGGAATAGCAAAGCTCCCAAAGAAAAAGAAGCTGAAAAGTGACTAGAAATGTCACCAAGTCTTGGAAGAAGGAAAGCAGACAAACGAGTAGTAACTGACTCAGACGGAGAACGTGGAGTTCTGCAGACGGCCAGCCACTGCAGAGCCCCCTCCCAAACTTAACTGTTGGAGACACTTAGGTTTCCTCTCAAAGTGTGAGCATTAAGGAAGGCTAAAAACAGGCAGGACTGGTCTGTCCCCCCCACCCCCAGCAGGCAAGTAACTGCTCCATCACTGCCCCAACAGAAACCTGGAGGTTTATATTCTGGGCAGGATAAACTAGACTCCAGACCTGGGTAACGGGGGCATCACTAAAAACAAGAGTGTGGCACCATTCGGGGAGCAGTGAAAGTCTGCATACAGAAGCAAAAGCCCCCAGTCCCCTCCCACCATAAGGTTCCTAGAATGGTGACAGGCAGGCTTATTCCACCTAGGCAGAAGCCTGAAGATCCATGGACTCTGAACATATTTCACTGAAAATGACAGGTCCATCCCCCCACAGCTGATGGTTTCAGGATGCCCAGATCAGGAGTAGCATCACTGAAGACTTTGTCAAAAACGCAAGTTCTCAAGCCCATGCCAGACCTACTGTACAAGAAATTCCAGGCTAAGGCCCAACGACCAGTGAGCAAGGCCACTAGGTGATTCTAATGCCCACTGAAGTCTGAGAGCCACTACCCTAGAGGGAGGCCCACTAGTCAATAAACCCATCCCATGACAAAAGGCTTCCAACCAGCTTTTTAGCACCTATTTAGTTGGAAGATAGGCTGGAATCGCCAAAAGTTTTGGGAAAGATACACTATCTTGAAAGGAAGAGACCAAAACAGATTTCACAGAGCAGCTCTAGTGAATGGGAGGTAAATGAGACAGAGCCTGGTTTGCTTGGCCTTGCAAACCAAGACTGCCACTGGGCTATGTCTCAGGCTCTACAAAGTAGTTAGAAAACCAATGAAGCAGATGCTTTCTACAGTCCTTTCCAGCTCTAGCCTGTGCTTTTATGTTGATCTTTATGTCCCAGATCCTTGAAACTAATAAAGCAATTTAAATGGACACTCTCAATTAGAACCTCTGATAATTTCCTTATTTGGAACTATTTCTGATCATTTACTTGTCCCTTCAAATGAACAAAAACCATTTTTGTGCTAAAGGGTTGCTATATTTACATTAAATCAGAGGCAAGACGCTCTGCTTTGATTTATGTAGAAGCATCTGAGGCCATCCCACTCGAGCATGCCTTTTTTGCTTCTCTGTATTTTATAAGCTTTCCCTGGCTCACCCTTCCAGGCTAAATCTTAATCAAAAAAAATTTCCCCCTTTTACTGCTTTTCACTAATCTCTCCTCACCCCAAGTGTTACTGCCAAAACCAGACCATTCTTCTGCTTACAAATCTCGATGTCAGAAAATCTCTGCCTTGCTTGACCTGTGGTGGCGGAGTAGATGGAGCATCAACCTGGAATGCTGAGGTCATTGGTCTGAAACCCTGGGCTTGCCCAGTCAAGTCACATACGAGAAGCAACTACTGTGGGTTTATGCTTCTGGCTGCCCCCCCCCTCAAATCAATAAATAAAATCCTTTATTTTAATCTCTCATTTATATTTACTTCCTCTGCCTCCTTTAGTCCAGCTAATTTTTTCTCAAGCCTCTTGGTTCCCACTAAAGAGCCTTCCGCCTCTCAAGTCACTTAACTTCTGTACTGGAAAACTAATCTTCAGGAAGGATTTATGAAACCAAGGGTCCTTATGACTTTGATTAAATACTTTAGTTCTAATTCCTAGCTCTAGAAATCATTCCCCCATTTCTGAGACCTAGACTTTCCTCCAATAATCAGAAACCCTCAATGCAGCAGAAGACAGTAGTCCTGACCTAACTATTGGTAACAAGATTGGACCTCTGGCAGACTAAAGATATCTTGAGCTAAGTGATGTTTCAGTTCCTGAGCCCTAAGATAGAGCAACACCCCCCCCCCCCATTACTGTCCCATGAGAGCAGACAGAGGGATCTGGGAACAGACCTCAGAGCTGTCCTCCAGACCTAAAGAATCGATTCATTACCCTTACCTCACCTCTGATGGATCAGCTCCCAGCATGACCCCAAACCCCGAGTGCCTTATGACTCTGCCCGATAATATCTGTAACCTACACACCATGGAGGAGTTCAGACTTTAGAGCATTAGCTTCCCGTTCTCCTGGATGGCACCACTCATCAATAAAATGGCCAATAGTTGTCCACCGCAGTTCTGGTGTTCAGTGTTTGGCTCTGCTGGTGCCGGGTGGATGAACTCTTTCTGTTCTATAACATTTAGAGCAATGAAAAACTTATGCCATGCATTATGCAAAGAGTACCACAGATGTTCCCATTTAATCCTCACTCTAATACTGAGGATTTGGAGTCATCTCTATTTTTGCATTTGTAAAACTGATGCTTAGAGAAATTAACTTGCTCAAGGTTACAACTAGGATTTTAATCCAAATCCTTAAATCTCCAAAGGCACACACTAAATCATTCTACTCTACTATCTCCAGAGGTTTGACTTTCATACCTGGGAGAAAAAGTTTCCTTAACCCTGTAGAAAATAAGAAGAGCAAAAAGAGCTCTGTATTGTATGATCTTGTTTTTAAACGAGATCTTCCACAGGTGCTGAGAGCTTTCCAAAGCCCCGCAGGGGCCGGGAATGCGGCCGGCAGCAGCATCTGCCCCCCTGGAGGGCTCCACCTGGCTCAGCAGCTTGGCCAAGGAGCTGCCTGCCCAGCATGCCTCTCCTGCAGGAATAAACGCAAAGCGCAGGAGGAAAGCTGGCTCTAGAGCTCAGAATGCCGGCAGGGAACAGGTGGTTAAAAGGTCCCGCTCCACGCAAACCACCCGTCCCCTTTCTGTGACTTTTGGGTGGTGGTGCTGGTAGGATACCTCCCCGTGTGCGGCAGAGTCGCTGCCCACCTCAAAGGACTTCCAGAGCTGAGTGTAGAGACAAGGTGGTAGTCTCACAATCAAGGACAAGCAGTGACTGCTGAGGAAAAGCCTGCGCCTCTACAACACAGCTAACTTTCGAGGGGCACAAACAAACGCCTGCGGTGACCAGAGGTGTTTCAGCGCTGCCCGTCAGAATGTAGAGACGGCCACCACCCCTCCCCTGATGGAGGGGCTGCGAGTCTCTTTTCTCTAGTCGGTGACAGAAAAGGAGGCGGGCACCCCAATGTCTCCCACTCCGAGGGCCTCAGCGGCGCGCCTCTCAGCCTCTCCTTCTAAGGGCTGAGAAGCCGTGCCAGCCCATCTCCCGACTCAGCCCCGGTCCTCCTCTCCCGCTCGCCACCTCTCTCTCCCCGACACGGTCTCCCTCCAACCTCCTTTCCTCACCCCTCTGCCCGCTAGACCCCGCTTCCCCGACCGGCCCCGCCCCTCTTTCCTCCCCATTCGGTCCCTTTTCCCTCGGCCCCGTGCCACCCAGCCGTCGGCACCTTGAGCGTCACATCGCACAGCTTGCCCTGCCGCCGGATCTCCTCCATGACCCCGTAGCCGCGACTAGGCAACTCGGACACGGAGAAGTGCACCAGATCCTCCAGCTCCTCCGCGCCGTCCTCCACCATCTTCCCCGCCGCCGCGACTGCGCAGGCCTGGCCGGCCGGCTCTAAACTGAGCAGGGCGGGGCGCGGGCGCGCGCGGACGGCAGCTTCGGCGCAGGCCCTGCGCGGTCGCCGTAGTTAGAGACAGCTCTGCGCCGGAAGCCCTGCTGCCCCGCTTCCTGGTTTGTACGCAGCCTTAGTTCCCTTGCTGGTACATTAGTTGTCGGCGCTGGTCACACGCCTTCGGCTGCTGCATTCTTCCTAGAATCAATGGTTCTATCTCCCGTTTTCCCGATTCTGCCTTGACCTTACTCGTATCTCAACAGAGGACCACAAACTTCATTTCCGCCACCACCAGGCTACTTCCGGAACCTCCGGAAGCGGCCCGTTGCCATGGCGGCTGTGTACACAACCCGGTTGCCGCACACGCGGGTTTTCCGTCGCGGCAGCTGCAGTGGTCGCGCTGTGGGAGGGCTGCTGCTTCCGGAGCGGTGAGGAGGGGCCACGAGCCCCCGGGGTGGAGTGAAGGGAGGTAGGAGAGGGGGTGTACGCCGGGTGGTGGGCAGTTGCTGGCATCTAAACACCCCTCCAATAGGGAGTCCTCCAGCTTGGCTCTGATTTATGAAACCCGGCCCCAGGAGGGCGCGGCATCGCGGGGGCCCTTTCAGCCTGGCTGCGGCTTAGGGCCTTCGAGTCTAACGTTACCTGTCCCCACGAGTGTCCTTCGTCGCGCCTGAGGTTCAGGGGGAGCGAGGCGGGGAACCAGAAGTCTTCTTGGTTCTTCTGCACTTAACGGTTTTGGAACTGGAGGGTGCTTCAGGATCGCCAGTCCAAGCCCTTTGTTTTTCAAACGAGAAAGCTACTCCAGAGAAGGACAAGAATGCTTCTAAGGCTCATTGCCTCCCAGACTCCACATAGGGGTCTGGCATGTTGGGTGAGGAAAAGGAGAAAGGTTAGTTATACCTAGATTCGAGTTTTTCGTTTAGCCCAAGGCTGCATGCGTTTGCACCCTGATTTGGGGCGATTCAGATGCTGCTGAAGCTCTGATGGCTATGAATGTTTCCCATGAGAGCCCCTGGTCTGGGCAGGAGCGCTGGAAGATACGGACTCGCCTAGTGCCTACCGTCCCAGCATGTGCTCCTTATCCTTTTATCGAGCCTTCAGATATCTGCTTGGTGGCAATTGTGTTCATTCCCACCTCTAAAACAAACGAGGAAACCGCGAGCCTCTACAGCAAGAGGTTTCCTGGTGGCCACTCAGAGATACACTTACTTATACCAGAAATATCTAAGGGTAGTACCTTGGGAGAGGACATTTCCCACAAGGAAATGTGGGAGAAGGACCCTACTAAAGGGGAGGGCATAGTGATAGGGCTGATCAAGGCTTCTTGACAGTGGTGCTTGGAAACCAAGTGTCCTTCAGGAAAGGCTGTGGGCCTACGGCTTGGAGTGGGAAGGGAGTAACATTATATGCCCCTTGGGACTCTCTCAATAGTGCCGGAAGATGGACCCACATATGGAGATTCAGCTACCCTCTGACTTCCAACCATGACTATCACCACCAACCACCATTTCTTGAGCACCTGCTCAGTGCCAAGCACTGTTCTGGACACTGATGGGGGGATTCAAAAGAGATAAAAGGCAGTTTTATTCCTCAAGCATCTTGTAATTTAATTTGGAAGCTGAAACCCATTCAAGTAATGTGGTGTAAGAACATTAACAAACATTTCAGTAAGTGCTAGATGGCATGGGGTCCCCAAATGTCTGGGTGTTGAGGAGCTGCTGAGTCACAGACTCAGTGACTCTATTCCTGTAGGTAATAGAAAAGGCTTGCCTCTGGTGGGTGTGGCTCTTGGCATGCGGGGACCCATGGTGTGAGCATGGGGAGGGCCTTGGGAAGCACAGATGGGGTGACTGCATGTGCACGTGCATTTTGGCAAATTGCAGGGCAGAGAAGGGACAGGCTCTGAGGGGAGGGTGATGCTTAGAGCTAGCCTATGCTGCCCTTGTACTCAGTGGTTGGGGGTTGCCAGGAGTAAGGCCTAGGCACCTACTGCCAGAGGCTGCATTACTTTATGGTACCTTTCAGGAGGCACCCTGGGCAGGAGGGTGGGCTCTCAGACTGGCATGGGGAATGATTCCCAGAGCTTTAGAGATTGAGAGTGTTTGCTTGGGTGAAAACACACGTCCCTGCACTCCCAACTTCCCGATAGCCTAGATCAAAGTGAACCTGGAGATTGAGAAGTTCTTTTCAGTTTCCTCAGTTTAGGATTCATGTTGGAGCTACTTGTGACTATTTGTTTCTAAAGATTGATTTCGCAGACAAAGATTTCAGGACTGAAATTGGGCAAGCCATTATTTTTACTTACCTGAATACCTTCCATACTCATTTTCTAAAAATTAAAAGGTCTGAATGATTCCATGGTAGACAAGAGTTCCATGAAATCATCACTTGAGGAACTTAAGAAGTGGACAGATACTATATAATAGGCAAATAAGAAAGTAACTTGCTATTTGATTTGACATCTGAAGGGCTTATAACTAGAGTTTTTATGTCCCTATCATTAACACTAAAAGGAAATGGCAGGGCCTATCTCTATTTAACTTGTTTCTATAGATCTTTAATGACATTTGATGAGAGTCGATATAATTGTAAGAGGAACTCAAGTGGTTATCACAAGTTGTGTCTAGAAATGTGGAGGAACGTTACTATTTTAAAACATGGGATTATTTTTATCCTGAAACACTTATTGAACTCTCTTAGATAATACATGTAAAATATTAACATTCTTTATTTAATGTGCTTTTTTAAAAAGTGCAGTAGTTGCCCTGCCTTGTGGCACAGTGGATAGAGCATCCTCCCACAGCACCAGGGCGGCAGCTCAACCCTGAGGTACTTCAGTCCCGGGTCAGGGCACGTAGGAGAAGCAATCAATGGGTGATGGGTGTACAGCTAAGTGGAACAATGAGTTGATGCTTCTTTCTCTCTCTCCTTCTTCCTCTCTCTCAAAATAAATAAATAAATAAACAGTGCAATAATTAACTTTGATTTTTTCCATTGATTTGGTGGGAGGGAGAGAAGCATCAATTTGGTGTCCACTTAGTTCCATTTAGTTGTGTACCCATTGATTGCTTCTCATACTTCCCTTGACAGGGCCTCGGACCCATGACCTCGGTACCCCTGGATGACACTACCGACTGAGCAACCTGGCCAGGGCCTAATGTTAAGTACTTTACTCAGATACTGTCAGGAGAGGGCCTAGTATAATTTGGCAATGAGACTGATATCCAATAAAGATGAGATTTCTTAGTTATCATTGGGAAGGTTGTACAATTCAGCTTTTTTTTTTCTTTTTAAAGATTTTATTGATTTTAGAGAGGAGAGAGAGAGAGAGAAAGGGAATCATGGAGGAGTGGGAAGCATCAGCTCATCATAGTTGCTTCTCATATGTGCCTTGAACTAGTGACCTCAGCACCAGGTCAACGCCTTATCCACTGTGCCACCACAGGTCAGGCTACAGTTTAGCTTTTTAAAATGTTCGTACTTTGTTTGGACAGGATCTTAGAGGTCAGTTAACTCCCCTTATGGTCCTTACCTTGAGAAAGTCTTTTCCATTGTAGAACAACTCTATTTAATAGGAAGGCCATTCACCTAAATCACCAGCCTATCACTTGTATCTATAAGCATGCCATTCATCCTATTCCATGAAGCTGCATCAAATGTTTATTTTAGAATTTTATTATTCATGGCACTTATTTGTGATTGTATGAATGAAGGAATACACACACATCTGTTTCTGCCTGAAAGGAAATGGTGAGAATATAGTTAGGTTTTAGGAGAGGAAGAGGAAGGAGGGGACTATCTGTGATTTTTCTGTCAGTCCCGTGCCAGAGAAGAAAGAGTATTTGATTAGGGACTAAATTAAATATACTTCTAGGCGATCTCTTTTCTGATCTAAGTTTATCTGATGGAGGTAGAGAAAATGCTGCATATGAAGTAAGACATGTTAATGAAGAAAAGAAGTAGTTTTAAGGCTTTTCATAGTATTTCCAAGGAAAATATAAAGAACGAGGCAAAGCATAAGTGGACTGAGATACAGAACATGGCTAGAAACCACCTCTAAGATTAGGCCACCAAAGGGAGCCTTGTTTGTAGTTAAGTCTCTTAGGAGGGTCATTGGTGGAAAGCGATGAGGCAGCCTGTCAAGTAGGAAGTGACGTATGTGTTGAGCCTGTGGGGAGAGCACTGAAAGTGATGACTTTCTTTTTCCCCCAGTGGGACAGGAAATTGTGGACTGTACATCACTCCATTCCCGTCTGCTTGATGCATGACACCTCCCCTCTAAGTATCGTTTAATGATGACTACTGAAAATGTTGCTATTTTCTTCTTTTTAGCTAAAATGAGTACTAGGAAAAAAGTTCATGCATTTGTCCGTGTCAAACCCACTGATGACTTTGCTCATGAAATGATCAGATATGGAGATGACAACAAAGTAAGTGGAGTGTACTTGTCTTCACCTGCCTGGGCCTCTCTCTGTCCCACCATTTCCTTTTAAGGACCAAGACAGAATTGGTAAAAGTTCAGTTGGACTCCAGTTCCCCTGCAATGCTGTTGATGAGGAATGTCATGAAACTTTCATTATTTTTTTTTTTTTTTTTTTTTAGAAAGGGGGGTGGAGAAAGAGAGAGGAGAGAGAGAAAGGGGGGAGGAGCAGGAAGCATCAACTCCCATATGTGCCTTGACCAGGCAAGCCCAGGTTTTCGAACCGGCGACCTCAGCATTTCCAGGTCGACGCTTTATCCACTGCGCCACCACAGGTCAGGCGAAACTTTCATTTTTAATTGTCTGTTGAAGCAACTATGATGAGCTGATGCTTCCCACTCCTCCATGATTCCCTTTCTCTCTCTCTCTCTCCTCTCTAAAATCAATAAAATCTTTAAAAAGAAAAAAAAAAAAGCTGAATTGTACAACCTTCCCAATGATAACTAACAAATAACTTTGTCTTTATCCTTGTACATGACCCAGAAAAACTGACATTTGTCCATACTCATAAAACTTTCTGGTGACCAGATCTTCTGTTCCATAATCTCCCCAAGGGGGTGCGATGAGCGTGTGCCAAGCTGATTAGTGTTAAACGCACCAAAGCAGTGGGAGAAAGTCTTACCAAGAGAACTGGGAAGGGTTATCTGTCCCTCTGTCCTCATCACGGTCCTGAGAATCTTTCTGAAGCCTGTGGTAGGCTTAGGATAGCTTGAGTATTCGATGTTTTCCTTCAGCGAACGTTTGTGGATCTACTGTGGGCAGCACCAAGACATTCTTTTTTTTTTTTTCCGAGACATTCTTTAAGAAAATTCAAGGGGCCCTGGCTGGTTGGCTCAGTGGTAGAGCGTCGGCCTGGCATGCAGGAGTCCCGGGTTCGATTCCCGGCCAGGGCACACAGGAGAAGCGTCCGTCTGCTTCTCCACCCCTCCCCCTCTCCTTCCTCTCTGTCTCTCTCTTCCCCTTCTGCAGCCAAGGCTCCATTGGAGCAAAGTTGGCCGGGGCGCTGAGGATGGCTCTGTGGCCTCTGCCTCAGGCACTAGAATGGCTCTGATTGCAGCAGAGCAACGCCCCAGATGGGCAGAGCATCGCCCCCTGGTGGGCATGCCGGGTGTATCTCGGTCGGGCACATGCAGGAGTCTGTCTGACTGCCTCCCCGTTTCCAACTTCGGAAAAATACAAAAAAAAAAAAAAAAGAAAAGAATTCAAGGGCACACTGCCCAAGCTTCGACAGTCCTTGCAGGCGGGAAAATGTTCAGTGCACTCCGCCGGACGGAGTTTCAGAGAGCACAGAAGCACAGAGCAATTTAAATTTTTATTTATTCATTTTAAAGAGGAGAGAGAGAGAAAGGGGGGAGGAGCAGGAAGCATCAACGTCCATATATGCCTTGACCAGACAAGTGCAGGGTTTTGAACCAAGGACCTCAGTGTTCCCAGGTCGACGCTTTATCCACTACACCACCAGAGATCAGGCTGCACAGAGCAATTTAATGTGTGAATGGACTGAGCCTCTCTCTCGTCCTTAGTTTACTGTGTGTGGCTCTGTCTTGACTCCCGGGTTAGGGCAGCCTGTATAAGATTCGGACAAGAATCTGTTTGCATCAGAAGTCCCCATTGCAAAGATTTAGAATCTACCATTGACCTAAATCATTATTTTCCTAAACCAGCTGCTGCCACAGTGACTTGCTATGGAGGGACCTAAAAATCTAAAAATTTTTAAAGAAATCTTTGTATCTAAAAATCAGCTGCTTACCAATAGGCAGGCACCCTCGCTTTCCTCTAATAGCAGTGAGTAACCTTGTTGGACAAGACCAGAGCCTGTTCTGCAGTTATTTCATCATTATTCACATTGGCCAGAGTGTGTCCGTGGGAGTAGGTGCCCAGCACCGTGCTGAGGGAGACCTCACTGCCAGTGACCAGAGAGATAGATGGAGCACAAGCCCAGCCTCTGTCACCGAGTCCAGTGTTCTCTCTGCCTGATCTAAGGCCTCCCTGTGTTTACTGACTATATCTAAAGCTGGTTTAGTAAGAACATGATAAGTGTGCTGGACCTCACATCATAGACGAGGAACCTGAACCACCCTGTGAACTAGGGAGAGACGGACCGAAACTGGTAAGGGCTCCAGTCTCCTGACCCTGCCAGCCTAAGGGTTGTGTGGCCTCCGTGCAAGAGCTTCCTTCTCCTGTCCCAAGGAAATCACCAGGAATGTCAGCCCACACATGGGAGTCCTGGTTTTCCTCAGGCTCACTTCCTCTGTTTGCACTGGATCACGCCGTTGGCGATTGATGTTTACCCCAGTTTCCTAACAAACATCCGTTTATCTCCCTCTCTCACGCGCTCTCCCTCTCTTTCCCTAGACCATTGATATTCGCTTAAAAAAGGATACTCGACGAGGAGTTGTCAATAACCAGCAGACAGACTGGTCGTTCAAGCTGGATGGGGTTCTCCACAACGCCTCCCAAGACTTGGTTTATGAGACAGTCGCGAAGGATGTGGTGTCTCAGGCCCTCAGTGGCTATAATGGTAATTTAGTTAATTAACTGTTTAACTTAAGAACCTGTGGAGCTCCTTGTGGAGGAAGAGGTGCGAGTATTATATGGTGGATAAAATAAAATATAACCTCAGTTACTAACTTGGGTTTGCTTATTTGTCTGTCTCTGTGTTCTTGATATTTGCTTGGTGACGTTGTGGGCATGGCTTGGTCCAATGTCCTGGACTCTCCCTTCACAGGAATGACCCTGGCTCTCTACCCAGTCGTGGGGATTCAGCTATTATCCTGTTTCAGATATCTCAGATAATAGTTTTCAAGATAATGCCCTTTTTAAAAAATATGTATATTTTATTTTACTTATTGATTTGTGAGGGAGAGGTGAGGGGGAGAGAGACAGAGACAGAAACTTCCCTCTGTTCCAGTAAGTGCCCTGACTGGGGATCAAACCTGCAACCTTGGCATATCAGACAAGTCTCTAACCAACTGAACTATCCGGCCAGGGCAGACACTCTTTCATATCCCTTGTGATGAATTTAATGGAGTCCAAACATTTTTCTTGAGGCCACCTGCTTGGAGCTATTTCCATTAATTTTATCAGCACAATCTACTGTTCATATTCTAGTATAGGATTATATATAAATGTGTCACTGAAAACAGGAGTAGAGTTTGATTTCCTAACAAATGAAAAGCAGCTTTAGCCTGGCCTGTGGTAGCGCAGCAGATGGCGCATCGACCTGGAAAGCTGATGCTGCCGGTTCGAAGCCCCGGGCTTGCCCAGTCAGGGCACATTCAAGAGGCAGCTACTGCGGGGTGAAGGCTTCCTCCCCACACCCTTTCTCTCCTGCCTCTCTCTGAAATCAATAAATAAAATCTTAAAAAAAAAAAAAAAAAAAAAAAAAAAGCTTTACAGTAAGATTGTTTTTAAATCTTTTTTTCTCCCCCTTTTACCCTCTTCTACCTCTCTCCCACCCCCATCTCCCTCTGGTATGTTTTAAAATTTTTTGAAAATTTAAAAAGCCTTAGAATATATCACAGTTTATAGACTTTGCCCATATGGTGGCTGCTGGCTAGAATGTTCTCTGTTTACAACTTTTAGGTCTGTTTAAAAGTCCCTTGAGTGTAGATGCTCAGACATTGTAATCACGCCCTGTGATAAGGGAAGTGTGGTCCCCACGGACCCTGAGGGAATGTGGGTCCGAGGAGGTAGAGACAGAGGAGCTGAGTCCCTGGCAGGTTGTAAGTCTTGGGCCCCAGGTGCTCTGGAACCACAGTGGATTCTCAGTCCCAGCGGAAGTGACTCCTTCCTGCACCTTTGTGTTGGGTTAATAGACACTCTTTCTGACTTTCGGCTCAAATGCTGAATTAAGGCCCCTTATAATTGGTAAAACCTACCAATCCCAGGAAGTAAAGCATCTGTTAGGCAAAGGCAAACACTGATTTCCATGGCACATCATTGCCCAGGTGGATCTGCTGTGGAAATGCCCAGATGCAAAACAAACAGAAAAACAGAGAAAAACAGAGAAGACTTGGGGATGGGGTCTGGCTCAGGCTGCCCAAGCTGGGAGGAAGAGCAGGTGGGCACTGGAGCCCGGGGCGACCTGTGGTTGTGTCCGTTGTGTCCTGGAGCCTGGCGGTGACGCTGGACCTAAAGGATGTGAGAGTTGTGAGTGAAAGTCGGCCCGGATCAGGACCTGGTCATGGTGGGCTGTTTCTGCAAGTAGCATAGGATCAACCAGCAGCCCTGTTTGGTCCTGTGGGAGCTTGCAGTCTACAAAGAACTCTCACTATTAACAGGAAATGCCCTTCCCACTCCCATCTCTTCCTGGGGATTTCAAAAGCCCTTCTTGCCTCCTGCCTGGCTAGCCCCCCAGAGAGCCCCTGGCAGCTCATGGCTTACTAAAGAAGGGCTGGAATTCAGCACTCTTATCTCCCCATCTTCACAGGAAGATTCCCAGTTCTTACTCCCTGGGGTTCCCTGCTTTCCTCGGAACCCTGGGTTCAGGTCTTCTCTTGGTCAAGGGAACAGTCGAGTACTACATGAACCACAGAATCAGAGCAGCTATTTGTGTTTTGATCATTTGTGTTCCTATTTCCCTGCCCGCCCACCCTCCATGGCAGGAATTGCTGATATTTTTGGCGGCTCCTGATGGCCGTCTTCACGCCAGGGGCCTGGCTGGCTCTGGACGTGACGGGGGCTGGGAGAGCTATCATCCTTAGAGCTAATTTCCTGGAGGTCACCCAGTCGTGTTTTGAAATGTTTGCAGGTACCATCATGTGTTATGGGCAGACGGGAGCCGGCAAGACATACACCATGACTGGGGCAACTGGGAGCTACAAGCACCGGGGGATCCTCCCTCGGGCCCTGCAGCAGGTAGAGAGCGGGCTGGGGCGGGATGCCACACAGATCCCCTCTCTTTCCCATAGATGTTGTCGACCCCCAGCCAGCCGCTGGGATAGCTGAGTTGCAGCCTTCAGAGGGGACAGGATGCACATGTGGGCCGGGTGTGTGTCAGTGTGTCAGAGGCCTCAGGAAACCAGGAGTTCGGGTTTCGGCCTGGCCCACACCCATGCCCACACCGAGCCTGCTTCCTCGTTTGTGAAAGGGAGTGGGACCTGCTCGCTGGCTTCTGTGAACCTGTCATGTGAATCATGTTCCTTCCTGGGCTTAACAAGGGGATGTGGATGGACGCTGCGGCGTTTCCTCATGGGCCTGCCCCGGCTTCCATCCCCACGGCCCCAGGAAGGGCCCCGGGAGGAAGCTGAGCGACATCAGCCCCCAGGTCTGTCTGAGTCTGCGCTGGGGGTCTGGGAAGTGTGACTGAAGACAGGACGGAAGGGCCTTCCTTTGGGGCTTGCTAGCCTGGGTTCTCTGAGGACCCGCTGGAGACGGGAGGCAAAGGGCTTTCCCCCCAAAGCATCTTGAGCTTCTTGTATGTCGCTGTCCTTCCTGTAAGGGGTGTGGGTGTCCCTCGGGGGTATAAGCCGTCCACGTTATGACTTTACAGCGTCCTGTTTGAGCTTCCATGTCTCAGGATCCTAGATGTGAGGAGTCTAGCCCAGTGCTGCCCAACAGAAATACAATGCAAGTCACACATGCACTTTTGAGTTTGTCAGTAGCCATGTTTAAAACAGTAAAAAAACAAACACAGGTGCGAAAAGTAAGTCTTTGGCAACCCAGAACTCATCGTCCAGGATAAGTTTGGATCCATATAAGAAGGAACATTACAATAAATAAAAATAAATAGTAAAAAGTAAAACATGAGAAATTAATTGTAATAATATAATTTATTTAACTCAGTATATCCAAAATATCATTTTTACATGTAGTCAGCACGAATGTTATTGAGATAGTTTACATTCTTTTTCTCACACAACATCTTTGATATCCGGTGTGTATTTTACACTTAATGGCACATTTCCATACAGACAATCAATATTCACCAGAGATACTTGATCTGTGTGTCTCCTTCATAAAATTTCTAGTTGATAAAGATTGATAAAACCAAGTTGTTGCAAACATACTTGAGTTTACCAATAACTGAGTTTAGAATCAGTTTTTTTAATTTCAATTTCAGTTCATTGAAATTAAGCAAAGTTTAAGATCCATGTCCTCGTTTGCACTAGACACATTCTGAGTGCTCAGCCGAACTAGACACACCTGTGGCTAGAGTCTGTCCTGCTGGACAGCACAGAGCTAGGCCGTTAGAACAGGATCAGACCTGGGGGGTCATCTGGCCCGACCCTGCATTTGACAGATCAGAAACTTTAGGTCCAGAGAGGGGCAAGGACGACTCCAGAGTCACCCGCTGAGAAGGCCGGGGAGGGTAACAAGAGTGGAGAAGGCTGAGTTCTGGCTTCGCTTCTTCCCACACTGACTGAGTGACCACAGACAAATCATTTTGTGGTCTGGCACATCCCACAGATGGGTACTGCCCTGCTTCAGTCACAGGGAGTTAGGAGCATGGAATGCACTCATGGATGTGAAAGAGGCTTATATCTGGTGAGACCCCCTAAAACAGGAGATCTTTACTCCAGAGGCCTTTCTGTTCGTGCCTCTGCTCCCTGGAGCTGTACAACTGTTAGCTGTGAGTCAGGCCTCAAAAAACAAGACGATAATAAATATCACCGAGTGGACCAAGAATTATACTCATTGTTGAGGATGATGACCTGGTCTTTCACCGACCAGACTGTCAGTTCTTTTAGGACAAGGATTTTCTTACTGCACTTCTTGGTGTTCCGCCCTGGGGTTAGAACTGCCTAACACTAGCTGGTCATTGCAGCTCTGTTGTTGGTGACTACTGTCCAATCTCCCCATCTAGGTATTTAGGATGATCGAGGAACGCCCCACACATACCATCACTGTGCGTGTTTCTTACCTGGAAATCTATAATGAGAGCCTGTTTGATCTCCTGTCCACTCTGCCCTATATCGGACCCTCAGTCACACCAGTGACCATCGTGGAAAACCCTCACGGGGTCTCTATTAAAGGCTTGTCGGTCCACCTCACAAACCAGGAAGAGGATGCATTCAGCCTCCTTTTTGAGGTGAGATGATCGAGCTTAAGGGTTTTTTTCTCCCTCTTACCTTTCCTCTCTTCTTTCCTCCTTCCCTTCCTTTCTTTCTTTTATTTTTTCCTCACTCCCTTCTTCTTTGTTTTTCACTTTGATAATCAGAATGAAAATTAATATATTCTCATTATAACAATTTCAGGTAGTGCTAAAATATATAGGAATAAAAAATAGAATTCACTCATTTGTTTTCTACACGTGGCAACAATAATGTATATTTTAGTTTATTTCCCTCTAGTGTTTTTTTTCTTTCCTGTGTAGTTTTTTCTTTATGTAGTTTAAATTGTCCCCCTTTTTTCCCCGCTACTTAACATTAAATCTTGGGCATTTATTGTATAGAAATAAATAAGGATTAATGTCCTTAGTATCTTTGTTTTCCTTTCAGGAACCTAGGGGATATTACCAATCCAGGGCCTCCTTAAATCAAATATTTGAGTAGCTTATGAGTAGTATATACTTATGCCCAAACTCATGTTCGGGTGAGGTTGTGATTGTGAACTCTTTTTTTTTTTTTTTTGCAGAGACAGAGAGATTCAGAGAGAGGGGTAGACATGAACGGAGAGATGAGAAGCATCAATCATTAGTTTTTCGTTGCACATTGCGACACCTTAGTTGTTCATTGATTGCTTTCTCATATGTGCCTTGACCTTGGGCTTTCAGCAGACCGAGTAACCCCTTGCTCAAGCCAGTGTCCTTGGGTCCAAGCTGGTGAGCTTTTGCTCAAACCAGATGAGCCCCTGCTCAAGCTGGCAACCTGGGGGTCTCGAACCTGGGTCCTTCTGCATCCCAGTCCGATGCTCTATCCACTGTGCCACTGCCTGGTCAGGCTATTGTGAACTCTTGGAGACATTATTTTATCCCTTTTATTCAGAGATAATTTCTGTTCTGAAGTAGTTTTCTTGCTCTCCACTTTCTGCAGCAGTTTTGCCTCTGTTTCTCTTTTGCCAGAGGGCACAGACTTCAGGGGCAGGGGTTATCAGACGCCTCCCTTGGCTAGACCCAAAGCTTTTCTGACTTCATGCGTGGTTGGATTACAAGGCGCTGAGTCCAGAACCAGGAAGGGCCCCTCCCACACGTGTATGGACACACATACACAAGCAGGAACACCAGGCCTCCGAATCAGAAATCAGGTCTCCTGTGGTGGCGCAGTGGATAAAGCGTCGACTTGGAAATGCTGAGGTCGCCGGTTCGAAGCCCTGGGCTTGCCCGGTCAAGGCACATATGGGAGTTGATGCTTCCTGCTCCTCCCCCCCCCTCTCTCTTTCTCTCTCTCTCCTCTAAAATGAATAAATAAAATAATTAAAAAAAAAAAATCAGGTCTCTATCGCTCAGAGCCTAGCAGAGGTAACAGTGGCTCTCCTAGTCTTGTAGCACTGTTTCCTACACGCCAGTCTCTCACAGAGCAGCACAGTGACGGCGAAAGTCGCATGTACTTTCAGAAGGGACAGCGGGGTGCAGGGATGTCAGATGTCCATAGTACTGCAGAGGAATCCCAAAATTATGCATCACAGAGCTTCTGTAGGAGCTGGTACTCTTAGTCCTCTTCCTCTGGTGGGGGTGGGGAGGGAAAGATTTGGTAGGGAGAGGGCAGGTAGGGACAGAGAGGGAGAATGAGAAAGAGCATGCCTTTGTTTTGAACTGTAAGCAGATCCTCTCCTGGGAAAGGTCTCTACCTTGGAATCTAAGCATTTGGCTCTGGAGAAGAAGATTTTTATCACCTTTTGAATGGGAACAGATGGTTTGGATGGAGAAGTTGGGGAGTGGAGTGAGTCAGGGGAGGACACAAGTGACTCCAGGTCTACCACCCTTAGAATGTGAAGAGCAAATTACTCTGCTGGAAAAAGGAGATATTCTCTTGATCTGTTATCTTTATAACTTGATTTCATTGCTCAGAGAAACTCCAAGAAATCCAGCAAGGGCTGCCTCACAGCCTGTTCTGCGGGTGTCCTCAGGGCAGCCAGAGCTGTACTTCTTGCCTGCAGTTCCCGGTGGAATTCCACTCCTGCTTTGTGTCTGGACTCCTGGGTGTTTCCCTTACTTTCTTGCAGTCTCAGCTATGCATTCAAAAGGAAATTTCAAATATTCTGTCTGTCATCTTCAGGTGTTTTGCTGTAGGAAGATTTCTGAATACTTAGTCCATTGTATGGCTGCTGAGATACAGTTCAAAAGGTGTAGGACTTGGAATTGATTTTCTTTCAAGCTATGAAGACTTTTTCTTGAGCAAATCATTAATCTCTCCAAGCCCCAATTTGCTCATCTGTAAAAGTGGGGACACTAGCAGTACCTTAACCCAAAAGGTTATGAGAATCAGATGAGATCAGCCTCCCTTCCTTCCTTCCTTCCTTTCTTCCTCCTTCCCTCCCTCCCTCCCTCCCTCCCTCCCTCCCTCCCTCCCTCCCTCCCTCCCTCCCTCCCTCCTTCCTTCCTTCCTTCCTTCCTTCCTTCCTTCCTTCCTTCCTCATAGCTGCTGCACATTAAGGGGGGACAACCATGGGGACATGGGGGGAAGCCAGTTACCCTTTGCTCAAGCCAGCAATCCTGGGCTTCAAGCCAGCAACCTTTGATCTCAAGCCAGCAATCATGGGATCACATCCATGATCAAGTTGGTAACCCCGCACTCAAGTTGGTGAGCCTGTATGCAAGCTGGCGACCTCGGGGTTTCTAACCTGGGACCTCAGCCTCCCAGGTCGATGCTCTGCACACTGCACCACCACTTGGTCAGGCTTTTCTTTTCTTTTTTTAAATTGAAAATAATTGACATATAACATTATATTAGTTTCAGGTATACAACATAACAATTTGATGTTTGTACATATTGCAAAATGACCACCACAATAAGTCTAGTTAACATCTGTCATCACATATAGTCAACAATTTTTTGATGAGAACTTTTAAGATCTACTCTTTTTGCAACTTTCAAATATGCAATATGATATTATTAATTATAGTCACCATGGTGTACCTTGTATCTCATAACTTACTTATTTTATAAATACCCAGGGGTGGAATTGCTGGGTCATATGGTAGTAACGTTTTTTCTTTTTTGAGGACCACCCCCCACTGTTTTCCATGGTGGCTGCACCAATCAAGATGAGGCAGTTTGGCTGCACCGCAGGGCCCTGCACGCAGGTGCTCAGTGGATTTTGTTCAGAAGCTCGAGTTTGGGTGTTTCTCGTATTAAGAGCTGAAGCAGTCATTTTGTTAGCAGCAATAACCCCTCAAACCTTGATGCCTTCAAGGGCTTGATCTTGGCAGAACTCTGACGGTAGAAGGACAATTCTGAGGCCTAAAGAAGCTCACTATGGCCTGACCAGGTGGTGGCGCAGTAGATGGAGCATCGGGCTGGGATGTGGAGGACCCAGGTTCGAGACCCCGAGGTCGCCAGCTTGAGCGTGGGCTCATCTGGTTTGAGCAAAAGCTCACCAACTTGGACCTAAGGTCGCTGGCTTGAGCAAGGGGTTCCTCGGTCTGCTGAAGCCCCGTGGTCAAGGCGCATATGAGAAAGCAATCAATGAACAACTAAGGTCTAGTAATGAAAAACTAATGATTGATGCTTCTCATCTCTCTCTGTTCCTGTCTGTCTGTCCCTCTCTCTGACTCTCTCTCTGTCTCTGTAAAAAAAAGAAAAAGCTCACTATGGAGGAGGAAGGGAGAGGAAGAAACCTGTGATGACCAGGGCACACAGTGTGACCTGTGCTCCAGGAGAGACAGGTTCCTAGATGGCTGAGGGCCTGGGTGAGGGCAACCAGCACAGGACTTTTCATGGAGGAAAGGACACTACTGTGGCCTTCAGAGGTTATTTAATGGACACCAGAAAGACAAGGAAAGAGGGCACTTCAGAAAGAGGGGACTGGAGGATAAAGGTGAAGTGACCCCTGTTCTCTCTGTGGATGTCACTGTATTTGGGGGACAGGTTTACAGTGAGAGGGCTGTAGAGATATAGCCATGGGAGTCAGCCCAGGACCTCCCTCCTCTTTGGGTGCTCCACGCTCTCCAGGGGGCCATGGCATCACTGCTTTGGGCTTATTCATAGCATTTCTCAGGGGCATTTTTTTCTCTTAAAATAGCCATTTCGACCATACCTCCTTTTAAGTGTATTCTGGTCTTAGGGTCCAATCCTGTGAATTAGAGGCAAGGGCCTGCTGTCCCTTTAAAATACAAATTATATTGGCCCTGGCCGGTTGGCTCAGCGGTAGAGCGTCGGCCTAGCGTGCAGAGGACCGGGGTTCGATTCCCGGCCAGGGCACATAGGAGAAGCGCCCATTTGCTTCT